>NW_026870875.1:5466646-5770349 GCF_033118175.1 Dama dama
GGTGGAAAAAATATGAAGAGCTTCAAAAGGTGTCAAAAATATGAGGTGCATGAAACGGTCTGAAAAATAGGAGGAGCATGAAGCGGATTTCACAAAAATGAAGAGCCTGAAAAGGTGGAAAAAATATGAAGAGCTTCAAAAGGTGTCAAAAATTTGAGGAGCATGAAACGGTCTGAAAAATAGGAGGAGAATGAAACGGTCTGAAAAATGGGAGGAGTATGAAGCGGTGTTGAAAAACTTGAAGAGCCTGAAAACGTGTGAAAAACATGAAGAGCTTAAAAGTTGTGAGAAATATGAAGAGTTTCAAAAGGTGTCAAAATGAGACGAGCATGAAACGGTCTGAAAAATAGGAGGAGCATGAAGTGGTGTTGAAAAACATGAAGAGCCTGAAAATGTGTGAAAAATATAAAGAGCTTCAAAAGGTGTCAAAAATATGAGGAGCATGAACGGTCTGAAAAACAGGAGGAGCATGAAGCGGTGTTCAAAAACATGAATAGCCTGAAAATGTGTGACAAATATGAAGAGCTTCAAAGGTGTCATAAATATGAGGAGCATGAAACGGTCTGAAAAATTGGAGGAGCAAGAAACGGAGTTCAAAAACATGAAGAGCCAGAAAAGGTGTGAAAAATATGAAGAGCTACAAAAGTTGTCAAAAATATGAGGAGCATGAACGGTCTGAAAAATAGGAGGAGCATGAAGCGGTGTTTAAAAACATGAAGAGCCTGAAAAGATGTGAAAAATATGAAGAGCTTCAAAAGGTGTCAAAAATATGAGGAGCATGAAACGGTCTGAAAAATAGGAGGAGCATGAAGAGGTATTCAAAAACATGAAGAGCCTGAAAAGCTCTGAAATTATGTCAAGCTTCAAAACGTGTGAAAAATATGAGGAGCATGAAACGGTCTGAAAAATAGGAGGAGCATGAAGCAGTGTTAAAGAACATGAAGAGCCTGAAAAGGTGTGAAATATATGAAGAGCTTGAAAAGGTGTCAAAAATATGAGGAGCATGAAACGGTCTGAAACATAGGAGGAGCATGAAAGGGTGTTAAAAAACATGAAGAGCTTCAAAAGGTGTGAAAAATAGGAAGAGCTTCAAAAGGTGTGAAATGCATGAGGAGCATGAAACGGTCTGAAAAATAGGAGGAGCATGAAACGTTGTTCAAAAACATGAAGCGCCTGAAAAGGTGTGAAAAATAGGAAGAGCTTAAAAAGGTGTCAAAAATATGATTGACATGAACGGTCTTAAAAACAGGAGGAGGATGAAGTGGTGTTGAAAAACATGAAGAGCCTGAAAAGGTGTGAAAAATGTGAAGAGCTTAAAAATGTTTCAAAAATATGAGGAGCATGAAACGGGCTGAAAAATAGGAGGAGCATGAATCGGTGTTGAAAAACATGAAGAGCTTCAAAAGGTGTGAAAAATAGGAAGAACTTCAAAAGGTGTCACAAACATGAGGAGGATGAAACGGTCAGAAAAATAGGAGGAGCATGAAGCGGTGTTCAAAAACATGAAGAGCCTGAAAAGGTGTGAGAAATATGAAGAGCTTCAAAAGGTGTCAAAAATTAGAGGAGCATGAAACGGTCTGAAAAATAGGAGGAGCATGAAGTGATGTTGAAAAACATGAAGAGCCTGAAAAGGTGTGAAAAATATGAAGAGCTTCAAAAGGTGTCAGAAATTTGAGGAGCATGAAACGGTCTGAAAAATAGGAGGAGCATGTAGCGGTGTTCAAAAAAATGAAGAGCCTGAAAAGGTGTGAAAAATATGAAGAGCTTCAAAAGGTGTCAAAAATATGAGGAGCATGAAACGGTCTGAAAAATAGGAGGAGCATGAAGCGCTGTTGAAAAACATGAAGAGCCTGTAAAGGTGTGAAAGATATGAAGAGTTTCAAAAGGTGTGAAAAATATAAGGAGCATAAAACGGTCTGAAAAATAGGAGGAGCATGAAGCGCTGTTGAAAAACATGAAGAGCCTGAAAAGGTGTGAAAGATATGAAGAGTTTCAAAAGGTGTCAAAAATATGAGTAGCATGAAACAGTCTGAAAATTAGGAAGAGCATGAAGTGGTGTTCAAAAAAATGAAGAGCCTGAAAAGGTGTGAAAAATATGAAAAGCTTCAAAAGGTGTCAAAAATATGAGGAGCATGAAACGGTCTGAAAAATAGGAGGAGCATGAAGCGCTGTTGAAAAACATGAAGAGCCTGAAAAGGTGTGAAAGATATGAAGAGTTTCAAAAGGTGTGAAAAATATAAGGAGCATGAAACGGTCTGAAAAATAGGAGGAGCATGAAGCGCTGTTGAAAAACATGAAGAGCCTGAAAAGGTGTGAAAGATATGAAGAGCTCCAAAGGTGTCAAAAATAAGATGAGCATGAAACAGTCTGAAAATTAGGAAGAGCATGAAGTGGTGTTCAAAAACAGGAAGAGCCTGAAAAGGGGTGAAAAATATGAAGAGCTTGAAAAGTTGTCAAAAATATGAGGAGCATGTAACGGTCTGAAAAAGAGGGGGAGCATGAAGCGGTGTTGAAAAACATGAAGAGCCCGAAAAGGTGTGACAAATATGAAGAGTTTCAAAAGGTTTGAAAAATATGAGGAGCATGAAGCGGTGTTCAAAAACATGCAGAGCCTGAAAAGGTGTTAAAAATATGAAGAGCTTCAAAAGGTGTCAAAAATATGAGGTGCATGAAACGGTCTGAAAAATAGGAGGAGCATGAAGCGGTGTTGAAAATCATGAAGAGCCTGAAAAGATGTGAAATATATGAAGAGCTTCAAAAGGTGTAAAAAATAGGAGGAGCATCAATCGGGTTGAAAAATAGGAGGAGCATGAACCGGTGTTCAAAAACATAAAGAGTATGAAAAGGTGTGAAAAACATGAAGAGCTTCATAAGGTGTCAAAATTAGTTTAGCATGAAAGGGTCTGAAAAATAGGAAGAGCATGAAGTGGTGTTGAAAACATGAAGAGCCTGAAAAGGTTTGAAATATATGAAGAGCTTCAAAAGTTGTGAAAAATATGAAGTGCATCAAAAGGTGTCAAAAATGAGATGAGCATGAAACGGTCTGAAAAATAGGAGGAGCATGAAGTGATGTTGAAAACATGAAGAGCCTGAAAACGTGTGAAAAATATGAAGAGCTTCAAAAATATGAAAAGATTCAAAAGGTGTGAAAAATATGAAGAGCTTCAAAAGATGTCAAAAATGAGATGAGCATGAAACGGTCTGAAAAATAGGAGGAGCATGAAGCGGTGTTGAAAATCATGAAGAGCCTGAAAAGGTGTGAAAAATAGGCAGAGCTTCAAAAGGTGTCAAAAATATGAGGAGATTGAAACGGTCTGAAAAACACGAGGAGCATGAAGTGGTGTTGAAAAACATGAAGAGCCTAAAAGGTGTCAAAAATAGGAAGAGCTTCAAAAGGTGTCAACAATATGAGGAGCATGAAACGGTCTGAAAAATAGGAGGAGCATGAAGCGGTGTTGAAAATCATGAAGAGCCTGAAAAGGTGTGAAATATATGAAGAGCTTCAAAAGGTGTGAAAAATATGAAGAGCTTCAAAAGGTGTCAACAATATGAGGAGCATGAAACGGTCTGAAAAATAGGAGGAGCATGAAGCGGTGTTGAAAATCATGAAGAGCCTGAAAATGTGTGAAATATATGAAGAGCTACAAAAGGTGTGAAAAATATGAAGAGCTTCAAAAGGTGTCAACAATATGAGGAGCATGATACGGTCTGAAAAATAGGAGGAGCATGAAGCGGTATTCAAAAACATGAAGAGCCAGAAAAGGTGTCAAAAATATGAAGAGCTACAAAAGGTGTGAAAAATATGAAGAGCTTCAAAAGGTGTGAAAAATATGAAGAGCTTCAAAAGGTGTCATATATATGAGGAGCATGATACGGTCTGAAAAATAGGAGGAGCATGAAGCGGTATTCAAAAACATGAAGAGCCAGAAAAGGTTTGAAAAATATGAAGAGCTTCAAAAGGTGTCAAAAATATAAGGAGCATGAAACGGTCTGAAAAATAGGAGGAGCATGAAGCGGTATTCAAAAACAAGAATAGCCTGAAAAGCTGTGAAATTATGTCAAGCTTCAAAAGGTGTGAAAAATATGAGAAGCTGGAAACTGTCTGAAAAATAGGAGGAGCATGAAGCGGTATTCAAAAACATGAAGAGCCAGAAAAGGTGTGAAAAATATGAAGAGCTTCAAAAGGTGTCAAAAATATAAGGAGCATGAAACGGTCTGAAAAATAGGAGGAGCATGAAGCGGTGTTGAAAATCATGAAGAGCCTGAAAAGGTGTGAAAAATAGGCAGAGCTTCAAAAGGTGTCAAAAATATGAGGAGAATGAAATGGTCTGAAAAATACGAGGAGCATGAAGTGGTGTTGAAAAACATGAAGAGCCTGAAAAGGTGTGAAAAATATGAAGAGCTTCAAAAGGTGTCAAAAATATGAGGAGCATGAAACGGTCTAAAAAATAGGAGGAGCATAAGCGGTGTTCAAAAACATGAACAGCCTGAAAAGGTGTGAAAAGAATGAAGAGCTTCAAAAGGTGTGAAAAATATGAAGAGCTTCATAAGGTGTCAAAAATATGAAGAGCTTCAAAAGGTGTCAAAAATTAGATTAGCATGAAAGGGTCTGAAAAATAGGAGCAGCATGAAGTGGTGTTGAAAAACATGAAGTGCCTGAAAAGGTGTGAAATATATGAACAGCTTCAAAAGGTGTGAAAAATATGAAGAGCTTCAAAAGGTGTGAAAAATATGAAGAACTTCAAAATTTGTCAAAAATGAGATGAGCATGAAACGATCTGAAAAATAGGAAGATTCTGAAGCGGTGTTCAAAAACATGGGGAGCCTGAAAAGGTGTGAAAAATATGAACAGCTTCAAAAGGTGTCAAAATTATGAGGAGCATGAAACGGTTTGAAAAATAGGAGGAGCATTAAACGGTGTTCAAAAACATGAAGAGCCTGAAATGGTGTGAAAAATATGAAGAGCTTCAAAAGGTGTCAAAAATATGAGGAGCATGAAACGGTCTGAAAAATAGGAGGAGCATGAAGCGGTGTAAAAAACATGAAGACCCTAAAAGGTGTGAAAAATATGAGGAGCTTCAAAAGGTGTGAAAAATACGAGGAGGATAAAACGGTCTGAAAAATAAGAGAAGCATGAAGTGGTGATGAAAAACATGAAAGGCCTGAAAACGTGTGAAATATATGAAGAGTTTCAAAAGGTGTCAAAAATATGAGGAGCATGAAACGGTGTGAAAAACAGGAGGACCACAAGTGGTGTTCAAAAACATGAAGAGACTGAAAAGGTGTGAAAATTTTGAGGAGATTCAAAAGGTGTCATAAATATGAGGAGCATGAATCGGTCTGAAAAATATGAGGAGCATGAAATGGTGTTAAAAAACATGAAGAGACTGAAAAAGTGTGAAAAATATGAAGAGCTTCAAAAGGTGTCAAAAATATGACGAGCATGATTCAGTTTGAACAATAGGAGGAGCATGAAGTGTTGTTGAAAATCATGAAGAACCTGAAAAGTTGTGAAATATATAAAGAGATTCAAAAGGTGTCAAAAATATGAGGAGGATGAAACGGTCTGAAAAGTAGGAGGAGCATGAAAAGTTGTTGAAAAACATGAAGAGCCTGAAAAGGTGTGAAAAATATGAGGAGCATGAAACGGTCTGAAAAATAGGAGGGGCATGAAGCGGGTTTGAAAAAATTGAAGAGCCTGAAAATATGTGAAATATATGAAGATCTTCAAAAGGTGTCAAAAATATGAGGAGCATGAAACGGTCTAAAATATAGGAGGAGCATGAATTGGTGTTGAAAAACATGAAGATCATGAAAAGGCGTGAAAAATATGAAGAGCTGCAAAATGTGTGAAAAATATGAGGAGCATGAAATGGTGTTCAAAAACATGAAAAGGTGTGAAAAATATGAAGAGCTTCAAAATGTGTTAAAAATATGAGGAGCATGAAACGGTCTTAAAATTAGGAGGAGCATGAAAAGGTGTTCAAAAATATGAAAGGCCTGAAAAGGTTTGAAAATTATGGAGAGCTTCAAAAGGTGTGAAAATTATGAGGAGCATGAAAAATAGGAGGAACATGAAGCGGTGTTCAAAAGCATGAAGAGCCTGAAAAGGTGGGAAAATATGAAGAGCTTCAAAAGGTGTCGTATATATGAGGAGCATGAAACGGTCTGAAAAATAGGAGCATGAAGTGGTATTCAAAAAAATGAAGAGCGAGAAAAGGTGTGAAAAGTACGAAGAGCTTCAAAAGGTGTCAAAAATATAAGGAGCTTGAAACTCTCTGAAAAATAGGAGGAGCATGAAGCGGTGTTGAAAAACATGAAGAGCCTGAAAAGGTGTGAAAAAAATGAAAAGCTTCAAAAGGTGTCAATAATAAGATGTGCATGAAACAGTCTGAAAAATAGGAGGAGCATGAAACGGTCTGAAATATAGGAGGAGCATGAAACGGTGTTCAAAAACATGAAGAGCCTGAAATGGTGTGAAAAATATGAAGAGCTTCAAAGGGTTGGAAATACATGAGGAGCCTGAAACGGTCTGAAATATAGGAGGAGCATGAAGCTGTGTTGAAAAACATGAACAGCTGAAAAGGTGGGTAAAATATGAAGAGCTTCAAAAGGTGTCAAAAATATCAGGAGCATGAAACGTTCTGAAAAATAGGAGGAGCATTAAACGGTGTTCAAAAACATGAAGAGCCTGAAAAGGTGTGAAAAATATGTAGAGCTTCAAAACGTGTCAGTAATAGGAGGAGCATGAAACGGTCTGAAATATAGGAGGAGCATGAAGCGGTGTTGAAAAACATGAAGAGCCTGAAAAGGTGTGAAAAACATGAAGAGCTTAAAAGTTGTGAGAAATATGAAGAGCTTCAAAAGGTGTCAAAAATGAGACGAGCATGAAACGGTCTGGAAAGTAGGACGAGCATGAAGCGGTGTTGAAAAACATGAAGAGCCAGAAAAGGTGTGAAAAATATGAAGAGCTTCTAAAAGTGTCAAAAATATGAAGAGCATGAAACGGCCTGAAAAATAGGAGGAGCATGAAGTGGTGTGAAAAACATGAAGAGTCTAAGAAGGTGTGAAAAATATGAAGAGCTTCAAAACGTGTCAAAAATATGAGGAGCATGAAATGGTCTGAAAAACAGAGGATCATGAAGCCGTCTTGAAAAACATCGGGAGCCGGAAAATGTGTGAAAAATATGAAGAGCTTCAAAAGGTGTCAAAAATATGAGGAGCATGAAACGGTCTGAAAAATAGGAGGAGCATGAAACTGTGTTAAAAAACATGAAGAGCTTCAAAAGGTGTGAAACATATGAGGAGCATGAAACGGTCTGAAAAATAGGAGGAGCATGAAACGGTGTTAAAAAACATGAAGAGTTTCAAAAGGTGTGAAACATATGAAGAGCTTCAAAAGGTGTCAAAAATATGAGGAACATGATACGGTCTGAAAAATAGGAGGAGCATTAAGCGGTGTTGAAAAACATGAAGTGCCTGAAAAGCTGTGAAATTAAGGGAAGCTTCAAAAGGTGTGAAAAATATGAGGAGCAAGAAACGGTCTGAAAAATACGAGGAGCATGAAGCGGTTTTAAAAAACATGAAGAGCTTCAAAAGGTGTGAAACATATGAAGAGCTTCAAAAGGTGTCAAATATATGAGTAGCAAGAAACAGTGTGAAAAATAAGAGGAGCATGAAGGGGTGTTGAAAAACATGAAGAGCCAGAAATGGTGTGAGAATTATGTAGAGCTTCAAAAGGTGTCAAAATTATGAGGAGTTTGAAACGGTATGAAAAATAGGAGGAGCATGAAGCTGTGTAGAAAAACATGAAGAGCCTGAAAAGGTGTGAAAAATATGAAGAGCTTCAAAAGGTGTGAAAAATATGAGGAGCATGAAAAGGTCTGAAAAATAGGAAGAGCATGAAGCAGTGTAGAAAAACATGAAGAGCCTTAAAAGGTGTGAAAAATATGAAGAGCTTCAAAAGGTGTCGTATATATGAGGAGCATGAAACTGTCTGAAAAATAGGAGCATGAAGTGGTATTCAAAAAAATGAAGAGCGAGAAAAGGTGTGAAAAATACGAAGAGCTTCAAAAGGTGTCAAAAATATAAGGAGCTTGAAACTCTCTGAAAAATAGGAGGAGCATGAAGCGGTGTTGAAAAACATGAAGAGCCTGAAAAGGTGTGAAAAAAATGAAAAGCTTCAAAAGGTGTCAATAATAAGATGTGCATGAAACAGTCTGAAAAATAGGAGGAGCATGAAACGGTCTGAAATATAGGAGGAGCATGAAGCGGTGTTCAAAACAAGAAGAGCCTGGAAAGGTGTGACAAATATAAAGACCTTCACAACGTGTGAAAAATATGAGGAGCATGTATCGGTCTGAAAAATAGGAGGAGCATGAAGCGGTGTTCAAAAACATGAAGAGCCTGAAGAGGTGTGAAAAATATGAAGAGCTCCGAAAGTTGTCAAAAATATGTGGAGCGTGAAACGGTCTCAAAAATAGGAGGAGCGTGAAACGGTGTTGAAAAAAATCAAGAACCTGAAAACGTGTGAAAAATATGAGGAGCTTGAAAAGGTGTAAAAAATATGAGGAGCATGAAACGGTCTGAAGAATAGGAGGAGCATAAAGCGGTTTGAAAAACATGAAGAGCCTGAAAAGGAGTGAAAAATATGAAGAGCTTCAAAAGGTTTCAAAAATATGAGGAGCATGAAACGGTCTGAAAAATAGGAGGAGCATGAAGCGGTTTTGAAAAACATGAAGAGCCTGAAAAGGTATGGGAAATATGAAGAGCTTCAAAAGGTGTGAAATACATGAGGAGCATGAAACAGTCTAAAAAATAGGAGGAGCATGAAGGTGTGCTGAAAAACATGAAGAGACTGAAAGGTGTGAAAAATATGAAGAGCTTTAAAGGGTGTGAAATACATGAGGAGCATGAAACGGTCGGAAAAATAGGAGGAGCATGAAACCGTGTTCAAAAACATGAAGAGCCTGAAAAGTTGTGAAAAAAATGAAGAACTTCAAACGGTTGGAAATACATGAGGAGCATGAAACCGTCTTGAAAAACATGACGAGCCTGAAAAGGTGGGTAAAATATGAAGAGCTTCAAAAGGTGAGAAATACATGAGGAGCATGAATCGTTCTGAAAAATAGGAGGAGCATGAAGCGGTGTTCAAAAACATGAAGAGCCTGAAAAGGTGTGAAAAATATGAACAGCTTCAAAAGCTGTCAAGTATATGAGGAGCATGAAACGGTCTGAAAAATATGAGGGCATGAAACTGTGTTGAAAAACATGAAGAGCCTGAAATGGTGTGAAAAATATGAAGAGCTTCAAAAGGTTTCAAAAATATGAGGAGCATGAAACGGTCTGAAAAATAGGAGGAGCATGAAGCGGTTTTGAAAAACATGAAGAGCCTGAAAAGGTATGGGAAATATGAAGAACTTCAAAAGGTGTGAAATACATGAGGAGCATGAATCGTTCTGAAAAATAGGAGGAGCATGAAGTGGTGTTCAAAAACATGAAGAGCCTGAAAAGGTGTGAAAAATATGAAGAGCTTCAAAAGGTTGGAAATACAGGAGGAGCATGAAACGGTCTGAAAAATAGGAGGAGCATGAAGCGGTGTTGAAAAACATGAACAGCCTGAAAAGGTGGGTAAACTATGAAGAGCTTCAAAAGCTGTCAAGTATATGAGGAGCATGAAACGGTCTGAAAAATATGAGGGCATGAAACTGTGTTGAAAAACATGAAGAGCCTGAAATGGTGTGAAAAATATGAAGAGCTTCAAAAGGTTTCAAAAATATGAGGAGCATGAAACGGTCTGAAAAATAGGAGGAGCATGAAGCGGTGTTGAAAAACATGAAGAGCCTGAAAAGGTGGGTAAAATATGAAGAGCTTCAAAAGTTGTCAAAAATATGAGGAGCATGAAACGGTCTGAAAAAGAGGACGAGCATTAAACGGTGTTCAAAAACATGAAGAGCCTGAAATGGTGTGAAAAATATGAAGAGCTTCAAAAGGTTGGAAATACAGGAGGAGCATGAAACGGTCTGAAAAATAGGAGGAGCATGAAGCGGTGTTGAAAAACATGAACAGCCTGAAAAGGTGGGTAAACTATGAAGAGCTTCAAAAGGTGTCAAAAATATGAGGAGCATGAAACGGTCTGAAAAATAGGAGGAGCATTAAACGGTGTTCAAAAACATGAAGAGCCTGAAATGGTGTGAAAAATATGAAGAGCTTCAAAGGTGTCAAAATAGGAGGAGCATGAACGGTCTGAAAAATAGGAGGAGCATGAAGCGGTGTTGAAAAACATGAAGAGCCTGAAAAGGTGTGAAAAATATGAAGAGCTTCAAAAGGTGTCAAAAATATGAGGAGCATGAAACGGTCTGAAAAATAGGAGGAGCAGGAATAGGTATTCAAAAATATGAAGAGCCTGAAAAGCTCTGAAATTATGTCAAGCTTCAAAACGTGTGAAAAATATGAGGAGCATGAAAGGTCTGAAAAATAGGAGGAGCATGAAGCGGTGTTAAAGAACATGAAGAGCCTGAAAAGGTGTGAAATATATGAAGAGCTTGAAAAGGTGTCAAAAATATGAGGAGCATGAAACGGTCTGAAACATAGGAGGAGCATGAAAGGGTGTTAAAAAACATGAAGAGCTTCAAAAGGTGTGAAAAATAGGAAGAGCTTCAAAAGGTGTGAAATGCATGAGGAGCATGAAACGGTCTAAAAAATAGGAGGACCATGAAACGTTGTTCAAAAACATGAAGAACCTGAAAAGGTGTGAAAAATGTGAATAGCTTAAAAATGTTTCAAAAATATGAGGAGCATGAAACGGGCTGAAAAATAGGAGGAGCATGAAGCGGTGTTGAAAAAAATCAAGAGCCTGAAATGGTGTGAAAAATATGAAGAGCTTCAAAGGTGTCAAAATAGGAGGAGCATGAACGGTCTGAAAAATAGGAGGAGCATGAAGCGGTGTTGAAAAACATGAAGAGCCTGAAAAGGTGTGAAAAATATGAAGAGCTTCAAAAGGTGTCAAAAATATGAGGAGCATGAAACGGTCTGAAAAATAGGAGGAGCAGGAATAGGTATTCAAAAATATGAAGAGCCTGAAAAGCTCTGAAATTATGTCAAGCTTCAAAACGTGTGAAAAATATGAGGAGCATGAAAGGTCTGAAAAATAGGAGGAGCATGAAGCGGTGTTAAAGAACATGAAGAGCCTGAAAAGGTGTGAAATATATGAAGAGCTTGAAAAGGTGTCAAAAATATGAGGAGCATGAAACGGTCTGAAACATAGGAGGAGCATGAAAGGGTGTTAAAAAACATGAAGAGCTTCAAAAGGTGTGAAAAATAGGAGGAGCTTCAAAAGGTGTCAAAAATATGAGGAGCATGAAACGGTCTGAAAAATAGGAGCAGCATGAATTGGTGTTCAAATACATGAAGAGACTGAAAAGGTGTGAAAAACATGAAGAGCTTCAAATGGTGTGAAATACATGAGGAGCATGAAACGGTCTGAAAAATAGGAGGAGCATGAAGGTGTGCTGAAAAACATGAAGAGACTGAAAAGGTGTGAAAAATATGAAGAGCTTCAAAAGCTGGCAAGTATATGAGGAGCATGAAACGGTCTGAAAAATATGAGGGCATGAACCTGTGTTGAAAAACATGAAGAGCCTGAAATGGTGTGAAAAATATGAAGAGCTTCAAAAGGTTTCAAAAATATGAGGAGCATGAAACGGTCTGAAAAATAGGAGGAGCATGAAGCAGTTTTGAAAAACATGAAGAGCCTGAAAGGTATGGGAAATATGAAGAGCTTCAAAAGGTGTGAAATACATGAGAAGCATGAAACAGTCTAAAAAATAGGAGGAGCATGAAGCAGTGTTCAAAAACATGAAGAACCGGAAAAGGTGTGTAAAATATGAAGAGCTTCAAAAGGTGTGAAAATTATGAGGAGCATGAAACGGTCTGAAAAATAGGAGGAGCATGAAGCGGTGTTGAAAAACATGAAGAGCCTGAAAAGGTGGGTAAAATATGAAGAGCTTCAAAAGTTGTCAAAAATATGAGGAGCATGAAACGGTCTGAAAAATAGGACGAGCATTAAACGGTGTTCAAAAACATGAAGAGCCTGAAATGATGTGAAAAATATGAAGAGCTTCAAAAGGTTGGAAATACAGGAGGAGCATGAAACGGTCTGAAAAATAGGAGGAGCATGAAGCGGTGTTGAAAAACATGAACAGCCTGAAAAGGTGGGTAAACTATGAAGAGCTTCAAAAGGTGTCAAAAATATGAGGAGCATGAAACGGTCTGAAAAATAGGAGGAGCATTAAACGGTGTTCAAAAACATGAAGAGCCTGAAATGGTGTGAAAAATATGAAGAGCTTCAAAAGGTGTCGAAAATAGGAGGAGCATGAAACGGTCTGAAATATAGGAGGAGCATGAAGCGGTGTTCAAAAACATGAAGAGCCTGAAATGGTGTGAAAAACATGAAGAGCCTGAAAAGGTGTGACAAATATGAAGAGTTTCAAAAGGTTTGAAAAATATGAGGAGCATGAAGCAGTGTTCAAAAACATGCAGAGCCTGAAAAGGTGTTAAAAATATGAAGAGCTTCAAAAGGTGTCAAAAATATGAGGTGCATGAAACGGTCTGAAAAATAGGAGGAGCATGAAGCGGTGTTGAAAATCATGAAGAGCCTGAAAAGGTGTGAAATATATGAAGAGCTTCAAAAGGTGTAAAAAATAGGAGGAGCATGAATCGGGTTGAAAAATAGGAGGAGCATGAACCGGTGTTCAAAAACATAGAGAGTATGAAAAGGTGTGAAAAACATGAAGAACTTCATAAGGCGTCAAAATTAGTTTAGCATGAAAGGGTCTGAAAAATAGGAGGAGCATGAAGTGGTGTTGAAAACATGAAGAGCCTGAAAAGGTGTGAAATATATGAAGAGCTTCAAAAGGTGTGAAAAATATGAAGTGCATCAAAAGGTGTCAAAAATGAGATGAGCATGAAACGGTCTGAAAAATAGGAGGAGCATGAAGTGATGTTGAAAAACATGAAGAGCCTGAAAACGTGTGAAAAATATGAAGAGCTTCAAAAATATGAAAAATATGAAAAGATTCAAAAGGTGTGAAAAATATGAAGAGCTTCAAAAGATGTCAAAAATGAGATGAGCATGAAACGGTCTGAAAAATAGGAGGAGCATGAAGCGGTGTTGAAAATCATGAAGAGCCTGAAAAGGTGTGAAAAATAGGCAGAGCTTCAAAAGGTGTCAAAAATATGAGGAGATTGAAACGGTCTGAAAAACACGAGGAGCATGAAATGGTGTTGAAAAACATGAAGAGCCTAAAAGGTGTGAAAAATAGGAAGAGCTTCAAAAGGTGTCAACAATATGAGGAGCATGAAACGGTCTGAAAAATAGGAGGAGCATGAAGCGGTGTTGAAAATCATGAAGAGCCTGAAAAGGTGTGAAATATATGAAGAGCTTCAAAAGGTGTGAAAAATATGAAGAGCTTCAAAAGGTGTCAACAATATGAGGAGCATGAAACTGTCTGAAAAATAGGAGGAGCATGAAGCGGTGTTGAAAATCATGAAGAGCCTGAAAAGGTGTGAAATATATGAAGAGCTACAAAAGGTGTGAAAAATATGAAAGGCTTCAAAAGGTGTCAACAATATGAGGATCATGAAACGGTCTGAAAAATAGGAGGAGCATGAAGCGGTGTTGAAAAACATGAAGAGCCAGAAAATGTGTGAAAAGTATGAAGAGCTTCAAAAGGTGTCAAAAATATGAGGAGAATGAAACGGTCTGAAATTTTGGAGGAGCAAGAAACGGAGTTCAAAAACATGAAGAGCCAGAAAAGGTGTGAAAAATATGAAGAGCTTCAAAGGTTGTCAAAAATATGAGGAGCATGAATGGTCTGAAAAATAGGAAGAGCATGAAGCGGTGTTGAAAAACATGAAGACCCTAAAAAGGTGTGAAAAATATGAAGAGCTTCAAAAGGTGTCATATATATGAGGAGCATGATACGGTCTGAAAAATAGGAGGAGCATGAAGCGGTATTCAAAAACATGAAGAGCCAGAAGGTGTGAAAAATATGAAGAGCTTCAAAAGGTGTCAAAAATATAAGGAGCATGAAACGGTCTGAAAAATAGGAGGAGCATGAAGCGGTATTCAAAACCATGAATAGCCTGAAAAGCTGTGAAATTATGTCAAGCTTCAAAAGGTGTGAAAAATATGAGGAGCAGGAAACGGTCTGAAAAATAGGAGGAGCATGAAGCGGTGTTAAAGAACATGAAGAGCCTGAAGAGGTGTGAAAAATATGAAGAGCTTCAAAAGGTGTCAAAAATATGAGGAGCATGAAACGGTCTGAAAAATAGGAGGAGCAGGAAGAGGTATTCAAAAACATGAAGAGCCTGAAAAGCTCTGAAATTATGTCAAGCTTCAAAACGTGTGAAAAATATGAGGAGCATGAAAGGTCTGAAAAATAGGAGGAGCATGAAGCGGTGTTAAAGAACATGAAGAGCCTGAAAAGGTGTGAAATATATGAAGAGCTTGAAAAGGTGTCAAAAATATGAGGAGCATGAAACGGTCTGAAACATAGGAGGAGCATGAAAGGGTGTTTAAAAACATGAAGAGCTTCAAAAGGTGTGAAAAATAGGAAGAGCTTCAAAAGGTGTGAAATGCATGAGGAGCAGGAAACGGTCTGAAAAATAGGAGGAGCATGAAGCGGTGTTAAAGAACATGAAGAGCCTGAAGAGGTGTGAAAAATATGAAGAGCTTCAAAAGGTGTGAAAAATATGAGGAGCATGAAACGGTCTGAAAAATACGAGGAGCATGAAGCGGTGTTAAAAAAAAGGAAGAGCTTCACAATGTGTGAAACATAAGAAGAGCTTCAAAAGATGTGAAATACATGAGGAGCATTAAACGGTCTGAAAAATATGAGGAGCATGAAACGGTGTTCAAAAACATGAAGAGCCTGAAAAGGTGTGAAAAATATGAAGAGTTTCAAAAGCTGTCAAGTATATGAGGAGCATGAAAGGTCTGAAAAATAGGAGGAGCATGAAGCGGTGTTGAAAAACATGAAGAGCCTGAAAAGGTGTGAAAAATATGAAGAGCATCAAAAGGTGTCAAAAATATGAGGAGCATGAAACGGTATGAAAAATAGGAGGAGCAGGAAGCGGTGTTAAAGAACATGAAGAGCCTGAAAAGGTGTGAAATATATGAAGAGCTTGAAAAGGTGTCAAAAATATGAGGAGCATGAAACGGTCTGAAACATAGGAGGAGCATGAAAGGGTGTTAAAAAACATGAAGAGCTTCAAAAGGTGTGAAAAATAAGAAGAGCTTCAAAAGGTGTGAAATGCATGAGGAGCATGAAACGGTCTGAAAAATAGGAGGAGCATGAAACGTTTTTCAAAAACATGAAGAGCCTGAAAACGTGTGAAAAATAGGAAGAGCTTAAAAAGGTGTCAAAAATATGATTGACATGAACGGTCTTAAAAACAGGAGGAGGATGAAGTGGTGTTGAAAAACATGAAGAGCCTGAAAAGGTGTGAAAAATGTGAAGAGCTTAAAAATGTTTCAAAAATATGAGGAGCATGAAACGGGCTGAAAAATAGGAGGAGCATGAAGCGGTGTTCAAAAACATGAAGAGCCTGAAAAGGTGTGAGAAATATGAAGAGCTTCAAAAGGTGTCAAAATTTGAGGAGCATGAAACGGTCTGAAAAATAGGAGGAGCATGAAGTGATGTTGAAAAACATGAAGAGCCTGAAAAGGTGTGAAAAATATGAAGAGCTTCAAAAGGTGTCAGAAATTTGAGGAGTATGAAACGGTCTGAAAAATAGGAGGAGCATGTAGCGGTGTTCAAAAAAATGAAGAGCTTGAAGAGGTGTGAAAAATATGAAGAGCTTCAAAAGGTGTCAAAAATATGAGGAGCATGAAACGGTCTGAAAAATAGGAGGAGCATGAAGCGCTGTTGAAAAACATGAAGAGCCGGAAAAGGTGTGAAAGATATGAAGAGTTTCAAAAGGTGTGAAAAATATAAGGAGCATGAAACGGTCTGAAAAATAGGAGGAGCATGAAGCGCTGTTGAAAAACATGAAGAGCCTGAAAAGGTGTGAAAGATATGAAGAGTTTCAAAAGGTGTCAAAAATATGAGTAGCATGAAACTGTCTGAAAATTAGGAAGAGCATGAAGTGGTGTTCAAAAACATGAAGAGCCTGAAAAGGAGTGAAAAATATGAAGAGCTCCAAATGTGTCAAAAATATGATGAGCATGAAACAGTCTGAAAATTAGGAAGAGCATGAAGTGGTGTTCAAAAACAGGAAGAGACTGAAAAGGGGTGAAAAATATGAAGAGCTTGAAAAGTTGTCAAAAATATGAGGAGCATGTAACGGTCTGAAAAACAGGGGGAGCATGAAGCGGTGTTGAAAAACATGAAGAGCCTGAAAAGGTGTGACAAATATGAAGAGTTTCAAAAGGTTTGAAAAATATGAGGAGCATGAAGCAGTGTTCAAAAACATGCAGAGCCTGAAAAGGTGTTAAAAATATGAAGAGCTTCAAAAGGTGTCAAAAATATGAGGTGCATGAAACGGTCTGAAAAATAGGAGGAGCATGAAGCGGTGTTGAAAATCATGAAGAGCCTGAAAAGGTGTGAAATATATGAAGAGCTTCAAAAGGTGTAAAAAATAGGAGGAGCATGAATCGGGTTGAAAAATAGGAGGAGCATGAACCGGTGTTCAAAAACATAAAGAGTATGAAAAGGTGTGAAAAACATGAAGAGCTTCATAAGGCGTCAAAATTAGTTTAGCATGAAAGGGTCTGAAAAATAGGAGGAGCATGAAGTGGTGTTGAAAACATGAAGAGCCTGAAAAGGTGTGAAATATATGAAGAGCTTCAAAAGGTGTGAAAAATATGAAGTGCATCAAAAGGTGTCAAAAATGAGATGAGCATGAAACGGTCTGAAAAATAGGAGGAGCATGAAGTGATGTTGAAAAACATGAAGAGCCTGAAAACGTGTGAAAAATATGAAGAGCTTCAAAAATATGAAAAATATGAAAAGATTCAAAAGGTGTGAAAAATATGAAGAGCTTCAAAAGATGTCAAAAATGAGATGAGCATGAAACGGTCTGAAAAATAGGAGGAGCATGAAGCGGTGTTGAAAATCATGAAGAGCCTGAAAAGGTGTGAAAAATAGGCAGAGCTTCAAAAGGTGTCAAAAATATGAGGAGATTGAAACGGTCTGAAAAACACGAGGAGCATGAAATGGTGTTGAAAAACATGAAGAGCCTAAAAGGTGTGAAAAATAGGAAGAGCTTCAAAAGGTGTCAACAATATGAGGAGCATGAAACGGTCTGAAAAATAGGAGGAGCATGAAGCGGTGTTGAAAATCATGAAGAGCCTGAAAAGGTGTGAAATATATGAAGAGCTTCAAAAGGTGTGAAAAATATGAAGAGCTTCAAAAGGTGTCAACAATATGAGGAGCATGAAACTGTCTGAAAAATAGGAGGAGCATGAAGCGGTGTTGAAAATCATGAAGAGCCTGAAAAGGTGTGAAATATATGAAGAGCTACAAAAGGTGTGAAAAATATGAAGAGCTTCAAAAGGTGTCAACAATATGAGGAGCATGAAACGGTCTGAAAAATAGGAGGAGCATGAAGCGGTGTTGAAAAACATGAAGAGCCAGAAAATGTGTGAAAAGTATGAAGAGCTTCAAAAGGTGTCAAAAATATGAGGAGAATGAAACGGTCTGAAATTTTGGAGGAGCAAGAAACGGAGTTCAAAAACATGAAGAGCCAGAAAAGGTGTGAAAAATATGAAGAGCTTCAAAGGTTGTCAAAAATATGAGGAGCATGAATGGTCTGAAAAATAGGAGGAGCATGAAGCGGTGTTGAAAAACATGAAGACCCTAAAAAGGTGTGAAAAATATGAAGAGCTTCAAAAGGTGTCATATATATGAGGAGCATGATACGGTCTGAAAAATAGGAGGAGCATGAAGCGGTATTCAAAAACATGAAGAGCCAGAAGGTGTGAAAAATATGAAGAGCTTCAAAAGGTGTCAAAAATATAAGGAGCATGAAACGGTCTGAAAAATAGGAGGAGCATGAAGCGGTATTCAAAACCATGAATAGCATGAAAAGCTGTGAAATTATGTCAAGCTTCAAAAGGTGTGAAAAATATGAGGAGCAGGAAACGGTCTGAAAAATAGGAGGAGCATGAAGCGGTGTTAAAGAATATGAAGAGCCTGAAGAGGTGTGAAAAATATGAAGAGCTTCAAAAGGTGTCAACAATATGAGGAGAATGAAACGGTCTGAAAAATAGGAGGAGCATGAAGCGGTGTTGAAAATCATGAAGAGCCTGAAAAGGTGTGAAATATATGAAGAGCTACAAAAGGTGTGAAAAATATGAAGAGCTTCAAAAGGTGTCAACAATATGAGGAGCATGAAACGGTCTTAAAAATAGGAGGAGCATGAAGCGGTGTTGAAAAACATGAAGAGCCAGAAAATGTATGAAAACTATGAAGAGCTTCAAAAGGTATCCAAAATATGAGGAGAATGAAACGGTGTGAAATTTTGGAGGAGCAAGAAACGGAGTTCAAAAACATGAAGAGCCAGAAAAGGTGTGAAAAATATGAAGAGCTTCAAAGGTTGTCAAAAATATGAGGAGCATGAATGGTCTGAAAAATAGGAGGAGCATGAAGCGGTGTTGAAAAACATGAAGACCCTAAAAAGGTGTGAAAAATATGAAGAGCTTCAAAAGGTGTCATATATATGAGGAGCATGATACGGTCTGAAAAATAGGAGGAGCATGAAGCGGTATTCAAAAACATGAAGAGCCAGAAGGTGTGAAAAATATGAAGAGCTTCAAAAGGTGTCAAAAATATAAGGAGCATGAAACGGTCTGAAAAATAGGAGGAGCATGAAGCGGTATTCAAAAACATGAATAGCCTGAAAAGCTGTGAAATTATGTCAAGCTTCAAAAGGTGTGAAAAATATGAGGAGCAGGAAACGGTCTGAAAAATAGGAGGAGCATGAAGCGGTGTTAAAGAACATGAAGAGCCTGAAAAGGTGTGAAATATATGAAGAGCTACAAAAGGTGTGAAAAATATGAAGAGCTTCAAAAGGTGTCAACAATATGAGGAGCATGAAACGGTCTGAAAAATAGGAGGAGCATGAAGCGGTGTTGAAAATCATGAAGAGCCTGAAAAGGTGTGAAATATATGAAGAGCTTCAAAAGGTGTGAAAAATATGAAGAGCTTCAAAAGGTGTCAACAATATGAGGAGCATGAAACTGTCTGAAAAATAGGAGGAGCATGAAGCGGTGTTGAAAATCATGAAGAGCCTGAAAAGGTGTGAAATATATGAAGAGCTACAAAAGGTGTGAAAAATATGAAGAGCTTCAAAAGGTGTCAACAATATGAGGAGCATGAAACGGTCTGAAAAATAGGAGGAGCATGAAGCGGTGTTGAAAAACATGAAGAGCCAGAAAATGTGTGAAAAGTATGAAGAGCTTCAAAAGGTGTCAAAAATATGAGGAGAATGAAACGGTCTGAAATTTTGGAGGAGCAAGAAACGGAGTTCAAAAACATGAAGAGCCAGAAAAGGTGTGAAAAATATGAAGAGCTTCAAAGGTTGTCAAAAATATGAGGAGCATGAATGGTCTGAAAAATAGGAGGAGCATGAAGCGGTGTTGAAAAACATGAAGACCCTAAAAAGGTGTGAAAAATATGAAGAGCTTCAAAAGGTGTCATATATATGAGGAGCATGATACGGTCTGAAAAATAGGAGGAGCATGAAGCGGTATTCAAAAACATGAAGAGCCAGAAGGTGTGAAAAAAATGAAGAGCTTCAAAAGGTGTCAAAAATATAAGGAGCATGAAACGGTCTGAAAAATAGGAGGAGCATGAAGCGGTATTCAAAACCATGAATAGCCTGAAAAGCTGTGAAATTATGTCAAGCTTCAAAAGGTGTGAAAAATATGAGGAGCAGGAAACGGTCTGAAAAATAGGAGGAGCATGAAGCGGTGTTAAAGAACATGAAGAGCCTGAAGAGGTGTGAAAAATATGAAGAGCTTCAAAATGTGTCAACAATATGAGGAGAATGAAACGGTCTGAAAAATAGGAGGAGCATGAAGCGGTGTTGAAAATCATGAAGAGCCTGAAAAGGTGTGAAATATATGAAGAGCTACAAAAGGTGTGAAAAATATGAAGAGCTTCAAAAGGTGTCAACAATATGAGGAGCATGAAACGGTCTTAAAAATAGGAGGAGCATGAAGCGGTGTTGAAAAACATGAAGAGCCAGAAAATGTGTGAAAAGTATGAAGAGCTTCAAAAGGTATCCAAAATATGAGGAGAATGAAACGGTGTGAAATTTTAGAGGAGCAAGAAACGGAGTTCAAAAACATGAAGAGCCAGAAAAGGTGTGAAAAATATGAAGAGCTTCAAAGGTTGTCAAAAATATGAGGAGCATGAATGGTCTGAAAAATAAGAGGAGCATGAAGCGGTGTTGAAAAACATGAAGACCCTAAAAAGGTGTGAAAAATATGAAGAGCTTCAAAAGGTGTCATATATATGAGGAGCATGATACGGTCTGAAAAATAGGAGGAGCATGAAGCGGTATTCAAAAACATGAATAGCCTGAAAAGCTGTGAAATTATGTCAAGCTTCAAAAGGTGTGAAAAATATGAGGAGCAGGAAACGGTCTGAAAAATAGGAGGAGCATGAAGCGGTGTTAAAGAACATGAAGAGCCTGAAAAGGTGTGAAAAATATGAAGAGCTTCAAAAGGTGTCAAAAATATGAGGAGCATGAAACGGTCTGAAAAATAGGAGGAGCAGGAAGAGATATTCAAAAACATGAAGAGCCTGAAAAGCTCTGAAATTATGTCAAGCTTCAAAACGTGTGAAAAATATGAGGAGCATGAAAGGTCTGAAAAATAGGAGGAGCATGAAGCGGTGTTAAAGAACATGAAGAGCCTGAAAAGGTGTGAAATATATGAAGAGCTTGAAAAGGTGTCAAAAATATGAGGAGCATGAAACTGTCTGAAACATAGGAGGAGCATGAAAGGGTGTTAAAAAACATGAAGAGCTTCAAAAGGTGTGAAAAATAGGAAGAGCTTCAAAAGGTGTGAAATGCATGAGGAGCATGAAACGGTCTGAAAAATAGGAGGAGCATGAAACGTTGTTCAAAAACATGAAGAGCCTGAAAAGGTGTGAAAAATAGGAAGAGCTTAAAAAGGTGTCAAAAATATGAGGAGCATGAAACGGGCTGAAAAATAGGAGGAGCATGAAGCGGTGTTGAAAAACATGAAGAGACTGAAAACGTGTGACAAATATGAAGAGCTTCAAAAGGTGTCAGAAATATGAGGGGCATGAAACGGTCTGAAAAATTGGAGGAGCAAGAAACGGAGTTCAAAAACTTGAGGAGCCAGAAAAGGTGTGAAAAATATGAAGAGCCACAAAAGTTGTCAAATATATGAGGAGCATGAACGGTCTGAAAAATAGGTGGAGCATGAAGCGGTGTTGAAAAACATGAAGAGCCTGAAAAGGTGTGAAAAATATGAAGAGCTTCAGAAGGTGTCAAAAATATGAGGAGCATGAAACGGTCTGAAAAATAGGAGGAGCAAGAAAAGGTGTTCAAAAACATAAAGAGCCAGAAAATGTGTGAGAAATATGAAGAGCTTCAAAAGGTGTCAAAATATGAGGAGCATGAAACTGTCTGAAATATAGGAGGAGCATGAAAAGGTGTTAAAAAACATGAAGAGCTTCAAAAGGTGTGAAACATATGAGGAGCATGATACGGTATGAAAAATAGGAGGAGCATGAAACGGTGTTAAAAAACATGAAGAGCTTCAAAAAGTGTGAAACATATGAAGAACTGCAAAAGGGGTCAAAAATATGAGGAGCATGAAACGGTCTGAAAAATAGGAGGAGCATGAAGCGTTGTTGAAAAACATGAAGAACCTGAAAAGTTGTGAAAAATATGAAGAGCTTCAAAAGGTGTCAAAAATATGAGGAGCATGAAACGGTCTGAAAAATAGGAGGAGCATTAAGCGGTGTTGAAAAACATGAAGTGCCTGAAAATCTGTGACATTAAGACAAGCTTCAAAAGGTGTGAAACATATGAGGAGCATGAAACGGTCTGAAAAATACGAGGAGCATGAAGCGGTGTTAAAAAAAAGGAAGAGCTTCACAATGTGTGAAACATAAGAAGAGCTTCAAAAGATGTGAAATACATGAGGAGCATTAAACGGTCTGAAAAATATGAGGAGCATGAAACGGTGTTCAAAAACATGAAGAGCCTGAAAATGTGTGAAAAATATGAAGAGCTTCAAAAGATGTGAAATACATGAGGAGCATTAAAAGGTCTGAAATATATGAGGAGCATGAAACGGTGTCAAAAACATGAAGAGCCAGAAAAGGTGTGAAAAATATGAAGAGCTTGAAAACGTGTGAAAAATATGAGGAGCATTAAACGGTCTGAAAAGTAGGAGGAGCATGAAGCGGTGTTGAAAAACATGAAGATTCTGAAAAGTTGTGAAAAATATGAAGAGCTTCAAAAGGTGTGAAATGCATGAGGAGCATGAAACGGTCTGAAAAAAAGGAGGAGCATGAACTGGTGTTGAAAAACATGAAGAGCCTGAAAAGGTGTGAAAAATATGAAGAGCTTCAAAAGGTGTCAGAAATTTGAGGAGCATGAAACGGTCTGAAAAATAGGAGGAGCATGAAGCGGTGTTCAAAACATGAAGAGCCTTAAAAGGTGTGAAAAATATGAAGAGCGTCAAAAGGTGCCAAATATATGGGGAGCATGAAACGGTCTGAAAAATAGGAGGAGCATGAAACGGTGTTGAAAAACATGAAGAGCCTAAAAAGTTCTGAAAAATATGAAGAGCTTCATAAGGTGTGAAAAATATAAGGAGCATGAAACTTTCTGAAAAATAGGAGGAGCTTGAAGCGCTGTTGAAAAACATGAAGAGCCTGAAAAGGTGTAAAAGATATGAAGAGTTTCAAAAGGTGTCAAAAATATGAGTAGCATGAAATAGTCTGAAAATTAGGAAGAGCATGTAGTGGTGTTCAAAAACATGAAGAGCCTGAAAAGGAGTGAAAAATATGAAGAGCTCCAAAGGTGTCAAAAATATGACGAGCATGAAACAGTCTGAAAATTAGGAAGAGCATGAAGTGGTGTTCAAAAACAGGAAGAGCTTGAAAAGGGGTGAAAAATATGAAGAGCTTGAAAAGTTGTCAAAATTATGAGGAGCATGTAACGGTCTGAAAAACAGGGGGAGCATGAAGTGATGTTGAAAAACAAGAAGAGACTGAAAACGTGTGAAAAATATGAAGAGCTTCAAAAATATGAAAAATCGGAAAAGATTCAAAAGGTGTGAAAAATATGAAGAGCTTCAAAAGATGTCAAAAATGAGATGAGCATGAAACGGTCTGAAAAATAGGAGGAGCATGAACCGGTGTTGAAAATCATGAAGAGCCTGAAAAGGTGTGAAAAATAGGCAGAGCTTCAAAAGGTGTCAAAAATATGAGGAGAATGAAACGGTCTGAAAAATACGAGGAGCATGAAGTGGTGTTGAAAAACATGAAGAGCCTAAAAGGTGTGAAAAATATGAAGAGCTTCAAAAGGTGTCAACAATATGAGGAGCATGAAACGGTCTGAAAAATAGGAGGAGCATGAAGCGGTGTTGAAAATCATGAAGAGCCAGAAAAGGAGTGAAATATATGAAGAGCTTCAAAAGGTGTGAAAAATATGAAGAGCTTCAAAAGGTGTCAAAAATATGAGCAGCATGAAACGGTCTGAAAAATAGGAGGAGCATGAAGTTGTGTTGAAAAACATGAAGAGCCTGAAAAGGTGTGAAAAATATGAAGAACTTCAAAAGGTGTAAAAAATATGAAGAGCTTCAAAAGGTGTCAAAAATGAGATGAGCATGAAACGGTCAGAAAAATAGGAGTAGCATGAAGCGGTGTTCAAAAACATGGGGAGCCTGAAAAGGTGTGAAAAATATGAACAACTTCAAAAGGTGTCAAACATATGAGGAGCATGAAACGGTTTGAAAAATAGGAGGAGCATGAACCGGTGTTCAAAAACATAAAGAGCATGAAAAGGTGTGAAAAACATGAGTTTCATAAGGTGTCAAAATTAGTGTAGCATGAAGGGGTCTGAAAAATAGGAGGAGAATGAAGTGGTTTTGAAAACATGAAGAGCCTGAAAAGGTGTGAAATATACGAAGAGCTTCAAAAGGTGCGAAAAATATGAAGTGCATCAAAAGTTGTCAAAAATGAGATGAGCATGAAACGGTCTGAAAAATAGGAGGAGCATGAAGTGGTATTGAAAAACATGAAGAGCCTGAAAACGTGTGAAAAATATGAAGAGCTTCAAAAATATGAAAAATATGAAGAGATTCAAAAGGTGTGAAAAATATGAAGAGCTTCAAAAGATGTCAAAAATGAGATGAGCATGAAACGGACTGATAAATAGGAGGAGCATGAAGCGGTGTTGAAAATCATGAAGAGCCTGAAAAGGTGTGAAAAATAGGCAGAGCTTAAAAAGGTGTCAAAAATATGAGGAGAATGAAATGGTCTGAAAAATACGAGGAGCATGAAGTGGTGTTGAAAAACATGAAGAGCCTGAAAAGGTGTGAAAAATATGAAGAGCTTCAAAAGGTGTCAAAAATATGAGGAGCATGAAACGGTCTAAAAAATAGGAGGAGCATAAGCGGTGTTCAAAAACATGAACAGCCTGAAAAGGTGTGAAAAGAATGAAGAGCTTCAAAAGGTGTGAAAAATATGAAGAGCTTCAAAACGTGTCAAAAATTAGATTAGCATGAAAGGCTCTGAAAAATAGGAGCAGCATGAAGTGGTGTTGAAAAACATGAAGTGCCTGAAAAGGTGTGAAATATATGAACAGCTTCAAAAGGTGTGAAAAATATGAAGAGCTTCAAAATGTGTGAGAAATATGAAGAGCTTCAAAATTTGTCAAAAATGAGATGAGCATGAAACGATCTGAAAAATAGGAAGATTCTGAAGCGGTGTTCAAAAACATGGGGAGCCTGAAAAGGTGTGAAAAATATGAACAGCTTCAAAAGGTGTCAAACACATGAGGAGCATGAAACGGTTTGAAAAATAGGAGGAGCATTAAACGGTGTTCAAAAACATGAAGAGCCTGAAATGGTGTGAAAAATATGAAGAGCTTCAAAAGGTGGCAAAAATAGGAGGAGCATGAAACGGTCTGAAAAATAGGAGGAGCATGAAGCGGTGTAAAAAACATGAAGACCCTAAAAGGTGTGAAAAATATGAAGAGCTTCAAAAGGTGTCAAAAATATGAGGATCATGAAACAGTCTGAAAAATAAGAGGAGCATGAAGCGGTGTTCAAAAACATGCAGAGCCTGAAAAGGTGTGAAAAATATGAAGAGCTTCAAAAGGTGTGAAAAATATGAGGAGTATGAAACGGTCTGAAAAATAGGAGGAGCATGAAGCGGTGTTGAAAATCATGAAGAGCCTGAAAAGGAGTGAAATATATGAAGAGCTTCAAAAGGTGTGAAAAATATGAAGAGCTTCAAAAGGTGTCAACAATATGAGGAGCATGAAACGGTCTGAAAAATAGGAGGAGCATGAAGCGGTGTTGAAAATCATGAAGAGCCAGAAAAGGAGTGAAATATATGAAGAGCTTCAAAAGGTGTGAAAAATATGAAGAGCTTCAAAAGGTGTCAAAAATATGAGCAGCATGAAACGGTCTGAAAAATAAGAGGAGCATGAAGTTGTGTTGAAAAACATGAAGAGCCTGAAAAGGTGTGAAAAATAAGAAGAGCTTCAAAAAGTGTAAAAAATATGAAGAGCTTCAAAAGGTGTCAAAAATGAGATGAGCATGAAACGGTCGGAAAAATAGGAGGAGCATGAAGCGGTGTTCAAAAACATGGGGAGCCTGAAAAGGTGTGAAAAATATGAACAGCTTCAAAAGGTGTCAAACATATGAGGAGCATGAAACGGTTTGAAAAATAGGAGGAGCATGAACCGGTGTTCAAAAACATAAAGAGCATGAAAAGGTGTGAAAAACATGAAGAGCTTCATAAGGTGTCAAAATTAGTGTAGCATGAAGGGGTTTGAAAAATAGGAGGAGAATGAAGTGGTTTTGAAAACATGAAGAGCCTGAAAATGTGTGAAATATACGAAGAGCTTCAAAAGGTGCGAAAAATATGAAGTGCATCAAAAGTTGTCAAAAATGAGATGAGCATGAAACGGTCTGAAAAATAGGAGGAGCATGAAGTGGTATTGAAAAACATGAAGAGCCTGAAAACGTGTGAAAAATATGAAGAGCTTCAAAAATATGAAAAATATGAAGAGATTCAAAAGGTGTGAAAAATATGAAGAGCTTCAAAAGATGTCAAAAATGAGATGAGCATGAAACGGACTGATAAATAGGAGGAGCATGAAGCGGTGTTGAAAATCATGAAGAGCCTGAAAAGGTGTGAAAAATAGGCAGAGCTTAAAAAGGTGTCAAAAATATGAGGAGAATGAAATGGTCTGAAAAATACGAGGAGCATGAAGTGGTGTTGAAAAACATGAAGAGGCTGAAAAGGTGTGAAAAATATGAAGAGCTTCAAAAGGTGTCAAAAATATGAGGAGCATGAAACGGTCTAAAAAATAGGGGGAGCATAAGCGGTGTTCAAAAACATGAACAGCCTGAAAAGGTGTGAAAAGAATGAAGAGCTTCAAAAGGTGTGAAAAATATGAAGAGCTTCAAAACGTGTCAAAAATTAGATTAGCATGAAAGGCTCTGAAAAATAGGAGCAGCATGAAGTGGTGTTGAAAAACATGAAGTGCCTGAAAAGGTGTGAAATATATGAACAGCTTCAAAAGGTGTGAAAAATATGAAGAGCTTCAAAATGTGTGAGAAATATGAAGAGCTTCAAAATTTGTCAAAAATGAGATGAGCATGAAACGATCTGAAAAATAGGAAGATTCTGAAGCGGTGTTCAAAAACATGGGGAGCCTGAAAAGGTGTGAAAAATATGAACAGCTTCAAAAGGTGTCAAACACATGAGGAGCATGAAACGGTTTGAAAAATAGGAGGAGCATTAAACGGTGTTCAAAAACATGAAGAGCCTGAAATGGTGTGAAAAATATGAAGAGCTTCAAAAGGTGGCAAAAATAGGAGGAGCATGAAACGGTCTGAAAAATAGGAGGAGCATGAAGCGGTGTAAAAAACATGAAGACCCTAAAAGGTGTGAAAAATATGAAGAGCTTCAAAAGGTGTCAAAAATATGAGGATCATGAAACAGTCTGAAAAATAAGAGGAGCATGAAGCGGTGTTCAAAAACATGCAGAGCCTGAAAAGGTGTGAAAAATATGAAGAGCTTCAAAAGGTGTGAAAAATATGAGGAGTATGAAACGGTCTGAAAAATAGGAGGAGCATGAAGCGGTGTTGAAAACCATGAAGAGCCTGAAAAGGAGTGAAATATATGAAGAGCTTCAAAAGGTGTGAAAAATATGAAGAGCTTCAAAAGGTGTCAACAATATGAGGAGCATGAAACGGTCTGAAAAATAGGAGGAGCATGAAGCGGTGTTGAAAATCATTAAGAGCCTGAAAAGGTGTGAAATATATGAAGAGCTACAAAAGGTGTGAAAAATATGAAGAGCTTCAAAAGGTGTCAACAATATGACGAGCATGAAACGGTCTGAAAAATAGGAGGAGCATGAAGCGGTGTTGAAAAACATGAAGAGCCAGAAAATGTGTGAAAAGTATGAAGAGCTTCAAAAGGTGTCAAAAATATGAGGAGAATGAAACGGTCTGAAATATTGGAGGAGCAAGAAACGGAGTTCAAAAACATGAAGAGCCAGAAAAGGTGTGAAAAATATGAAGAGCTTCAAAGGTTGTCAAAAATATGAGGAGCATGAATGGTCTGAAAAATAGGAGGAGCATGAAGCGGTGTTGAAAAACATGAAGACCCTAAAAAGGTGTGAAAAATATGAAGAGCTTCAAAAGGTGTCATATATATGAGGAGCATGATACGGTCTGAAAAATAGGAGGAGCATGAAGCGGTATTCAAAAACATGAAGAGCCAGAAGGTGTGAAAAATATGAAGAGCTTCAAAAGGTGTCAAAAATATAAGGAGCATGAAACGGTCTGAAAAATAGGAGGAGCATGAAGCGGTATTCAAAAACATGAATAGCCTGAAAAGCTGTGAAATTATGTCAAGCTTCAAAAGGTGTGAAAAATATGAGGAGCAGGAAACGGTCTGAAAAATAGGAGGAGCATGAAGCGGTGTTAAAGAACATGAAGAGCCTGAAAAGGTGTGAAAAATATGAAGAGCTTGAAAAGGTGTCAAAAATATGAGGAGCATGAAACGGTCTGAAAAATAGGAGGAGCAGGAAGAGGTATTCAAAAACATGAAGAGCCTGAAAAGCTCTGAAATTATGTCAAGCTTCAAAACGTGTGAAAAATATGAGGAGCATGAAAGGTCTGAAAAATAGGAGGAGCATGAAGCGGTGTTAAAGAACATGAAGAGCCTGAAAAGCTGTGAAATATATGAAGAGCTTGAAAAGGTGTCAAAAATATGAGGAGCATGAAACGGTCTGAAACATAGGAGGAGCATGAAAGGGTGTTAAAAAACATGAAGAGCTTCAAAAGGTGTGAAAAATAGGAAGAGCTTCAAAAGGTGTGAAATGCATGAGGAGCATGAAACGGTCTGAAAAATAGGAGGAGCATGAAACGTTGTTCAAAAACATGAAGAGCCTGAAAAGGTGTGAAAAATAGGAAGAGCTTAAAAAGGTGTCAAAAATATGATTGACATGAACGGTCTTAAAAACAGGAGGAGGATGAAGTGGTGTTGAAAAACATGAAGAGCCTGAAAAGGTGTGAAAAATGTGAAGAGCTTAAAAATGTTTCAAAAATATGAGGAGCATGAAACGGGCTGAAAAATAGGAGGAGCATGAAGCGGTGTTGAAAAACATGAAGAGCTTCAAAAGATGTGAAACATATGAAGAGCTTCAAAAGGTGTCAAAAATATGAGGAGTATGACACGGTCTGAAAAATAGGAGGAGCATGAAGCGGTGTTGAAAAACATAAAGAGACTGAAAATGTGTGACAAATATGAAGAGCTTCAAAAGGTGTCAAAAATATGAGGGGCATGAAACGATCTGTAAAATTGGAGGAGCATGAAGGTGTGCTGAAAAACATGAAGAGACTGAAAAGGTGTGAAAAATATGAAGAGGTTCCAAAATTGTCAGAAATATGAGGAGCATGAAACGGTCTGAAAAATAGGAGGAGCATGAAGCGGTGTTCAAAAACATGAAGAGCCTGAAAAGGTGTGAAAAATATGAAGAGCTTCAAAAGGTGTGAAAAATATGAGGAGTATGAAACGGTCTGAAAAATAGGAGGAGCATGAAGCGGTGTTGAAAATCATGAAGAGCCTGAAAAGGAGTGAAATATATGAAGAGCTTCAAAAGGTGTGAAAAATATGAAGAGCTTCAAAAGGTGTCAACAATATGAGGAGCATGAAACGGTCTGAAAAATAGGAGGAGCATGAAGCGGTGTTGAAAATCATGAAGAGCCAGAAAAGGAGTGAAATATATGAAGAGCTTCAAAAGGTGTGAAAAATATGAAGAGCTTCAAAAGGTGTCAAAAATATGAGCAGCATGAAACGGTCTGAAAAATAGGAGGAGCATGAAGTTGTGTTGAAAAACATGAAGAGCCTGAAAAGGTGTGAAAAATAAGAAGAGCTTCAAAAAGTGTAAAAAATATGAAGAGCTTCAAAAGGTGTCAAAAATGAGATGAGCATGAAACGGTCGGAAAAATAGGAGGAGCATGAAGCGGTGTTCAAAAACATGGGGAGCCTGAAAAGGTGTGAAAAATATGAACAGCTTCAAAAGGTGTCAAACATATGAGGAGCATGAAACGGTTTGAAAAATAGGAGGAGCATGAACCGGTGTTCAAAAACATAAAGAGCATGAAAAGGTGTGAAAAACATGAAGAGCTTCATAAGGTGTCAAAATTAGTGTAGCATGAAGGGGTTTGAAAAATAGGAGGAGAATGAAGTGGTTTTGAAAACATGAAGAGCCTGAAAATGTGTGAAATATACGAAGAGCTTCAAAAGGTGCGAAAAATATGAAGTGCATCAAAAGTTGTCAAAAATGAGATGAGCATGAAACGGTCTGAAAAATAGGAGGAGCATGAAGTGGTATTGAAAAACATGAAGAGCCTGAAAACGTGTGAAAAATATGAAGAGCTTCAAAAATATGAAAAATATGAAGAGATTCAAAAGGTGTGAAAAATATGAAGAGCTTCAAAAGATGTCAAAAATGAGATGAGCATGAAACGGACTGATAAATAGGAGGAGCATGAAGCGGTGTTGAAAATCATGAAGAGCCTGAAAAGGTGTGAAAAATAGGCAGAGCTTAAAAAGGTGTCAAAAATATGAGGAGAATGAAATGGTCTGAAAAATACGAGGAGCATGAAGTGGTGTTGAAAAACATGAAGAGGCTGAAAAGGTGTGAAAAATATGAAGAGCTTCAAAAGGTGTCAAAAATATGAGGAGCATGAAACGGTCTAAAAAATAGGGGGAGCATAAGCGGTGTTCAAAAACATGAACAGCCTGAAAAGGTGTGAAAAGAATGAAGAGCTTCAAAAGGTGTGAAAAATATGAAGAGCTTCAAAACGTGTCAAAAATTAGATTAGCATGAAAGGCTCTGAAAAATAGGAGCAGCATGAAGTGGTGTTGAAAAACATGAAGTGCCTGAAAAGGTGTGAAATATATGAACAGCTTCAAAAGGTGTGAAAAATATGAAGAGCTTCAAAATGTGTGAGAAATATGAAGAGCTTCAAAATTTGTCAAAAATGAGATGAGCATGAAACGATCTGAAAAATAGGAAGATTCTGAAGCGGTGTTCAAAAACATGGGGAGCCTGAAAAGGTGTGAAAAATATGAACAGCTTCAAAAGGTGTCAAACACATGAGGAGCATGAAACGGTTTGAAAAATAGGAGGAGCATTAAACGGTGTTCAAAAACATGAAGAGCCTGAAATGGTGTGAAAAATATGAAGAGCTTCAAAAGGTGGCAAAAATAGGAGGAGCATGAAACGGTCTGAAAAATAGGAGGAGCATGAAGCGGTGTAAAAAACATGAAGACCCTAAAAGGTGTGAAAAATATGAAGAGCTTCAAAAGGTGTCAAAAATATGAGGATCATGAAACAGTCTGAAAAATAAGAGGAGCATGAAGCGGTGTTCAAAAACATGCAGAGCCTGAAAAGGTGTGAAAAATATGAAGAGCTTCAAAAGGTGTGAAAAATATGAGGAGTATGAAACGGTCTGAAAAATAGGAGGAGCATGAAGCGGTGTTGAAAACCATGAAGAGCCTGAAAAGGAGTGAAATATATGAAGAGCTTCAAAAGGTGTGAAAAATATGAAGAGCTTCAAAAGGTGTCAACAATATGAGGAGCATGAAACGGTCTGAAAAATAGGAGGAGCATGAAGCGGTGTTGAAAATCATTAAGAGCCTGAAAAGGTGTGAAATATATGAAGAGCTACAAAAGGTGTGAAAAATATGAAGAGCTTCAAAAGGTGTCAACAATATGACGAGCATGAAACGGTCTGAAAAATAGGAGGAGCATGAAGCGGTGTTGAAAAACATGAAGAGCCAGAAAATGTGTGAAAAGTATGAAGAGCTTCAAAAGGTGTCAAAAATATGAGGAGAATGAAACGGTCTGAAATATTGGAGGAGCAAGAAACGGAGTTCAAAAACATGAAGAGCCAGAAAAGGTGTGAAAAATATGAAGAGCTTCAAAGGTTGTCAAAAATATGAGGAGCATGAATGGTCTGAAAAATAGGAGGAGCATGAAGCGGTGTTGAAAAACATGAAGACCCTAAAAAGGTGTGAAAAATATGAAGAGCTTCAAAAGGTGTCATATATATGAGGAGCATGATACGGTCTGAAAAATAGGAGGAGCATGAAGCGGTATTCAAAAACATGAAGAGCCAGAAGGTGTGAAAAATATGAAGAGCTTCAAAAGGTGTCAAAAATATAAGGAGCATGAAACGGTCTGAAAAATAGGAGGAGCATGAAGCGGTATTCAAAAACATGAATAGCCTGAAAAGCTGTGAAATTATGTCAAGCTTCAAAAGGTGTGAAAAATATGAGGAGCAGGAAACGGTCTGAAAAATAGGAGGAGCATGAAGCGGTGTTAAAGAACATGAAGAGCCTGAAAAGGTGTGAAAAATATGAAGAGCTTGAAAAGGTGTCAAAAATATGAGGAGCATGAAACGGTCTGAAAAATAGGAGGAGCAGGAAGAGGTATTCAAAAACATGAAGAGCCTGAAAAGCTCTGAAATTATGTCAAGCTTCAAAACGTGTGAAAAATATGAGGAGCATGAAAGGTCTGAAAAATAGGAGGAGCATGAAGCGGTGTTAAAGAACATGAAGAGCCTGAAAAGCTGTGAAATATATGAAGAGCTTGAAAAGGTGTCAAAAATATGAGGAGCATGAAACGGTCTGAAACATAGGAGGAGCATGAAAGGGTGTTAAAAAACATGAAGAGCTTCAAAAGGTGTGAAAAATAGGAAGAGCTTCAAAAGGTGTGAAATGCATGAGGAGCATGAAACGGTCTGAAAAATAGGAGGAGCATGAAACGTTGTTCAAAAACATGAAGAGCCTGAAAAGGTGTGAAAAATAGGAAGAGCTTAAAAAGGTGTCAAAAATATGATTGACATGAACGGTCTTAAAAACAGGAGGAGGATGAAGTGGTGTTGAAAAACATGAAGAGCCTGAAAAGGTGTGAAAAATGTGAAGAGCTTAAAAATGTTTCAAAAATATGAGGAGCATGAAACGGGCTGAAAAATAGGAGGAGCATGAAGCGGTGTTGAAAAACATGAAGAGCTTCAAAAGATGTGAAACATATGAAGAGCTTCAAAAGGTGTCAAAAATATGAGGAGTATGACACGGTCTGAAAAATAGGAGGAGCATGAAGCGGTGTTGAAAAACATAAAGAGACTGAAAATGTGTGACAAATATGAAGAGCTTCAAAAGGTGTCAAAAATATGAGGGGCATGAAACGATCTGTAAAATTGGAGGAGCATGAAGGTGTGCTGAAAAACATGAAGAGACTGAAAAGGTGTGAAAAATATGAAGAGGTTCCAAAATTGTCAGAAATATGAGGAGCATGAAACGGTCTGAAAAATAGGAGGAGCATGAAGCGGTGTTCAAAAACATGAAGAGCCTGAAAAGGTGTGAAAAATATGAAGAGCTTCAAAAGGTGTGAAAAATATGAGGAGTATGAAACGGTCTGAAAAATAGGAGGAGCATGAAGCGGTGTTGAAAATCATGAAGAGCCTGAAAAGGAGTGAAATATATGAAGAGCTTCAAAAGGTGTGAAAAATATGAAGAGCTTCAAAAGGTGTCAACAATATGAGGAGCATGAAACGGTCTGAAAAATAGGAGGAGCATGAAGCGGTGTTGAAAATCATGAAGAGCCAGAAAAGGAGTGAAATATATGAAGAGCTTCAAAAGGTGTGAAAAATATGAAGAGCTTCAAAAGGTGTCAAAAATATGAGCAGCATGAAACGGTCTGAAAAATAGGAGGAGCATGAAGTTGTGTTGAAAAACATGAAGAGCCTGAAAAGGTGTGAAAAATATGAAGAGCTTCAAAAAGTGTAAAAAATATGAAGAGCTTCAAAAGGTGTCAAAAATGAGATGAGCATGAAACGGTCGGAAAAATAGGAGGAGCATGAAGCGGTGTTCAAAAACATGGGGAGCCTGAAAAGGTGTGAAAAATATGAACAGCTTCAAAAGGTGTCAAACATATGAGGAGCATGAAACGGTTTGAAAAATAGGAGGAGCATGAACCGGTGTTGAAAAACATAAAGAGCATGAAAAGGTGTGAAAAACATGAAGAGCTTCATAAGGTGTCAAAATTAGTGTAGCATGAAGGGGTTTGAAAAATAGGAGGAGAATGAAGTGGTTTTGAAAACATGAAGAGCCTGAAAATGTGTGAAATATACGAAGAGCTTCAAAAGGTGCGAAAAATATGAAGTGCATCAAAAGTTGTCAAAAATGAGATGAGCATGAAACGGTCTGAAAAATAGGAGGAGCATGAAGTGGTATTGAAAAACATGAAGAGCCTGAAAACGTGTGAAAAATATGAAGAGCTTCAAAAATATGAAAAATATGAAGACATTCAAAAGGTGTGAAAAATATGAAGAGCTTCAAAAGATGTCAAAAATGAGATGAGCATGAAACGGACTGATAAATAGGAGGAGCATGAAGCGGTGTTGAAAATCATGAAGAGCCTGAAAAGTTGTGAAAAATAGGCAGAGCTTAAAAAGGTGTCAAAAATATGAGGAGAATGAAATGGTCTGAAAAATACGAGGAGCATGAAGTGGTGTTGAAAAACATGAAGAGGCTGAAAAGGTGTGAAAAATATGAAGAGCTTCAAAAGGTGTCAAAAATATGAGGAGCATGAAACGGTCTAAAAAATAGGGGGAGCATAAGCGGTGTTCAAAAACATGAACAGCCTGAAAAGGTGTGAAAAGAATGAAGAGCTTCAAAAGGTGTGAAAAATATGAAGAGCTTCAAAACGTGTCAAAAATTAGATTAGCATGAAAGGCTCTGAAAAATAGGAGCAGCATGAAGTGGTGTTGAAAAACATGAAGTGCCTGAAAAGGTGTGAAATATATGAACAGCTTCAAAAGGTGTGAAAAATATGAAGAGCTTCAAAATGTGTGAGAAATATGAAGAGCTTCAAAATTTGTCAAAAATGAGATGAGCATGAAACGATCTGAAAAATAGGAAGATTCTGAAGCGGTGTTCAAAAACATGGGGAGCCTGAAAAGGTGTGAAAAATATGAACAGCTTCAAAAGGTGTCAAACACATGAGGAGCATGAAACGGTTTGAAAAATAGGAGGAGCATTAAACGGTGTTCAAAAACATGAAGAGCCTGAAATGGTGTGAAAAATATGAAGAGCTTCAAAAGGTGGCAAAAATAGGAGGAGCATGAAACGGTCTGAAAAATAGGAGGAGCATGAAGCGGTGTAAAAAACATGAAGACCCTAAAAGGTGTGAAAAATATGAAGAGCTTCAAAAGGTGTCAAAAATATGAGGATCATGAAACAGTCTGAAAAATAAGAGGAGCATGAAGCGGTGTTCAAAAACATGCAGAGCCTGAAAAGGTGTGAAAAATATGAAGAGCTTCAAAAGGTGTGAAAAATATGAGGAGTATGAAACGGTCTGAAAAATAGGAGGAGCATGAAGCGGTGTTGAAAACCATGAAGAGCCTGAAAAGGAGTGAAATATATGAAGAGCTTCAAAAGGTGTGAAAAATATGAAGAGCTTCAAAAGGTGTCAACAATATGAGGAGCATGAAACGGTCTGAAAAATAGGAGGAGCATGAAGCGGTGTTGAAAATCATTAAGAGCCTGAAAAGGTGTGAAATATATGAAGAGCTACAAAAGGTGTGAAAAATATGAAGAGCTTCAAAAGGTGTCAACAATATGACGAGCATGAAACGGTCTGAAAAATAGGAGGAGCATGAAGCGGTGTTGAAAAACATGAAGAGCCAGAAAATGTGTGAAAAGTATGAAGAGCTTCAAAAGGTGTCAAAAATATGAGGAGAATGAAACGGTCTGAAATATTGGAGGAGCAAGAAACGGAGTTCAAAAACATGAAGAGCCAGAAAAGGTGTGAAAAATATGAAGAGCTTCAAAGGTTGTCAAAAATATGAGGAGCATGAATGGTCTGAAAAATAGGAGGAGCATGAAGCGGTGTTGAAAAACATGAAGACCCTAAAAAGGTGTGAAAAATATGAAGAGCTTCAAAAGGTGTCATATATATGAGGAGCATGATACGGTCTGAAAAATAGGAGGAGCATGAAGCGGTATTCAAAAACATGAAGAGCCAGAAGGTGTGAAAAATATGAAGAGCTTCAAAAGGTGTCAAAAATATAAGGAGCATGAAACGGTCTGAAAAATAGGAGGAGCATGAAGCGGTATTCAAAAACATGAATAGCCTGAAAAGCTGTGAAATTATGTCAAGCTTCAAAAGGTGTGAAAAATATGAGGAGCAGGAAACGGTCTGAAAAATAGGAGGAGCATGAAGCGGTGTTAAAGAACATGAAGAGCCTGAAAAGGTGTGAAAAATATGAAGAGCTTGAAAAGGTGTCAAAAATATGAGGAGCATGAAACGGTCTGAAAAATAGGAGGAGCAGGAAGAGGTATTCAAAAACATGAAGAGCCTGAAAAGCTCTGAAATTATGTCAAGCTTCAAAACGTGTGAAAAATATGAGGAGCATGAAAGGTCTGAAAAATAGGAGGAGCATGAAGCGGTGTTAAAGAACATGAAGAGCCTGAAAAGCTGTGAAATATATGAAGAGCTTGAAAAGGTGTCAAAAATATGAGGAGCATGAAACGGTCTGAAACATAGGAGGAGCATGAAAGGGTGTTAAAAAACATGAAGAGCTTCAAAAGGTGTGAAAAATAGGAAGAGCTTCAAAAGGTGTGAAATGCATGAGGAGCATGAAACGGTCTGAAAAATAGGAGGAGCATGAAACGTTGTTCAAAAACATGAAGAGCCTGAAAAGGTGTGAAAAATAGGAAGAGCTTAAAAAGGTGTCAAAAATATGATTGACATGAACGGTCTTAAAAACAGGAGGAGGATGAAGTGGTGTTGAAAAACATGAAGAGCCTGAAAAGGTGTGAAAAATGTGAAGAGCTTAAAAATGTTTCAAAAATATGAGGAGCATGAAACGGGCTGAAAAATAGGAGGAGCATGAAGCGGTGTTGAAAAACATGAAGAGCTTCAAAAGATGTGAAACATATGAAGAGCTTCAAAAGGTGTCAAAAATATGAGGAGTATGACACGGTCTGAAAAATAGGAGGAGCATGAAGCGGTGTTGAAAAACATAAAGAGACTGAAAATGTGTGACAAATATGAAGAGCTTCAAAAGGTGTCAAAAATATGAGGGGCATGAAACGATCTGTAAAATTGGAGGAGCATGAAGGTGTGCTGAAAAACATGAAGAGACTGAAAAGGTGTGAAAAATATGAAGAGGTTCCAAAATTGTCAGAAATATGAGGAGCATGAAACGGTCTGAAAAATAGGAGGAGCATGAAGCGGTGTTCAAAAACATGAAGAGCCTGAAAAGGTGTGAAAAATATGAAGAGCTTCAAAAGGTGTGAAAAATATGAGGAGTATGAAACGGTCTGAAAAATAGGAGGAGCATGAAGCGGTGTTGAAAATCATGAAGAGCCTGAAAAGGAGTGAAATATATGAAGAGCTTCAAAAGGTGTGAAAAATATGAAGAGCTTCAAAAGGTGTCAACAATATGAGGAGCATGAAACGGTCTGAAAAATAGGAGGAGCATGAAGCGGTGTTGAAAATCATGAAGAGCCAGAAAAGGAGTGAAATATATGAAGAGCTTCAAAAGGTGTGAAAAATATGAAGAGCTTCAAAAGGTGTCAAAAATATGAGCAGCATGAAACGGTCTGAAAAATAGGAGGAGCATGAAGTTGTGTTGAAAAACATGAAGAGCCTGAAAAGGTGTGAAAAATATGAAGAGCTTCAAAAAGTGTAAAAAATATGAAGAGCTTCAAAAGGTGTCAAAAATGAGATGAGCATGAAACGGTCGGAAATATAGGAGGAGCATGAAGCGGTGTTCAAAAACATGGGGAGCCTGAAAAGGTGTGAAAAATATGAACAGCTTCAAAAGGTGTCAAACATATGAGGAGCATGAAACGGTTTGAAAAATAGGAGGAGCATGAACCGGTGTTGAAAAACATAAAGAGCATGAAAAGGTGTGAAAAACATGAAGAGCTTCATAAGGTGTCAAAATTAGTGTAGCATGAAGGGGTTTGAAAAATAGGAGGAGAATGAAGTGGTTTTGAAAACATGAAGAGCCTGAAAATGTGTGAAATATACGAAGAGCTTCAAAAGGTGCGAAAAATATGAAGTGCATCAAAAGTTGTCAAAAATGAGATGAACATGAAACGGTCTGAAAAATAGGAGGAGCATGAAGTGGTATTGAAAAACATGAAGAGCCTGAAAACGTGTGAAAAATATGAAGAGCTTCAAAAATATGAAAAATATGAAGAGATTCAAAAGGTGTGAAAAATATGAAGAGCTTCAAAAGATGTCAAAAATGAGATGAGCATGAAACGGACTGATAAATAGGAGGAGCATGAAGCGGTGTTGAAAATCATGAAGAGCCTGAAAAGGTGTGAAAAATAGGCAGAGCTTAAAAAGGTGTCAAAAATATGAGGAGAATGAAATGGTCTGAAAAATACGAGGAGCATGAAGTGGTGTTGAAAAACATGAAGAGGCTGAAAAGGTGTGAAAAATATGAAGAGCTTCAAAAGGTGTCAAAAATATGAGGAGCATGAAACGGTCTAAAAAATAGGGGGAGCATAAGCGGTGTTCAAAAACATGAACAGCCTGAAAAGGTGTGAAAAGAATGAAGAGCTTCAAAAGGTGTGAAAAATATGAAGAGCTTCAAAACGTGTCAAAAATTAGATTAGCATGAAAGGCTCTGAAAAATAGGAGCAGCATGAAGTGGTGTTGAAAAACATGAAGTGCCTGAAAAGGTGTGAAATATATGAACAGCTTCAAAAGGTGTGAAAAATATGAAGAGCTTCAAAATGTGTGAGAAATATGAAGAGCTTCAAAATTTGTCAAAAATGAGATGAGCATGAAACGATCTGAAAAATAGGAAGATTCTGAAGCGGTGTTCAAAAACATGGGGAGCCTGAAAAGGTGTGAAAAATATGAACAGCTTCAAAAGGTGTCAAACACATGAGGAGCATGAAACGGTTTGAAAAATAGGAGGAGCATTAAACGGTGTTCAAAAACATGAAGAGCCTGAAATGGTGTGAAAAATATGAAGAGCTTCAAAAGGTGGCAAAAATAGGAGGAGCATGAAACGGTCTGAAAAATAGGAGGAGCATGAAGCGGTGTAAAAAACATGAAGACCCTAAAAGGTGTGAAAAATATGAAGAGCTTCAAAAGGTGTCAAAAATATGAGGATCATGAAACAGTCTGAAAAATAAGAGGAGCATGAAGCGGTGTTCAAAAACATGCAGAGCCTGAAAAGGTGTGAAAAATATGAAGAGCTTCAAAAGGTGTGAAAAATATGAGGAGTATGAAACGGTCTGAAAAATAGGAGGAGCATGAAGCGGTGTTGAAAACCATGAAGAGCCTGAAAAGGAGTGAAATATATGAAGAGCTTCAAAAGGTGTGAAAAATATGAAGAGCTTCAAAAGGTGTCAACAATATGAGGAGCATGAAACGGTCTGAAAAATAGGAGGAGCATGAAGCGGTGTTGAAAATCATTAAGAGCCTGAAAAGGTGTGAAATATATGAAGAGCTACAAAAGGTGTGAAAAATATGAAGAGCTTCAAAAGGTGTCAACAATATGACGAGCATGAAACGGTCTGAAAAATAGGAGGAGCATGAAGCGGTGTTGAAAAACATGAAGAGCCAGAAAATGTGTGAAAAGTATGAAGAGCTTCAAAAGGTGTCAAAAATATGAGGAGAATGAAACGGTCTGAAATATTGGAGGAGCAAGAAACGGAGTTCAAAAACATGAAGAGCCAGAAAAGGTGTGAAAAATATGAAGAGCTTCAAAGGTTGTCAAAAATATGAGGAGCATGAATGGTCTGAAAAATAGGAGGAGCATGAAGCGGTGTTGAAAAACATGAAGACCCTAAAAAGGTGTGAAAAATATGAAGAGCTTCAAAAGGTGTCATATATATGAGGAGCATGATACGGTCTGAAAAATAGGAGGAGCATGAAGCGGTATTCAAAAACATGAAGAGCCAGAAGGTGTGAAAAATATGAAGAGCTTCAAAAGGTGTCAAAAATATAAGGAGCATGAAACGGTCTGAAAAATAGGAGGAGCATGAAGCGGTATTCAAAAACATGAATAGCCTGAAAAGCTGTGAAATTATGTCAAGCTTCAAAAGGTGTGAAAAATATGAGGAGCAGGAAACGGTCTGAAAAATAGGAGGAGCATGAAGCGGTGTTAAAGAACATGAAGAGCCTGAAAAGGTGTGAAAAATATGAAGAGCTTGAAAAGGTGTCAAAAATATGAGGAGCATGAAACGGTCTGAAAAATAGGAGGAGCAGGAAGAGGTATTCAAAAACATGAAGAGCCTGAAAAGCTCTGAAATTATGTCAAGCTTCAAAACGTGTGAAAAATATGAGGAGCATGAAAGGTCTGAAAAATAGGAGGAGCATGAAGCGGTGTTAAAGAACATGAAGAGCCTGAAAAGCTGTGAAATATATGAAGAGCTTGAAAAGGTGTCAAAAATATGAGGAGCATGAAACGGTCTGAAACATAGGAGGAGCATGAAAGGGTGTTAAAAAACATGAAGAGCTTCAAAAGGTGTGAAAAATAGGAAGAGCTTCAAAAGGTGTGAAATGCATGAGGAGCATGAAACGGTCTGAAAAATAGGAGGAGCATGAAACGTTGTTCAAAAACATGAAGAGCCTGAAAAGGTGTGAAAAATAGGAAGAGCTTAAAAAGGTGTCAAAAATATGATTGACATGAACGGTCTTAAAAACAGGAGGAGGATGAAGTGGTGTTGAAAAACATGAAGAGCCTGAAAAGGTGTGAAAAATGTGAAGAGCTTAAAAATGTTTCAAAAATATGAGGAGCATGAAACGGGCTGAAAAATAGGAGGAGCATGAAGCGGTGTTGAAAAACATGAAGAGCTTCAAAAGATGTGAAACATATGAAGAGCTTCAAAAGGTGTCAAAAATATGAGGAGTATGACACGGTCTGAAAAATAGGAGGAGCATGAAGCGGTGTTGAAAAACATAAAGAGACTGAAAATGTGTGACAAATATGAAGAGCTTCAAAAGGTGTCAAAAATATGAGGGGCATGAAACGATCTGTAAAATTGGAGGAGCATGAAGGTGTGCTGAAAAACATGAAGAGACAGAAAAGGTGTCAAAAATATGAAGAGGTTCCAAAATTGTCAGAAATATGAGGAGCATGAAACGGTCTGAAAAATAGGAGGAGCATGAAGCGGTGTTCAAAAACATGAAGAGCCTGAAAAGGTGTGAAAAATATGAAGAGCTTCAAAAGCTGTCAAGTATATGAGGAGCATGAAACGGTCTGAAAAATATGAGGGCATGAAACTGTGTTGAAAAACATGAAGAGCCTGAAATGGTGTGAAAAATATGAAGAGCTTCAAAAGGTTTCAAAAATATGAGGAGCATGAAACGGTCTGAAAAATAGGAGGAGCATGAAGCGGTTTTGAAAAACATGAAGAGCCTGAAAAGGTATGGGAAATATGAAGAGCTTCAAAAGGTGTGAAATACATGAGGAGCATGAAACAGTCTAAAAAATAGGAGGAGCATGAAGCAGTGTTCAAAAACATGAAGAACCGGAAAAGGTGTGTAAAATATGAAGAGCTTCAAAAGGTGTGAAAATTATGAGGAGCATGAAACGGTCTGAAAAATAGGAGGAGCATGAAGCGGTGTTGAAAAACATGAAGAGCCTGAAAAGGTGGGTAAAATATGAAGAGCTTCAAAAGTTGTCAAAAATATGAGGAGCATGAAACGGTCTGAAAAATAGGAGGAGCATTAAACGGTGTTCAAAAACATGAAGAGCCTGAAATGGTGTGAAAAATATGAAGAGCTTCAAAAGGTTGGAAATACAGGAGGAGCATGAAACGGTCTGAAAAATAGGAGGAGCATGAAGCGGTGTTGAAAAACATGAACAGCCTGAAAAGGTGGGTAAACTATGAAGAGCTTCAAAAGGTGTCAAAAATATGAGGAGAATGAAACGGTCTGAAAAATAGGAGGAGCATTAAACGGTGTTCAAAGACATGAAGAGCCTGAAATGGTGTGAAAAATATGAAGAGCTTCAAAAGGTGTCAAAACTAGGAGGAGCATGAAACGGTCTGAAATATAGGAGGAGCATGAAGCGGTGTTCAAAAACATGAAGAGCAAGAAATGGTGTGAAAAATATGAAGAGCTTCAAAAGGTGTCAAAAATATGAGGAGCATGAACGGCCTGAAAAATAGGAGGAGCATGAAGCGGTGTTGAAAAACATGAAGAGCCTGAAAAGGTGTGAAAAATATGAAGAGCTTCAAAAGGTGTCAAAAATATGAGGAGCATGAAACGGTCTGAAAAATAGGAGGAACAGGAAGAGGTATTCAAAAACATGAAGAGCCTGAAAAGCTCTGAAATTATGTCAAGCTTCAAAACGTGTGAAAAATATGAGGAGCATGAAACGGTCTGAAAAATAGGAGGAGCATGAAGCGGTGTTAAAGAACATGAAGAGCCTGAAAAGGTGTGAAATATATGAAGAGCTTGAAAAGGTGTCAAAAATATGAGGAGCATGAAACGGTCTGAAACATAGGAGGAGCATGAAAGGGTGTTAAAAAACATGAAGAGCTTCAAAAGGTGTGAAAAAAAGGAAGAGCTTCAAAAGGTGTGAAATGCATGAGGAGCATGAAACGGTCTGAAAAATAGGAGGAGCATGAAACGTTGTTCAAAAACATGAAGAGCCTGAAAAGGTGTGAAAAATAGGAAGAGCTTAAAAAGGTGTCAAAAATATGATTGACATGAACGGTCTTAAAAACAGGAGGAGGATGAAGTGGTGTTGAAAAACATGAAGAGCCTGAAAAGGTGTGAAAAATGTGAATAGCTTAAAAATGTTTCAAAAATATGAGGAGCATGAAACGGGCTGAAAAATAGGAGGAGCATGAAGCGGTGTTGAAAAAAATCAAGAGCCTGAAAACGTGTGAAAAATAGGAGGAGCTTCAAAAGGTGTCAAAAATATGAGGAGCATGAAACGGTCTGAAAAATAGGAGCAGCATGAATTGGTGTTCAAATACATGAAGAGACTGAAAAGGTGTGAAAAACATGAAGAGCTTCAAATGGTGTGAAATACATGAGGAGCATGAAACGGTCTGAAAAATAGGAGGAGCATGAAGGTGTGCTGAAAAACATGAAGAGACTGAAAAGGTGTGAAAAATATGAAGAGGTTCAAAAGCTGTCAAGTATATGAGGAGCATGAAACGGTCTGAAAAATATGAGGGCAAGAAACTGTGTTGAAAATCATGAAGAGCCTGAAATGGTGTGAAAAATATGAAGAGCTTCAAAAGGTTTCAAAAATATGAGGAGCATGAAACGGTCTGAAAAATAGGAGGAGCATGAAGCAGTTTTGAAAAACATGAAGAGCCTGAAAGGTATGGGAAATATGAAGAGCTTCAAAAGGTGTGAAATACATGAGGAGCATGAAACAGTCTAAAAAATAGGAGGAGCATGAAGCAGTGTTCAAAAACATGAAGAACCGGAAAAGGTGTGTAAAATATGAAGAGCTTCAAAAGGTGTGAAAATTATGAGGAGCATGAAACGGTCTGAAAAATAGGAGGAGCATGAAGCGGTGTTGAAAAACATGAAGAGCCTGAAAAGGTGTGAAAAAAATGAAAAGCTTTAAAAGGTGTCAATAATAAGATGTGCATGAAACAGTCTGAAAAATAGGAGGAGCATGAAACGGTCTGAAATATAGGAGAAGCATGAAGCGGTGTTCAAAACAAGAAGAGCCTGAAAAGGTGTGACAAATATAAAGACCTTCAAAACGTGTGAAAAATATGAGGAGCATGTATGGGTCTGAAAAATAGGAGGAGCATGAAGCGGTGTTCAAAAACATGAAGAGCCTGAAGAGGTGTGAAAAATATGAAGAGCTCCAAAAGTTGTCAAAAATATGTGGAGCGTGAAACGGTCTCAAAAATAGGAGGAGCGTGAAACGGTAATGAAAAACATGAAGAGCCTGAAAACGTGTGAAAAATATGAGGAGCTTGAAAAGGTGTAAAAAATATGAGGAGCATGAAACGGTCTGAAGAATAGGAGGAGCATTAAGCGGTTTGAAAAACATGAAGAGCCTGAAAAGGAGTGAAAAATATGAAGAGCTACAAAACGTGTCAAAATATGAGGAGCATGAAACGGTCTGAAAAATAGGAGGAGCATGAAACGGTGTTGAAAAAAATCAAGAGCCTGAAAACGTGTGAAAAATAGGAGGAGCTTCAAAAGGTGTCAAAAATATGAGGAGCATGAAACGGTCTGAAAAATAGGAGCAGCATAATTGGTGTTCAAATACATGAAGAGACTGAAAAAGTGTGAAAAACATGAAGAGCTTCAAATGGTGTGAAATACATGAGGAGCATGAAACGGTCTGAAAAATAGGAGGAGCATGAAGGTGTGCTGAAAAACATGAAGAGACTGAAAAGGTGTGAAAAATATGAAGAGCTTCCAAAATTGTCAGAAATATGAGGAGCATGAAACGGTCTGAAAAATAGGAGGAGCATGAAGCGGTGTTCAAAAACATGAAGAGCCTGAAAAGGTGTGAAAAATATGAAGAGCTTCAAAAGCTGTCAAGTATATGAGGAGCATGAAACGGTCTGAAAAATATGAGGGCATGAAACTGTGTTGAAAAACATGAAGAGCCTGAAATGGTGTGAAAAATATGAAGAGCTTCAAAAGGTTTCAAAAATATGAGGAGCATGAAATGGTCTGAAAAATAGGAGGAGCATGAAGCGGTTTTGAAAAACATGAAGAGCCTGAAAAGGTATGGGAAATATGAAGAGCTTCAAAAGGTGTGAAATACATGAGGAGCATGAAACAGTCTAAAAAATAGGAGGAGCATGAAGCAGTGTTCAAAAACATGAAGAACCGGAAAAGGTGTGTAAAATATGAAGAGCTTCAAAAGGTGTGAAAATTATGAGGAGCATGAAACGGTCTGAAAAATAGGAGGAGCATGAAGCGGTGTTGAAAAACATGAAGAGCCTGAAATGATGTGAAAAATATGAAGAGCTTCAAAAGGTTGGAAATAAAGGAGGAGCATGAAACGGTCTGAAAAATAGGAGGAGCATGAAGCGGTGTTGAAAAACATGAACAGCCTGAAAAGGTGGGTAAACTATGAAGAGCTTCAAAAGGTGTCAAAAATATGAGGAGCATGAAACGGTCTGAAAAATAGGAGGAGCATTAAACGGTGTTCAAAAACATGAAGAGCCTGAAATGGTGTGAAAAATATGAAGAGCTTCAAAAGGTGTCAAAAATAGGAGGAGCATGAAACGGTCTGAAATATAGGAGGAGCATGAAGCGGTGTTCAAAAACATGAAGAGCATGAAATGGTGTGAAAAATATGAAGAGCTTCAAAAGGTGTCAAAAATATGTGGAGCATGAAAGGTCTGAAAAATAGGAGGAGCATGAAGCGGTGTTGAAAAACATGAAGAGCCTGAAAAGGTGTGAAAAATATGAAGAGCTTCAAAAGGTGTCAAAAATATGAGGAGCATGAAACGGTATGAAAAATAGGAGGAGCAGGAAGAGGTATTCAAAAACATGAAGAGACTGAAAAGCTCTGAAATTATGTCAAGCTTCAAAACGTGTGAAAAATATGAGGAGCATGAAACGGTCTGAAAAATAGGAGGAGCATGAAGCGGTGTTAAAGAACATGAAGAGCCTGAAAAGGTGTGAAATATATGAAGAGCTTGAAAAGGTGTCAAAAATATGAGGAGCATGAAACGGTCTGAAACATAGGAGGAGCATGAAAGGGTGTTAAAAAACATGAAGAGCTTCAAAAGGTGTGAAAAATAGGAAGAGCTTCAAAAGGTGTGAAATGCATGAGGAGCATGAAACGGTCTGAAAAATAGGAGGAGCATGAAACGTTTTTCAAAAACATGAAGAGCCTGAAAACGTGTGAAAAATAGGAAGAGCTTAAAAAGGTGTCAAAAATATGATTGACATGAACGGTCTTAAAAACAGGAGGAGGATGAAGTGGTGTTGAAAAACATGAAGAGCCTGAAAAGGTGTGAAAAATGTGAAGAGCTTAAAAATGTTTCAAAAATATGAGGAGCATGAAACGGGCTGAAAAATAGGAGGAGCATGAAGCGGTGTTCAAAAACATGAAGAGCCTGAAAAGGTGTGAGAAATATGAAGAGCTTCAAAAGGTGTCAAAAATTTGAGGAGCATGAAACGGTCTGAAAAATAGGAGGAGCATGAAGTGATGTTGAAAAACATGAAGAGCCTGAAAAGGTGTGAAAAATTTGAAGAGCTTCAAAAGGTGTCAGAAATTTGAGGAGTATGAAACGGTCTGAAAAATAGGAGGAGCATGTAGCGGTGTTCAAAAAAATGAAGAGCCTGAAGAGGTGTGAAAAATATGAAGAGTTTCAAAAGGTGTCAAAAATATGAGGAGCATGAAACGGTCTGAAAAATAGGAGGAGCATGAAGCGCTGTTGAAAAACATGAAGAGCCTGAAAAGGTGTGAAAGATATGAAGAGTTTCAAAAGGTGTGAAAAATATAAGGAGCATGAAACGGTCTGAAAAATAGGAGGAGCATGAAGGGCTGTTGAAAAACATGAAGAGCCTGAAAAGGTGTGAAAGATATGAAGAGTTTCAAAAGGTGTCAAAAATATGAGTAGCATGAAACTGTCTGAAAATTAGGAAGAGCATGAAGTGGTGTTCAAAAACATGAAGAGCCTGAAAAGGAGTGTAAAATATGAAGAGCTCCAAAGGTGTCAAAAATATGATGAGCATGAAACAGTCTGAAAATTAGGAAGAGCATGAAGTGGTGTTCAAAAACAGGAAGAGACTGAAAAGGGGTGAAAAATATGAAGAGCTTGAAAAGTTGTCAAAAATATGAGGAGCATGTAACGGTCTGAAAAACAGGGGGTGCATGAAGCGGTGTTGAAAAACATGAAGAGCCTGAAAAGGTGTGATAAATATGAAGAGTTTCAAAAGGTTTGAAAAATATGAGGAGCATGAAGCAGTGTTCAAAAACATGCAGAGCCTGAAAAGGTGTTAAAAATATGAAGAGCTTCAAAAGGTGTCAAAAATATGAGGTGCATGAAACGGTCTGAAAAATAGGAGGAGCATGAAGCGGTGTTGAAAATCATGAAGAGCCTGAAAAGGTGTGAAATATATGAAGAGCTTCAAAAGGTGTAAAAAATAGGAGGAGCATGAACCGGTGTTCAAAAACATAAAGAGTATGAAAAGGTGTGAAAAACATGAAGAGCTTCATAAGGCGTCAAAATTAGTTTAGCATGAAAGGGTCTGAAAAATAGGAGGAGCATGAAGTGGTGTTGAAAACATGAAGAGCCTGAAAAGGTGTGAAATATATGAAGAGCTTCAAAAGGTGTGAAAAATATGAAGTGCATCAAAAGGTGTCAAAAATGAGATGAGCATGAAACGGTCTGAAAAATAGGAGGAGCATGAAGTGATGTTGAAAAACATGAAGAGCCTGAAAACGTGTGAAAAATATGAAGAGCTTCAAAAATATGAAAAATATGAAAAGATTCAAAAGGTGTGAAAAATATGAAGAGCTTCAAAAGATGTCAAAAATGAGATGAGCATGAAACGGTCTGAAAAATAGGAGGAGATTGAAGCGGTGTTGAAAATCATGAAGAGCCTGAAAAGGTGTGAAAAATAGGCAGAGCTTCAAAAGGTGTCAAAAATATGAGGAGATTGAAACGGTCTGAAAAACACGAGGAGCATGAAGTGGTGTTGAAAAACATGAAGAGCCTAAAAGGTGTGAAAAATATGAAGAGCTTCAAAAGGTGTCAACAATATGAGGAGCATGAAACGGTCTGAAAAATAGGAGGAGCATGAAGCATTGTTGAAAATCATGAAGAGCCTGAAAAGGTGTGAAATATATGAAGAGCTTCAAAAGATGTGAAAAATATGAAGAGCTTCAAAAGGTGTCAACAATATGAGGAGCATGAAACGGTCTGAAAAATAGGAGGAGCATGAAGCGGTGTTGAAAATCATGAAGAGCCTGAAAAGGTGTGAAATATATGAAGAGCTACAAAAGGTGTGAAAAATATGAAGAGCTTCAAGTGGTGTCAACAATATGAGGAGCATGAAACGGTCTGAAAAATAGGAGGAGCATGAAGCGGTGTTGAAAAACATGAAGAGCCAGAAAATGTGTGAAAAGTATGAAGAGCTTCAAAAGGTGTCAAAAATATGAGGAGAATGAAACGGTGTGAAATTTTGGAAGAGCAAGAAACGGAGTTCAAAAACATGAAGAGCCAGAAAAGGTGTGAAAAATATGAAGAGCTTCAAAGGTTGTCAAAAATATGAGGAGCATGAATGGTCTGAAAAATAGGAGGAGCATGAAGCGGTGTTGAAAAACATGAAGACCCTAAAAAGGTGTGAAAAATATGAAGAGCTTCAAAAGGTGTCATATATATGAGGAGCATGATACGGTCTGAAAAATAGGAGGAGCATGAAGCGGTAATCAAAAACATGAAGAGCCAGAAGGTGTGAAAAATATGAAGAGCTTAAAAAGGTGTCAAAAATATAAGGAGCATGAAACGGTCTGAAAAATAGGAGGAGCATGAAGCGGTATTCAAAAACATGAATAGCCTGAAAAGCTGTGAAATTATGTCAAGCTTCAAAAGGTGTGAAAAATATGAGGAGCAGGAAACGGTCTGAAAAATAGGAGGAGCATGAAGCGGTGTTAAAGAACATGAAGAGCCTGAAAAGGTGTGAAAAATATGAAGAGCTTCAAAAGGTGTCAAAAATATGAGGAGCATGAAACGGTCTGAAAAATAGGAGGAGCAGGAAGAGGTATTCAAAAACATGAAGAGCCTGAAAAGCTCTGAAATTATGTCAAGCTTCAAAACGTGTGAAAAATATGAGGAGCATGAAAGGTCTGAAAAATAGGAGGAGCATGAAGCGGTGTTAAAGAACATGAAGAGCCTGAAAAGGTGTGAAATATATGAAGAGCTTGAAAAGGTGTCAAAAATATGAGGAGCATGAAACGGTCTGAAACATAGGAGGAGCATGAAAGGGTGTTTAAAAACATGAAGAGCTTCAAAAGGTGTGAAAAATAGGAAGAGCTTCAAAAGGTGTGAAATGCATGAGGAGCATGAAACGGTCTGAAAAATAGGAGGAGCATGAAACGTTGTTCAAAAACATGAAGAGACTGAAAAGGTGTGAAAAATAGGAAGAGCTTAAAAAGGTGTCAAAAATATGATTGACATGAACGGTCTTAAAAACAGGAGGAGGATGAAGTGGTGTTGAAAAACATGAAGAGCCTGAAAAGGTGTGAAAAATGTGAAGAGTTTAAAAATGTTTCAAAAATATGAGGAGCATGAAACGGGCTGAAAAATAGGAGGAGCATGAAGCGGTGTTGAAAAACATGAAGAGCTTCAAAAGATGTGAAAGATATGAAGAGCTTCAAAAGGTGTCAAAAATATGAGGAGCATGACACGGTCTGAAAAATAGGAGGAGCATGAAGCGGTGTTGAAAAACATGAAGAGACTGAAAACGTGTGACAAATATGAAGAGCTTCAAAAGGTGTCAAAAATATGAGGGGCATGAAACGGTCTGAAAAATTGGAGGAGCAAGAAACGGAGTTCAAAAACTTGAGGAGCCAGAAAAGGTGTGAAAAATATGAAGAGCTACAAAAGTTGTCAAATATATGAGGAGCATGAAAGGTCTGAAAAATAGGAGGAGCATGAAGCGGTGTTGAAAAACATGAAGAGCCTGAAAAGGTGTGAAAAATATGAAGAGCTTCAAAAGGTGTCAAAAATATGAGGAGCATGAAACGGTCTGAAAAATAGGAGGAGCAAGAAAAGGTGTTCAAAAACATAAAGAGCCAGAAAATGTGTGAGAAATATGAAGAGCTTCAAAAGGTGTCAAAATATGAGGAGCATGAAACTGTCTGAAATATAGGAAGAGCATGAAATGGTGTTAAAAACATGAAGAGCTTCAAAAGGTGTGAAACATATGAGGAGCATGAAACGGTATGAAAAATAGGAGGAGCATTAAGCGGTGTTGAAAAACATGAAGTGCCTGAAAATCTGTGAAATTAAGACAAGCTTCAAAAGGTGTGAAAAATATGAGGAGCATGAAACGGTCTGAAAAATACGAGGAGCATGAAGCAGTGTTAAAAAAAAGGAAGAGCTTCACAATGTGTGAAACATAAGAAGAGCTTCAAAAGATGTGAAATACATGAGGAGCATTAAACGTTCTGAAAAATATGAGGAGCATGAAGCGGTGTTCAAAACATGAAGAGCCTTAAAAGGTGTGAAAAATATGAAGAGCGTCAAAAGGTGTCAAATATATGGGGAGCATGAAACGGTGTGAAAAACAGGAGGAGCATGAAACGGTGTTGAAAAACATGAAGAGCCTAAAAAGTTCTGAAAAATATGAAGAGCTTCATAAGGTGTGAAAAATATAAGGAGCATGAAACTTTCTGAAAAATAGGAGGAGCTTGAAGCGCTGTTGAAAAACATGAAGAGCCTGAAAAGGTGTGAAAGATATGAAGAGTTTCAAAAGGTGTCAAAAATATGAGTAGCATGAAATAGTCTGAAAATTAGGAAGAGCATGAAGTGGTGTTCAAAAACATGAAGAGCCTGAAAAGGAGTGAAAAATATGAAGAGCTCCAAAGGTGTCAAAAATATGACGAGCATGAAACAGTCTGAAAATTAGGAAGAGCATGAAGTGGTGTTCAAAAATGGAAGAGCTTGAAAAGGGGTGAAAAATATGAAGAGCTTGAAAAGTTGTCAAAAATATGAGGAGCATGTAACGGTCTGAAAAACAGGGGGAGCATGAAGTGATGTTGAAAAACAAGAACAGCCTGAAAACGTGTGAAAAATATGAAGAGCTTCAAAAATATGAAAAATATGAAAATATTCAAAAGGTGTGAAAAATATGAAGAGCTTCAAAAGATGTCAAAAATGAGATGAGCATGAAACGGTCTGAAAAATAGGAGGAGCATGAACCGGTGTTGAAAATCATGAAGAGCCTGAAAAGGTGTGAAAAATAGGCAGAGCTTCAAAAGGTGTCAAAAATATGAGGAGAATGAAACGGTCTGAAAAATACGAGGAGCATGAAGTGGTGTTGAAAAACATGAAGAGCCTAAAAGGTGTGAAAAATATGAAGAGCTTCAAAAGGTGTCAACAATATGAGGAGCATGAAACGGTCTGAAAAATAGGAGGAGCATGAAGAGGTGTTGAAAATCATGAAGAGCCAGAAAAGGTGAGAAATATATGAAGAGCTTCAAAAGGTGTGAAAAATATGAAGAGCTTCAAAAGGTGTCAAAAATATGAGCAGCATGAAACGGTCTGAAAAATAGGAGGAGCATGAAGTTGTGTTGAAAAACATGAAGAGCCTGAAAAGGTGTGAAAAATATGAAGAGCTTCAAAAGGTGTAAAAAATATGAAGAGCTTCAAAAGGTGTCAAAAATGAGATGAGCATGAAACGGTCGGAAAAATAGGAGGAGCATGAAGCGGTGTTCAAAAACATGGGGAGCCTGAAAAGGTGTGAAAAATATGAACAGCTTCAAAAGGTGTCAAACATATGAGGAGCATGAAACGGTTTGAAAAATAGGAGGAGCATGAACCGGTGTTCAAAAACATAAAGAGCATGAAAAGGTGTGAAAAACATGAAGAGCTTCATAAGGCGTCAAAATTAGTGTAGCATGAAAGGGTCTGAAAAATAGGAGGAGAATGAAGTGGTTTTGAAAACATGAAGAGCCTGAAAAGGTGTGAAATATACGAAGAGCTTCAAAAGGTGCGAAAAATATGAAGTGCATCAAAAGGTGTCAAAAATGAGATGAGCATGAAACGGTCTGAAAAATAGGAGGAGCATGAAGTGGTATTGAAAAACATGAAGAGCCTGAAAACGTGTGAAAAATATGAAGAGCTTCAAAAATATGAAAAATATGAAGAGATTCAAAAGGTGTGAAAAATATGAAGAGCTTCAAAAGATGTCAAAAATGAGATGAGCATGAAACGGACTGATAAATAGGAGGAGCATGAAGCGGTGTTGAAAATCATGAAGAGCCTGAAAAGGTGTGAAAAATAGGCAGAGCTTAAAAAGGTGTCAAAAAATATGAGGAGAATGAAATGGTCTGAAAAATACGAGGAGCATGAAGTGGTGTTGAAAAACATGAAGAGGCTGAAAAGGTGTGAAAAATATGAAGAGCTTCAAAAGGTGTCAAAAATATGAGGAGCATGAAACGGTCTAAAAAATAGGAGGAGCATAAGCGGTGTTCAAAAACATGAACAGCCTGAAAAGGTGTGAAAAGAATGAAGAGCTTCAAAAGGTGTGAAAAATATGAAGAGCTTCAAAACGTGTCAAAAATTAGATTAGCATGAAAGGGTCTGAAAAATAGGAGCAGCATGAAGTGGTGTTGAAAAACATGAAGTGCCTGAAAAGGTGTGAAATATATGAACAGCTTCAAAAGTTGTGAAAAATATGAAGAGCTTCAAAATGTGTGAGAAATATGAAGAGCTTCAAAATTTGTCAAAAATGAGATGAGCATGAAACGATCTGAAAAATAGGAAGATTCTGAAGCGGTGTTCAAAAACATGGGGAGCCTGAAAAGGTGTGAAAAATATGAACAGCTTCAAAAGGTGTCAAACATATGAGGAGCAGGAAACGGTTTGAAAAATAGGAGGAGCATTAAACGGTGTTCAAAAACATGAAGAGCCTGAAATGGTGTGAAAAATATGAAGAGCTTCAAAAGGTGGCAAAAATAGGAGGAGCATGAAACGGTCTGAAAAATAGGAGGAGCATGAAGCGGTGTAAAAAACATGAAGACCCTAAAAGGTGTGAAAAATATGAAGAGCTTCAAAAGGTGTCAAAAATATGAGGATCATGAAACAGTCTGAAAAATAAGAGGAGCATGAAGCGGTGTTCAAAAACATGCAGAGCCTGAAAAGGTGTGCAAAATATGAAGAGCTTCAAAAGGTGTGAAAAATATGAGGAGCATAAAACGGTCTGAAAAATAAGAGAAGCATGAAGTGGTGATGAAAAACATGAAGAGCCTGAAAACGTGTGAAATATATGAAGAGTTTCAAAAGGTGTCAAAAATATGAGGAGCATGAAACGGTGTGAAAAATAGGAGGACCACAAGTGGTGTTCAAAAACATGAAGAGCCTGAAAAGGTGTGAAAATTTTGAGGAGATTCAAAAGGTGTCATAAATATGAGGAGCATGAATCGGTCTGAAAAATATGAGGAGCATGAAGTGGTGTTAAAAAACATGAAGAGCCTGAAAAAGTGTGAAAAATATGAAGAGCTTCAAAAGGTGTCAAAAATATGACGAGCATGATTCAGTTTGAACAATAGGAGGAGCATGAAGTGTTGTTGAAAATCATGAAGAACCTGAAAAGTTGTGAAATATATGAAGAGCTTCAAAAGGTGTCAAAAATATGAGGAGGATGAAACGGTCTGAAAAGTAGGAGGAGCATGAAACGTTGTTGAAAAACATGAAGAGCCTGAAAGGGTGTGAAAAATATGAGGAGCATGAAACGGTCTGAAAAATAGGAGGGGCATGAAGCGGGTTTGAAAAAATTGAAGAGCCTGAAAATGTGTGAAATATATGAAGAGCTACAAAAGGTGTCAAAAATATGAAGAGCATCAAAGGGTCTGAAAAATAGGAGGAACATGAAGCGGTGTTCAAAAACATGAAGAGCCTGAAAAGGTGTGATAAATATGAGGAGCATGAAACGGTCTAAAATATAGGAGGAGCATGAATTGGTGTTGAAAAACATGAAGATCATGAAAAGGCGTGAAAAATATGAAGAGCTGCAAAATGTGTGAAAAATATGAGGAGCATGAAATGGTGTTCAAAAACATGAAAAGGTGTGAAAATTATGAAGAGCTTCAAAAGGTGTTAAAAATATGAGGAGCATGAAACGGTCTTAAAAATAGGAGGAGCATGAAACGGTGTTCAAAAATATGAAAGGCCTGAAAAGGTTTGAAAAATATGAAGAGCTTCAAAAGGTGTGAAAATTATGAGGAGCATGAAAAATAGGAGGAACATGAAGCGTTGTTGAAAAACGTGAAGAGCCTGAAAAGGTTTGAAAAATAGGAAGAGCTTCAAAAGGTGTCAAAAATATGAGTAGCATGAGACGGTCTGAAAAATAGGAGCATGAAGCGATGTTGAAAAACATGAAGCGCATGAAAAGGTGTGAAATATATGAAGAGCTTCAAAAGATGTCAAAAATAATAGGAACATGAAACGTTCTGAAAAATAGAAGGAACATGAAGCGGTGTTCAAAAGCATGAAGAGCCTGAAAAGGTGTGAAAAATATGAAGAGCTTCAAAAGGTGTGAAAAGTATGAGGAGTATGAAACGTTCTGAAAAATAGGAGGATCATGAAGCGGTGTTCAAAAACTTGAAGAGCCTGAAAATATGTGAAATATATGAGGAGCATGAAACGGTCTGAAAAATAGAAGAGCATGAAGTGGTATTGAAAAACATGAAGAGCCTGAAAATGTGTGAAAAATATGAAGAGCTTCAAAAGGTGTCAAAAATAAGAGGAGCATGACACGGTCTGAAAAATAGGAGGAACATGAAGCGGAGTTCACAAAAATGAAGAGCCTGAAAAGGTGGAAAAAATATGAAGAGCTTCAAAAGGTGTCAAAAATTTGAGGAGCATGAAACGGTCTGAAAAATAGGAGGAGCGTGAAGCGGTGTTCGAAAACATGAAGAGTTGAAAAGGTGTGAAAAATATGAAGAGCTTCAAAAGTTTTGAAAAATATGAAAAGCATGAAACAGTCTGAAAAATAGGAGGAGTATGAAGCGGTGTTGAAAAACATGAAGAGTCTGAGAAGGTGTGAAAAATATGCAGAGCTTCAAAAGATGTCAAATATATGAGGATCATGAAAATTTCTGAAGAATACGAGGAGCATGAAGCTGTTTTGAAAAACATGAAGAGCCTGAAAAGGTGTGAAAAATATGAAGCGCTTCAAAAGGTGTCAAAAATATGAGGAGCATGAAACGGTCTGAAAAATAGGAGGAGCATGAAGCGGTGTTGAAGAACATGAAGAGCCTGAAATGGTGTGAAAAATATGAAGCGCTTCAAAAGATGTCAAAATTATGAGGAGCATGAAACAGTCTGAAAAATAGGAGGAGCATGAATTGGTTTTGAAAAACATGAAGAACCTGAAAAGGTGTGAAAAATATGAAGAGCTTCAAAAGGTTACAAATATATGAGGATCATGAAACGGTCTGAAAAATAGGAGGAGCATGAAGCGGTGTTGAAAAACATGAAGAGCCTGAAAAGGTGTGAAAAATATGAAGGGCTTCAAAAGGTGTGAAAATAATGAGGAGCATGAAACGGTCTGAAAAATAGGAGGAGCATGAAGCGGTGTTCAAAAACATGAAGAGCCTGAAAAGGTGTCAAAAATATGAACAGCTTCAAAAGGTTGGAAATACAAGAGGAGCATGAAAAGGTCTGAAAAAAAGGAGAAGCATGAAGCGGTGTTGAAAAACATGAAGAGCCTGAAAATGTGGGTAAAATATGAAGAGCTTCAAAAGGTGTCAAAAATATGAGGAGCATGAAACGGTCTGAAATATAGGAGGAGCATGAAGCTGTGTTGAAAAACATGAACAGCTGAAAAGGTGGGTAAAATATGAAGAGGTTTAAAAGGTGTCAAAAATATGAAGAGCAAGAAACGGTCTGAAAAATAGGAGGAGCATTAAACGGTGTTCAAAAACATGAAGAGGCTGAAAAGGTGTGAAAAATATGAAGAGCTTCAAAAGGTGTCAGTAATAGGAGGAGCATGAAACGGTCGGAAATATAGGAGGAGCATGAAGCGGTGTTGAAAAACATGAAGAGCCTGAAAAGGTTTAAAAAACTTGAAGAGCTTAAAAATTGTGAGAAATATGAAGAGCTTCAAAAGGTGTCAAAAATGAGACGAGCATGAAACGGTCTGAAAAATAGGACGAGCATGAAGCGGTTTTGAAAAACATGAAGAGCCAGAAAAGGTGTGAAAAATATGAAGAGCTTCAAAAAGTGTCAAAAATATGAGGAGCATGAAACGGTCTGAAAAATAGGAGGAGCATGAAACGATCTGAAAAATGGGAGGAGCATGAAGCGGTGTTGAAAAACATGAAGAGCCTGAAAAGGTGTGAAAAATATGAAGAGCTTCAAAAGGTGTCAAAAATATGAGGAGCATGAAACGGTCTGAAAAATAGGAGGAGCATGAAGCGATGTTCAAAAACATGAAGAGCCTGAAAAGGTGTCAAAAATATGAAGAGCTTCAAAAGGTTGGAAATACATGAGGAGCATGAAACGGTCTGAAAAAAGGGAGAAGCATAAAGCGGTGTTGAAAAACATGAAGAGCCTGAAAATGTGGGTAAAATATGAAGAGCTTCAAAAGGTGTCCAAAATATGAGGAGCATGAAACGGTCTGAAAAATAGGAGGAGCATTAAACGGTGTTCAAAAACATGAAGAGCCTGAAATGGTGTGAAAAATATGAAGAGCTTCAAAAGGTGTGAAAAATATGAGGAGCATGAAAAGGTCTGAAAAAAAGGAAGAGCATGAAGCGGTGTAGAAAAACATGAAGAGCCTTAAAAGGTGTGAAAAATATAAAGAGCTTCAAAAGGTGTCGTATATATGAGGAGCATGAAACGGTCTGAAAAATAGGAGGAGCATGAAGTGGTATTCAAAAAAATGAAGAGCCAGAAAAGGTGTGAAAAATACGAAGAGCTTTAAAAGGTGTCAAAAATATAAGGAGCTTGAAACTCTCTGAAAAATAGGAGGAGCATGAAGCGGTGTTGAAAAACATGAAGAGCCTGAAAAGGTGTGAAAAAAATGAAAAGCTTCAAAAGGTGTCAATAATAAGATGTGCAGGAAACAGTCTGAAAAATAGGAGGAGCATGAAACGGTCTGAAATATAGGAGGAGCATGAAGCGGTGTTGAAAAACATGAAGAGCCTGAAAAGGTGTGACAAATATAAAGACCTTCACAACATGTGAAAAATATGAGGAGCATGTATCGGTCTGAAAAATAGGAGGAGCATGAAGCGGTGTTCAAAAACATGAAGAGCCTGAAGAGGTGTGAAAAATATGAAGAGCTTCAAAAGCTGTCAAGTATACGAGGAGCATGAAACGGTCTCAAGAATACGAGGAGCATGAAACGGTCTGAAAAATATGAGGGCATGAAACTGTGTTGAAAAACATGAAGAGCCTGAAATGGGGTGAAAAATATGAAGAGCTTCAAAAGGTTTCAAAAATATGAGGAGCATGAAACGGTCTGAAAAATAGGAGGAGCATGAAGCGGTTTTGAAAAACATGAAGAGCCTGAAAAGGTATGGGAAATATGAAGAGCTTCAAAAGGTGTGAAATACATGAGGAGCATGAAACGGTCTGAAAAAAAGGAGGAGCATGAAGCGGTGTTGAAAAACATGAAGAGCCTGAAAAGTTGTGACAAATATAAAGAGATTCAAAAGGTGTGAAAAATATGAGGAGCATGAAACGGTCTGAAAAATAGGAGGAGCATGAAACGGTGTGAAAAACATGAAGAGCATGAAAAGGTGTGAAAAAAAGGAACAGCTTCAAAAGTTGTCAAAAATATGAGGAGCATGAAAAGGTCTGAAAAATACGAGGAGCATGAAGTGGTGTTCAAAAACATGAAGAGCCTGAAAAGGTGTGAAAAATATGAAGAGCTCCAAAAGTTGTCAAAAATATGTGGAGCGTGAAACGGTCTCAAAAATAGGAGGAGCATGAAACGGTAATGAAAAACATGAAGAGCCTGAAAACGTGTGAAAAATATGAAGAGCTTCAAAAGGTGTAAAAAATATGAGGAGCATGAAACGGTCTCAACTATAGTAGGAGCATGAAGCGGTGTTGAAAAACATGAAGAGCCTGAAAAGGTGTGAAAAATATGAAGAGCTTCAAAAGGTGTCAATAATAAGAGGTGCATGAAACAGCCTGAAAAATATGAGAAGCATGAAACGGTCTGAAGAATAGGGGGAGCATGAAATGGTCTGAAAAATAGGAGGAGCATGAAACGGTGTTGAAAAACATCAAGAGCCTGAAAACGTGTGAGAAATATGAAGAGCTTCAAAAGGTGTCAAAAATATGAGGAGAATGAAACCGTCTGCAAAGTAGGAGGAGCATGAAATGGTGTTCAAAAACATGAAGAGCATGAAAAGATGTGAAAATTATGAAGAGCTTCAAAAGGTGTGAAATACATGAGGAGGATTAAACGGTCTGAAAAATAGGAGGAGCATGAAGTGGTGTTCAAAAACATGAAGACCATGAAAAGCTGTGTAAAATATGAAGAGCCTCAAAAGTGTGAAAAATATGAGGAACATGATATGGTTTGAAAAATAGGATTAGCCTGAAGCGGTGTTCAAATACATGAAGAGCCTGAAAAGTTGTGAAAAATATGCAAAGCTTGAAAAGTTGTCAAAAATGAGATGAGCATGAAACGGTCTGAAAAATAGGAGCAGCATGAATCGGTGTTGAAAAACATGAAGAGCCTGAAAAGGTGTGAGAAATATGAAGAGCTTCAAAAGGTGTCAAAAATATGAGGAGCATGAAATGGTCTGAAAAGTAGGAGGAGCATGAAGTGGTTGTGAAAAAGTTCAAGAGCCTGAAAAGGTGTGCAAAATATGAAGAGCTTCAAAAGTTGTGAAATTCATGAGGAGAGGAAACGGTCTGAAAAAGTGGAAAAGCATGAAGTGGTGTGGAAAAACATGAAGAGCCTGAAAAGATGTCAAAAATATGAAGAGCTTCAAAAGGTGTGAAATACATTAGGAGCAGGAAACGGTCTGAAAAATTGGAAAAGCATGAAGTGGTGTGGAAAAACATGAAGAGCCTGAAAAGGTGTGAAAAATACGAAGAGCTTCAAAAGGTATCAAAAATATGAGGAGAATGAAACGGTCTGAAAAATAGGAGGGGCATGAAGCGGTGTTCAAAAACATGAAGATCCTGAAAAGGTGTGAAAAATACGAAGAGCTTCAAAAGGTGTGAAATACATGAGGAGCATGAAACCATCTGAAAAATAGGAGGAGCATGAAGCGATCTTCAAAAACATGAAGAGCCTGAAAAGGTGTGAAAAAGATGAAGAGCTTCAAAAGCTGTCAAAAATATGAGGAGCATGAAATGGTCTGAAAAACACGAGGAGAGTGACACGGTGTTCAAAAATATGAAGAGCCTGGAATGGTGTGAAAAATATGAAGAGCCCCAATACGTGTCAAAAATATGAGGAGCATGAAACGGTCTGAAAAATAGGCACAGCATGAAATGCTGTTCAAAAACATGAAGAGCCTGAAAAGGTGTGAAAAATATGAAGAGCTTCAAAAGCTGTCAAGAATATGAGGAGCATGAAACGGTATGAAAAATAGGAGGAGCATGAAACGGTGTTGAAAAAATTGAAGAGCATGAAATGGTGTGAGAAATATGAAGAGCTTCAAAAGGTGTCAAAATGAGATGAGAATGAAACGGTCTGAAAAATAGGAGGAGCATGAAAAGGTGTTGAAAAATATGAAGAGCATGAAAAGGTGTGAGAAATATGAAGAGCTTCAAAAGGTGTCAAAAATATGAGGAGCATGAAACGGTCTGAAAAAGAAGAGGAGCATGAAGCGGTGTTGAAAAACATGAAGAGCCTGAAAAGGTGGAAAAATATGAAGAGCTTCAAAAGGTGTGAAAAATATGAGGTGCGTGAAACGGTCTGAAAAATAGGAGGAGCATGAAGCGGTGTTGAAAAACGAAGAGCCTGAAAACGTGTGAAAAATATGAACAGCTCCAAAAGGTGTGAAAAATATGAAGAGCTTTAAAAAGTGTGAAATGTATGAGGAGCATGAAACGGTCTGAAAAATATCAGAAGCATGAAGCCGTGTTCAAAAAAATGAAAAGCCTGAAAAGGTGTGAAAAATATGAAGAGCTTCAAAAGGTGTCAAAAATATGAGGATATTGAAACTGTCTGAACAATAGGAGGATTATGAAACGGTGTTACAAAACATGAAGGGCCTGAATAGGTGTGAAAAATATGAAGAGCTTCAAAAGGTGTGAAAAATATGAAGAGCTTCAAAAAGTGTGAAATACATGAGGAGGATTAAACGGTCTGAAAAATAGGAGGAGAATGAAGCAGTGTTGAAAAACATGAAGAGCCTGAAAAGATGTGAAAAATATGAAAAGCTTCAAAAGGTGTGAAAAATATGAAGAACTTCAAAAAGTGTCAAAAATTAGATGAGCATGAAACGGTCTGAAAAATAGGAGGAACATGAAGCGGTGTTCAAAAACATGAAGAGCCTGAAAAGGTGTGAAAAATATGAAGACCTTCAAAAGGTGTGAAAAATAGGAGGAGCATGAAGCGGTGTTCAAAAACATGAAGAGCCTGAAAAGGTGTAAAATATATGAAGACCTTCAAAAGGTGTCAAAAATATGAGCAGCATGAAACCTTTTGAAATATAGGAGGAGCATGAAGCGGTGTTAGAAAACCTAAAGAGCCTGAAAAGGTGTGAAACATATGAAGAGCTTCAAAAGGTGTGTAAAATATGAGGAGCATGAAACGGTCTGAAATATAGGAGGAGCATGAAACGGTGTTCAAAAACATGAAGAGGCTGAAAAGGTGTGAAAAATATGAACAGCTTCAAAACGTGTCAAAAATATGAGGAGCATGAAACAGTTTGAAAAAAAGGAGGAGCATGAAGCGGTGTTCAAAAACACTAAGAGCCTGAAAAGTTCTGTAAAATATGAAGAGCTTCAAAAGGTGTGCAAAATATGAGGAGCATGAAATGGTCTCAAAAATAGGAGAAGCATGAAGCGGTGCTGAAAAACATGAAGAGCCTGAAAAGGTGTGAAAAATATGAAGAGCTTAAAACGGTGTCAAATATAGGAGGAACATGAAACAGTGTTCAAAATCATGAAGAGCCTGAAAAGGTGTGAAAAATATGAAGAGCTTCAAAAGGTGCCAAAAATATGTGGAGCATGAAACGGTCTGAAAAATAGGAGGAGCATGAAGCGGTGTTCAAAAACATGAAGAGCCTGAAAAGGTGTGAAAAATATATAGAGCTTCAAAAGGTGGGAAAAATATGAGGAGCATTAAACGGTCTGAAAAATACGAGGAGCATGAAGCGGTGTTGAAAAACATGAAGAGCCTGAAAATAGGTGAAAAATATGAAGAGCTTCAAAAGGTTTCAAAAAGATGAGGAACATGAAACGGTGTTGAAAAACATGAAGGCCCTGAAAAGGTGTGAAAAATATGAGGAGTTTGAATAAGTGTCAAAAATATGAGGAGCATGAAACGGTCAGAAAAAATAGGAGGAGCATGAAGCGGTGTTGAAAAACGGTAGAGCCTGAAAAGGTGTGAAAAATATGAAGACTTCAAAAGTTGTCAAAAATATGAGGAGCATGAAACGGTCTGAAAAATAGGAGGAGCATGAAGCGGTGTTGAAAATATTAAGAGCCTGAAAAGGTGTGAAAAATATGAAGAGCTTCAAAATGTGTTCAAAAATATGAGGAGCATGAAACGGTCTAAAAAATAGGAGGAGCATGAAGCGGTGTTGAAAAAAAAGAAAAGCCTGAAAAGGTGTGAAAAATATGAAGAGCTTCAAAATGTGTCAAAAATATGAGGGGCATGAAAAGGTCTGAAAAATAGGAGGAGCATGAAACGTAGTTCAAAAACATGAAGAGCCTGAAAATGTGTGAAAAATATGAAGACTTTCAAAAGGTGTGAATAATATGAAGATCATGAAACGATCTGAAAATTAGGAGGAGCATGAAGCGGTGTTGAAAAACATGAAGAGCCTGAAAAGGTGTGAAATATATGAGGAGGTTCAAAAGGTGTCAAAAATGCGAGGAGCATGAAACCATTGAAATAAATGAGGAGCATGAACTGGTGTTGAAAAACATTAATAGCCTGAAAAGGTGTGAAATATATGAAGAGTTTCAAAAGGTGTCAATATATGAGGAGAATGAAACGGTCTGAAAAAAAGGAGGAGCATGAAGTGGTGTTGAAAATCATGAAGTGCCTGAAAATGTGTAAAAAATATGAAGAGCTGGAAAAGGTGTCAAAAATATGAGGAGCATGAAACGGTCTAAAAAATAAATGGAGCATGAAACGGTGTTAAAAAACATCAAGAGCCTGAAAACGTGTGAAAAATATGAAGAGCTTCAAAACGTGTGTAAAATATGAAGAGCTTCAATAGGTTGAAAAATATGAAGAGCTTCAAAAGATGAGAAAAACATGAAGAGCTTCAAAAGGTGTCAAAAATGAGAGGAGCATGAAACTGTCTGAAAAATAGGAGGACTATGAAGCGGTTTTGAAAACGGAAGAGCCTGAAAACGTGTGAAAAATATGAAGACTTTCAAAAGGTGTCAAAAATATGAGGAGCATGAAACAGTCTGAAAATTAAGAGGAGCATGGAGCGGTGTTGAAAAACATTAAGAGCCTGAAAAGGTGTGAAAAATATGAAGAGCTTTAAAAGGTGTCAATAATATGAGGAGCATGAAAGGGTCTGAAAAATAGGAGGAGCATAAAATGCTGTTGAAAAACATGAAGAGCCTGAAAACGTTGGAAAAATATGAAGAGCTTCAAAGGTGTCAAAAAAATGAGGAACATGAAACTGTCAGAAAAATATGAGGACCATGAAACGGTCTAAAAAATAGGACGAGCATGAAACGGTGTTGAAAAACATGAAGAGCTTCAAAAGGTGTCAAAAATATGAGGAGCCTGAAACCATCTGAAAAATAGGAGGAGCATGAAACGGTGTTGAAAATCATGAAGAGCCTGAAAAGCTGTGAACAATAAGAAGACCTTCAGAAGTTGGCAATAATATGAGGAGCATGAAAGGGTCTGAAAAATAGGAGGAGCATAAAATGGTGTTGAACACATGAGTTGCTTGAAAAGGTATGAAAAATATGAAGAGCTTCAAAAGATGTTAAAAATATGAGGAGCATGAAAGGGTCATAAACATTGGAGGAGCATGAAACGGTGTTGAAAAACATGAAGAGCTTCAAAAAGTGTGAAAAATATGAAGAGCTTCAAAAGCTGTCATAAATAAGAGGAGCATGAGACGGTCTGAAAAATATGAGGAGCACGAAATGGTCTGAAAAATGGGAGGAGCATGAAACGTTGTATGAAAACATGAAGAGCATGAAAAGGTGTGAAAAATATGAAGAGATTCAAAAGGTGTCAAAAATATGAGAAGCATGAAACGATCTCCAAAAATTAAGGAGCAAGAAGTGATGTTCAAAAATATGAAAAGCCTGAGAAGGTGTGAAAAATATGAAGAGCTTCAAAAGGTGTCAAAAATATGAGGAGCATGAAACGGTCTGAAAAATAAGAGGAGGATCAAATGGTCTGAAAATTAAGAGGAGCATGAAACGGTATTGAAAAACGTGAAGAGCTTCAAAAGGTGTCAAAAATATGAGGAGCATGAAACGGCCTGAAAATTATGAGGAGTATCAAACGGTGTTCAAAAACATGAAGAGCCTGAAAAGGTGTGAAAAATCTGAAGAGCTTCAGAAAGTCTGAAAAATATGAGGAGCATGAAACTGTCTGAAAAATAGGAGGAGCAAGAAGCGGTGTTGAAAAACATGAAGAGCCTGAAAACGTGTGAAAAATATGAAGATTTCAAAAGGTGTCAAAAATATGAGGAGCATGAAACAGTCTGAAAAATAGGAGGAGAATGAAGCGGTGTTGAAAAACATGAAGAGCCTGAAAATGTGTGAAAAATATGAAGAGCTTCAAAAGGTGTGAAAATTATGAGGAGCATGAAACGGTCTGAAAAATAGGAGGAGCATGAGACGGTGTTGAAAAACATGAAGAACCTGAAAAGGTTGGAAAATCATGAAGAGCTTCAAAGGTGTCAAAAAAATGAGGAGCGTGAAAAGATCTGAAAAATAGGAGGAGCATGAAACGATGTTGAAAAACATGAAGAACCTGAAAAGGTGTGAAAAATATGAAGAGCTGCAAAAGGTGTCAAAAATATGAGAAGCATGAAACGGTCTGAAATAATTAGGACCATGAAACGGTCTGAAAAATAGGACAAGCATGAAACGGTGTTGAAAAATATGAAGAGCTTCAAAAAGTGTCAAAAATACGAGGAGCATGAAACGGTCTGAAAAACAGGAGGAGCATGAAACCGTGTTGAAAAATATGAAGAGCATGAAAAGATGTGAAAAATATGAAAAGCTTCAAAAAGTTTCAAAAAATGAGGAGGATGTAAATGTCTGAAAAACAGGAGAAGCATGAAACGTTGTTGAAAAAATTTAAGAGCCTGAAAAGGTGATAAAAATATGAAGAGCTTCAAACAGGGTCAAAAATACGAGGAGCGTGAAACGGTCTGAAAAATAGGATTGGCATGAAACGGTGTTGACAAACATGAAGAGCCTGAAAGGGTGTGAAAAATATGAAGAGCTTCAAAAGGTGTCAAAAATATCAGGAGCATGAATGGGTCTGAAAAATAGGAGGAGGATGAAACGTTGTTGAATTACTTGAAGAGCCTGAAAAGGTGTTAAAAATATGAAGAGCTTCAAAAGGTTTCAAAAATATGAGGAGCGTGAAACGGTCTGAAAAATAGGATTAGCATGAAACGGTGTTCAGAAACATGAAAAGCCTGAGAAGGTGTGAAAAATATGAAGAGCTTAAAAAGCTATCAAAATATGAGGAGCATGAAATGGTGTTGAAAAACATGAAGAGCCTGAAAAGGTGTGAAAAATATGAAGAGCTTCAAAAGGTGTCAAAAATATGAGGAGCATGAAACGGTCTGAAAAATAAGAGGAGGATCAAATGGTCTGAAAATTAAGAGGAGCATGAAACGATGTTGAAAAACGTGAAGAGCTTAAAAGGTGTCAAAAATATGAGGAGCATGAAACGGCCTGAAAATTATGAGGAGTATCAAACGGTGTTCAAAAATATGAAGAGCATGAAAAGGTGTGAAAAATCTGAAGAGCTTCAGAAAGTCTGAAAAATATGAGGAGCATGAAACTGTCTGAAAAATAGGAGGAGCAAGAAGCGGTGTTGAAAAACATGAAGAGCCTGCAAACGTGTGAAAAATATGAAGAGCTTCAAAAGGTGTGAAAATTATGAGTAGCATGAAACGGTATGAAAAATAGGAGGAGCATGAAGCAGTGTTGAAAAACACGAAGAGCCTGAAAAGCTAGGAAAAATACGAAGAGCCATAAAAGTTGTGAAAAATATGAGGATCATGAAACGGTCTGAAAAATAGGAGGAGCATGAAGCGGTGTTGAAAAACATGAGGAGCCTGAAAAGGTGTGAAAAATATGAATAGCTTCAAACGGTGTCAAAAATATGAGGAGCATGAAACGATCTGAAAAATAGGAGTAGCATGAAGCGGTATTGAAAAGCATGCAGAGCCTTAAAAGGTGTGAAAAATATGAAGAGCTTCAAAAGTTGTCAAAAATATGAGAAGCATGAGACAATCTCCAAAAATTAAGGAGCAAGAAGTGGTGTTCAAAAACATGAAGAGCCTGAAAAGGTGTGAAAAATATGAAGAGCTTCAAAAGGTGTCAAAAATACGAGGAGCATGAAACAGTCTGAAAAATAGGAGGAGCATGAAGCGGTGTTGAACAACATGAAGAGCCTGAAAATGTGTGAAAAATATCAAAAGCTTCAAAAGGTGTCAAAATTATGAGGAGCATGAAATGGTCTGAAAAATAGGAGGAGCATCAAGCGGTGTTGAAAAAAATGAAGAGCCTGAAAAGATGTTCAAAAATATGAAGAGGCTGAAAAGTTTTGAAAAATATGAAGAGCTTAAAAAAGTGTAAAAAATATAAAGAGCTTCAAAATGTGTCAAAAATATGAGGAGCATGAAACGGTCTGAAAAATAGGGGGAGAATGAAGCGGTGTTGAAAAACATGAAGAGCCTGAAAAGGTGTGAAAAATATGAAGAGCTTCAAAAGGTGTCAAAAATATGAGAAGCATGAAACGGTCTGAAAATAGGAGCAGCATGAAGCGGTGTTGAAAAACATGAAGAGCCTGAAAAGATGTGAAAAATATGAAGAGCTTCAAAATGTGTCAAAAATATGAGGAGCATGAAACAGTCAGACAAATAGAAGGAGCTTGAAGCTTTGTTCAAAAACATGAAGAGCCTGAAAAGGTGTGAAAAATGTGAAGAGCTTCAAAAGGTGTAAAAAATATGAGGAGCATGAAATGGTCTGAAAAATAGGAGGAGCATGAAGCGCTATTAAAAAACATGAAGAGCCAGGAAAGGTGTGAAAAATATGAAGAGCTTCAAAAGGCGTCAAAAATATGAGGAGCATGAAACGGTGTTCAGAAACATGAAGAGCCTGAAAAGGTGTGAAAAATATGAAGAGCTTCAAAAGGTGTCAAAATTGAGAGGAGCTTGAAACGGTCTGAAAAATAGGAGGAGCATGAAATGTTGTTGAAAACATGAAGAGCCTGTAAAGGTGTGAAAAATCTGAAGAGCTTCAGAAAGTGTGAAAAATAAGAGGAGCATGAAACAGTCTGAAAAATAGGAAGAGCATGAAGCGGTTTTCAAAAATATGAAGAGCCTGAAAATGTGTGAAAAATATGAAGAGCTTCCAAAGGTGTGAAAAATATGAGGAGCATGAAACGGTCTGAAATATAGGAGGAGCATGAAGCGTTGTTGTAAAACATGAAGAGCCTGAAAATGTGTGAAAAATATGAAGAGCTTCAAAAGGTGTGAAAAATATGAGGAGCATGAAATCTTCTGAAAAATAGGAGGAGAATGAAGTGGTGTTGAAAAACATGAAGAGCCTGAAAAGGTGTGAAAAATATGAAGAGTTTCAAAAGGTGTCAAAAATATGAGGAGCAAGAAACGGTCTGAAAAATCGGAGGACCAAGAAACGTTCTGAAAAATAGTAGGCCATTAAACGGTGTTGAAAAACATGAAGAGCATGAAAAGGTGTGAAAAATATGAAGAGCTTCAATACGTGTGAAAAATATGAGGAGCATGAAACCGTCTGAAAAATAGGAGGAGCATGAAGCGGTCTTAAAAACATGAAGAGCCTGAAAATGTGTGAAAAATATGAATAGCTTCAAAATTTGTCAAAACTATGAAGAGCATGAAACGGTCTGAAAAAAAGGAGCAGCATGAAACGGTCTGAAAAATAGGAGGAGCATGAAACAGTGTTGAAAAACATGAATAGCCTGAAAAGGTGTGAAAAATAAGAAGACCTTCAAATGGTGTCAAATATATGAGGAGCATGAAACGGTGTTCAAAAACATGAAGAGTCTGAAAATGTGTGAAAAATATGAAGAGCTTCAAAAGGTGTCAAAAATATGAGGAGCCTGAAACGGTCTGAAAAATAGTAGGATGATGAAGGGGTGTTGAAAACCATGAAGAGCCTGAAAAGGTGTGAAAATTATGAAGAGTTTCAAAAGGTGTCAAAAATTTGAAGAGAATGAAATGGTCTGAAAAATAGGAGCAGCATGAAGCGGTTTTGAAAAATATGAAGATCCTGAAAAGGTGTGAGAAATATGAAGAGCTTCAAAAGGTGCAAAAATATGAGGAGCATGAAATGGTCTGAAAAGTAGGAGGAGAATGAAACGGTGTGAAAAAATAGGAGGAGCATGAAGTAGTGTTGCAACATGAAGAGCCTGAAAATGTGTGAAATATATGAAGAGCTTCAAAAGTTGCAAAAACATGAGGAGCATGAAACGGTCTGAAAAATAGGCAGAGCAAGAAGTGGTGTTGAAAAACATGACAAGCCTGAAAAAGTGTGAAATATATGAAGAGCTTCAAAAGGTGTTAAAATTTGAGGAGCATGATATGGTCTGAAAAATAGGAGGAGCATGAAGCGGTGTTGAAAAACATGAAGAGCCAGAAAAGGTGTTAAAAATATTAGGAGCATGAAACGGTCTTAAAAATAGGTGGAGCATGAAGCGGTTGTGAAAAACATGAAGAGCCTGAAAAGGTGTGAAATATATGAAGAGCTTCAAAACGTGTCAAAAATATGAGGAGCATGAAACGGTATTCAATAACATGAAGAACCTGAAAAGATGTGAAAAATATGAAGAGCTTCAAAAGGTGTCAAAAAGATGAGGAGCATGAAATGGTCTGAAAAATAGGACTAGCATGCAACGGTGTTCAAAAACATGAAGAGCCTGAAAAGATGTGAAATATATTAAGAGCTTCAAAAGGTGTGAAAAATATGAGGAGCATGAAACGGTCTGAAAAATAGGAGGAGCATCAAATGGTGTTGAAGAACATGAAGATCCTGAAAACTTGTGAAAAATATGAAGAGCTTCAAAAGATGTGAAACATATGAGGAGAATGATACGGGCTGAAAAGAAGGAGGAGCATGAAGCGGTGTTGAAAAACATGAATAGCTTGAAAAGGTGTGAAAAACATGAAGAGCTTCAAAAGGTGTCAAATATATGAGGAGCATGAATCGGCCAGAAAAATAGGAGGAGCATGAAGCGGTGTTCAGAAATATGAAGCGCCTGAAAAGGTGGGAAAAATATGAGGAGCATGATACGGTCTGAGAAATAGGTGGAGCATGAAGCGGTGTTGAAAAACATGAAGAGCCTGAAAAGGTGTGAAAAATTAGAAGAGCTTCAAAAAGTGTCAAAAATATGAGAAGCCTGAAAAAGTCTGAAAAATAGGAGGAGCATGAAACGGTGTTGAAAAACATGAAGAGCCTGAAAAGGTGTGAAAAATATGAAGAGCTTCAAAAGGTGTCAAAAAAATGAGGAGCATGACAGTCTGAAAAATAGGAACAGCATGAAGCGGTGTTGAAAACATGAAGAGCCTGAAAAGGTGTGAAAATTATGAAGAGCTTCAAAATGTGTCAAAAATTTGAAGAGAATGAAACAGTCTGATAAATAGGAGCAACATGAAGGGGTGTTGAAAAACATGAAGAGCCTGAAAAGGTGTTAAAAATATTAGGAGCATGAAACGGTCTTAAAAATAGGTGGAGCATGAAGCGGTTGTGAAATACATGAAGAGCCTGAAAAGGTGTGAAATATATGAAGAGCTTCAAAACGTGTAAAAAATATGAGGAGCATGAAACGGTATTCAAAAACATGAAGAGCCTGAAAAGATGTGAAAAATATGAAGAGCTACAAAAGGTGTCAAAAAGATGCGGAGCATGAAACGGTCTGAAAAATAGGAGGAGCATCAAATGGTGTTGAAGAGTATGAAGATCCTGAAAAGTTGTGAAAAATATGAAGAGCGTCAAAAGGTGTCAAAGTTATGAGGAGCATGAAACGGTCTGAAAAATAGGAGGAGCAAGAAGCGGTGTTGAAAAACCCGAAGAGCCTGAAACGCTGTGAAATATATGAAGAGCTTCAAAAGGTGTCAAAAATATGAGGAGCATGAAACGATCTGAAAAATAGGAGGAGCATGAAGTGGTGTTCAAAAACAAGAATTGCCTGAAAAGGTGTGAAAAATATGAAGAGATTCAAAAGGTGTCTAATTTTTGAGGTGCATGAAACGGTCTGAAAAATAGGAGGAGCATGAAGCGGTGTTGAAAAACATGAAGAGCCTGAAAAGGTGTGAAATATATGAAGAGCTTAAAAAGGCGTGAAATGTATAAGGAACCTGAAACGCTCTGAAAAACAGGAGGAGAATGAAGCGGTGTTGAAAAATATGAAGAGCCTGAAAAGTTGTGAAATATATGAAGAGCTTCAAAGGTGTCAAAAATTTTAGGAGCATGAAACGGTCTGAAAAATTGGAGGAGCATGAAGCGGTGTTGAAAAATATGAAGAGCCTGAAAAGGTGTTAAATATATGAAGAGCTTAAAAAGGCGGGAAATATATGAGGAACCTGAAACGCTCTGAGAAACAGGAGGAGAATGAATCGGTGTTGAAAAATATGAAGAGCCTGAAAAGGTGTGAAATATATGACGAGCTTAAAAAGGCGTGAAATATATGAGGAACCTGAAACGCTCTGAGAAACAGTAGGAGAATGAAGCGGTGTTGAAGAATATGAAGAGGCTGAAAAGGTGTTAACAATATTAGGAGCCTGAAACGGTCTGAAAAATAGGAGGCACATGAAGCGGTGTTGAAAAACTTGAAAAGCCTGAAAAGGTGTGAAAAACATGAAGAGCTTCAAAAAGTGTCAAAAATATGAGGAGCATGAAACGGTCTGAAAAATAGGAGGAGCATGAAACGGTGTTGAAAAAAATGAAGAGCCTGAAAAGGTGTGAAAAATATGAGAGCTTCAAAAGGTGTCAAAAATATGAGGAGCATGAAACGGTCTGAAAAATAGGAGGAGCATGAAGCGGTGTTCATAAACACAAAGAGCTTGAAAGTTGTGAAAAATATGAAGAGCTTTAAAAGGTGTCAAAAATATGAGAAGCATGAAACGTTCTGAAAAATAGGAAGATCATGAAACGTTGTTCAAAAACATGAAGAGCTTGAAAAGCTGTGAAAAATATGAAGAGCTTCAAATGGTGTGAAATACATGAGGAGCATGAAACTGTCTGAAAAATAGGAGGAGCATGATGCGGTGTTGAAAAACATGAAGAGCATGAAAATGTGTGAAAAATATGAAGAGCTTCAAAAGGTGTCAAAAATATGAGGAGCATGAAACGGTCTGAAAAATAGGAGGAGCATGAAACGGTGTTCAAAAACATGAAGAGCCTGAAAATGTGTGAAAAATATGAAGAGCTTCAAAAGGTGTGAAAAATATGAAGAGCTTCAAAAGGTTTCAAAAATATGAGGAGCATGAAACGGTCAGAAAAACAGGAGGATCCTGAAGCGGTGTTGAAAAACATGAAGAGCCTGAAAGGTTTTAAAAATATGAAGAGCTTCAAAAGGTGTCAAATATAGGAGGAGCATGAAAAGGTGTTCAAAAACATGAAGAGCCTGAAAAGGTGTGAAAAATATGAAGAGCTTCAAAATGTGTCAAAAATATGAGGAGAAGGAAAAGGTCTGGAAAATAGGAGGTGCATGAAGTGGTGTCGAAAAACATGAAGAGTCTGAAAACGTGTGTAAAACATGAAGAGCTTCAAAAGGTGTGAAAAATATGAAGAGATTCAAAAGTTGTTAAAAATATGAGGAGCATGAAACGGTCTGAAAAATAGGAGGAGCATGAATCAGTGTTGAAAACATGAAGAGCATGAAAAGGTGTCAAAAATATGAAGATCTTCAAAATGTGTCAAAAATATGAGGAGCAAGAAACCGTCCAAAAAATAGGAGAAGCATGAATCGGTATTGAAAACATGAAGAGCATGAAAAGGTGTCAAAAATATGAAGAGCTTTAAAGGTGTGAAAAATATGAGGAGCATGAAACCGTCTGAAAAATAGGAGGAGCATGACACGGTGTTGAAAAACATGAAGAGCATGAAAAGGTGTGAAAAATATGAAGAGATTCAAAAGCTGTCAAAAATATGAGGAGCCTGAAACGGTCTGAAAAATAGGAGGAGCATGAAGTGTTGTTGAAAAAGATGAAGAGCCTGAAAAGGTGTGAAAAATATGAAGAGCTTCAAAAGGAATCAAAATTATGAGGAGCATGAAAAGCTCTGAAAAATAGGAGGAGCATGAAGCAGTGTTGAAAAACATGAAGAGCCTGAAAAGGTGTGAAAAATATGAAGAGCTTCAAAAGGTGTCAAAAATATCAGGAGCATGAAATGATCTGAAAAATAGGAGGAACATGAAACGGTCTGAAAAATAAGCGGAGCATGAAGTGGTGTTCAAAAACATGAAGAGCCTTAAAAGGTGTGAAAAATATGAAGAGCTTTAAAGGTGTGAAAATTATGAAGAGCATGAAACCGTCTGAAAAATAGGAGGAGCATGACACAGTGTTGAAAAACATGAAGAGCCTTAAAATGTGAGAAAAATATGAAGAGCTTTAAAGGTGTGAAAAATATGAGGAGCATGAAACCTTGTGAAAAATAGGAGGAGCATGACACGGTGTTGAAAAATATGAAGAGCATGAAAAGGTGTGAAAAATATGAAGAGCTTCAAAAGGAGTCAAAAATATGAGGAGCATGAAACGGTCTGAAAAATAGGAGGAGCATGAAGCGGTGTTGAAAAACATGAAGAGCCTGAAAAGCTGTGAAAAATATGAAGAGCTTCAAAAGGTGTCAAAAATATGAGGAGCTTGAAATGATCTGAAAAATAGGAGGAACATGAAACGGTCTGAAAAACAGGAGGAGCATGAAGCGGTGTTCAAAAACATGAAGAGTCTGAAAAGGTATGAAATATATGAAGAGCTTCAAAAGGTGTCAAAAATATGAGGAGCATGAAAAGGTCTGAAAAATAGGAGGAGCATGAAGCGGTGTTCAAAAACATGAAGAGCCTGAAAAGATGTGAAAATTTTGAAGAGCTTCAAAATGTGTGAAATAAATGAGGAGCATGAAACAGTCTGAAAAAAAGGAGGAGAATGAAGCGGTGTTCAAAAACTTGAAGAGTCTGAAAAGGTGTGAAACATATGAAGAGCTTTAAAGGTGTGAAAAATATGAGGAGCATGAAACCGTATGAAAAATAGGAGGAGCATGACACGGTGTTGAAAAACATGAAGAGCATGTAAAGGTGTGAAAAATATGAAGAGATTCAAAAGCTGTCAAAAATATGAGGAGCCTGAAACGGTCTGAAAAATAGGAGGATCATGAAGCGATGATCAAAAACATGAAGAGCCTGAAAAGGTGTGAAAAATATGAATAGCTTCAAAAGGTGTGAAATTAATGTGGAGCATGAAATGGTCTGAAAAATAGGACAAGAATGAAGTGGTGTGGAAAAACATGAAGAGCCTGAAAAGGTGTGAAAAATATGAAAAGCTTCAAGAGGTGTCAAAAATATGAAGAGCATGAAACGGTCTGAAAAATAGCAGGATCATGAAGCGGTGATCAAAAACATGAAGAGCCTGAAAAGGTGTGAAAAATATGAAGAGCTTCAAAAGGTGTCAAAAATATGAGGAGCAGGAAACGGTCTGAAAAATAGGAGGAGCATGAAGCGGTGTTCAAAAACATGAAAAGCCTGAAAAAGTGTGAAAAATATGAAGGGCTTCAAAAGGTGTCAAAAATGAGAAGAGCATGAAACTTTCTGAAAAATAGGAGTAGCATGAAATGGTGTTGAAAAAAAAGAAGACACTGAAAAGGTGTGAAATATATGAAGAGCTTCTAACAGTGTCAAAAATATGAGGAGAATGAAAGCATCTCAAAAATAGGAGGAGCATGAAGCTGTGTTGAAAAACATGAAGAGCCTGAAAAGGTGTGAAATATATGAAGAGCTTCAAAAGGTGTAAAAATATGAGGAGCATGAAACGGTCTGAAAAATAGGAGGAGCATGAAGCGGTGTTCAAAAACATGAAAAGCCTGAAAAGGAGTGAAAAATATGAAGAGCCTCAAAACGTGTCAAAAATGAGAAGAGCATGAAACTGTCTGAAAAATAGGAGTAGCATGAAGTGGTGTTGAAAAAAAAGAAGACACTGAAAAGGTGTGAAATATATGAAGAGCTTCTAACAGTGTCAAAAATATGAGGAGAATAAAAGCATCTCAAAAATAGGAGGAGCATGAAGCTGTGTTGAAAAACATGAAGAGCCTGAAAAGGTTTGAAAAATATGAAGAGCTTCAAAAGGTGTCAAAATATGAGGAGCATGAAACCGTCTGAAAAATAGGAGGAGCATGAAGCCGTGTCAAAAACATGAAGAGCCTGAAATGGTGTGAAAAATATGAAGAGCTTCAAAAGGTGTCAAAATATGAGGAGTATGAAACGATCTGAAAAATAGGAGGAGCATGAAACGGTCTGAAAAATAGGAGGACCATGAATCGGTGTTGAAAACATGAAGAGCATGAAAAGGTGTCAAAAATATGAAGAGCTTCAAAATGTGTCAAAAATTTGAGGAGGAAGAAACGGTCTGAAAAATAGGAGGAGCATGAAGTGGTGTTCAAAAACATGAAGAGCCTTAAAAGGTGTGAAAAATATCAAGAGCTTTAAAGGTGTGAAAATTATGAGGAGCATGAAACCGTCTGAAAAATAGGAGGAGCATGACACGGTGTTGAAAAACATGAAGAGCATGAAAAGGTGTGAAAATTATGAAGAGATTCTAAAGCTGTCAAAAATATGAGGAGCCTGAAACGGTCTGAAAAATAGGAGGAGCATGAATTGGTGTTGAAAAAGATGAAGAGTCTGAAAAGGTGTGAAAAATATGAAGAGCTTCAAAAGGAGTCAAAAATATGAGGAGCATGAAACGGTCTGAAAAAAAGAGAAGCAGGAAACCATGTTCAAAAGTATGAAGAGCCTGAAAATGTGTGAAAAATTTGAAGTGCTTCAAAAGTTGTGAAAATTAGGAGGAGCATGAAGCGTTGTTCCAAAACATGAAGAGCCTGAAAATGTGTGTAAAATATGAAGAGCTTCAAAACGTGTCAAAAATATGAGGAGCATGAAACGGTCTGAAAAATAGGAGGATCAAGAAGCGGTGTTGAAAAACATGAAGATCTGAAAACTTGTGAAAAATATGAAGAGCTTCAAAAGGTGTGAAAAATATGAACAGCTTCAAAAGGTGTCAAAAATGAGATGAGCATGAAACGGTCTGAAAAATAGGTGGAGCATGAAGTGGTGTTGAAAAACATGAAGAGCCTGAAAAGGTGTGAAATATATGAAGAGATTCAAAAGGTGTCAAAAATATGAGGAGCATGTAACGGTTTGGAAAATAAGACGAGCATGAAGCAGTGTTGAAAAACATGAAGAGCCTGAAAAGCTGTGAAAAATATGAAGAGCTTCAAAAGGTGTGAAAAATATGAACAGCTTCAAAAGGTGTCAAAAATGAGATGAGCAAGAAACGGTCTGAAAAATAGGTGGAGCATGAAGTGGTGTTGAAAAACATGAAGAGCCTGAAAAGATGTGAAAAATATGAAGAGCTTCAAAAGGTGTGAAAAATATGAGGAGCATGAAACGGTCTGAAAAATAGGAGGAGCATGAAGCAGTGTTGAAAAACATGAAGAGCCTGAAAAGCTGTGAAAAATATGAAGAGCTTCAAAAGGTGTCAAAAATATCAGGAGCATGAAATGATCTGAAAAATAGCAGGAACATGAAACGGTCTGAAAAATAGGAGGAGCATGAAGTGGTGTTCAAGAATATGACGAGCCTTAAAAGGCGTGAAAAATATGAAGAGCTTTAAAGGTGTGAAAATTATGAGGAGCATGAAACGGTCTGAAAAATAGGAGGAGCATGACACGGTGTTGAAAAACATGAAGAGACTTATAATGTGAGAAAAATATGAAGAGCTTTAAAGGTGTGAAAAATATGAGGAGCATGAAACGGTCTGATGAATAGGAGGAGCATGACACGGTGTTGAAAAATATGAAGAGCATGAAAAGGTGTGAAAAATATGAAGAGCTTCAAAAGGAGTCAAAAATATGAGGAGCATGAAAAGGTCTGAAAAATAGGAGGAGCATGAAGTGGTGTTGAAAAACATGAAGGGCCTGAAAAGGTGTGAAAAATATGAAGAGCTTCAAAAGGTGTCAAAAATATGAGGAACATGAAACGGTCTGAAAAATAGGAGGAGCATGAAGTGGTGTTCAAGAATATGACGAGCCTTAAAAGGTGTGAAAAGAATGAAGAGCTTCAAAAGGTGTGAAAAATATGAACAGCTTCAAAAGGTGTCAAAAATATGAAGAGCTTCAAAAGGTGTCAAAAATTAGATTAGCATGAAAGGGTCTGAAAAATAGGAGCAGCATGAAGTGGTGTTGCAAAACATGAAGTGCCTGAAAAGGTGTGAAATATATGAACAGCTTCAAAAGGTGTGAAAAATATGAAGAGCTTCAAAAGGTGTGAAAAATATGAAGAACTTCAAAATTTGTCAAAAATGAGATGAGCATGAAACGATCTGAAAAATAGGAAGATTATGAAGCGATGTTCAAAAACATGGGGAGCCTGAAAAGGTGTGAAAAATATGAACAGCTTCAAAAGGTGTCAAAATTATGAGGAGCATGAAACGGTTTGAAAAATAGGAGGAGCATTAAACGGTGTTCAAAAACATGAAGAGCCTGAAATGGTGTGAAAAATATGAAGAGCTTCAAAAGGTGTCAAAAATATGAGGAGCATGAAACGGTCTGAAAAATAGGAGGAGCATGAAGCGGTGTAAAAAACATGAAGACCCTAAAAGGTGTGAAAAATATGAAGAGCTTCAAAAGGTATCAAAAATATGAGGATCATGAAACAGTCTGAAAAATAAGAGGAGCATGAAGCGTTGTTCAAAAACATGCAGAGCCTGAAAAGGTGTGAAAAATATGAGGAGCTTCAAAAGGTGTGAAAAATACGAGGAGGATAAAACGGTCTGAAAAATAAGAGAAGCATGAAGTGGTGATGAAAAACATGAAAGGCCTGAAAACGTGTGAAATATATGAAGAGTTTCAAAAGGTGTCAAAAATATGAGGAGCATGAAACGGTGTGAAAAACAGGAGGACCACAAGTGGTGTTCAAAAACATGAAGAGACTGAAAAGGTGTGAAAATTTTGAGGAGATTCAAAAGGTGTCATAAATATGAGGAGCATGAATCGGCCTGAAAAATATGAGGAGCATGAAGTGGTGTTAAAAAACATGAAGAGACTGAAAAAGTGTGAAAAATATGAAGAGCTTCAAAAGGTGTCAAAAATATGACGAGCATGATTCAGTTTGAACAATAGGAGGAGCATGAAGTGTTGTTGAAAATCATGAAGAACCTGAAAAGTTGTGAAATATATAAAGAGCTTCAAAAGGTGTCAAAAATATGAGGAGGATGAAACGGTCTGAAAAGTAGGAGGAGCATGAAAAGTTGTTGAAAAACATGAAGAGCCTGAAAAGGTGTGAAAAATATGAGGAGCATGAAAAGGTCTGAAAAATAGGAGGGGCATGAAGCGGGTTTGAAAAAATTGAAGAGCCTGAAAATGTGTGAAATATATGAAGAGCTACAAAAGGTGTCAAAAATATGAAGAGCTTCAAAAGGTGTCAAAAATATGAGGAGCATGAAACGGTCTAAAATATAGGAGGAGCATGAATTGGTGTTGAAAAACATGAAGATCATGAAAAGGCGTGAAAAATATGAAGAGCTGCAAAATGTGTGAAAAATATGAGGAGCATGAAATGGTGTTCAAAAACATGAAAAGGTGTGAAAAATATGAAGAGCTTCAAAATGTGTTAAAAATATGAGGAGCATGAAACGGTCTTAAAATTAGGAGGAGCATGAAACGGTGTTCAAAAATATGAAAGGCCTGAAAAGGTTTGAAAATTATGAAGAGCTTCAAAAGGTGTGAAAATTATGAGGAGCATGAAAAATAGGAGGAACATGAAGCGGTGTTCAAAAGCATGAAGAGCCTGAAAAGGTGTGAAAAATATGAAGAGCTTCAAAAGGTGTCGTATATATGAGGAGCATGAAACGGTCTGAAAAATAGGAGCATGAAGTGGTATTCAAAAAAATGAAGAGCGAGAAAAGGTGTGAAAAATACGAAGAGCTTCAAAAGGTGTCAAAAATATAAGGAGCTTGAAACTCTCTGAAAAATAGGAGGAGCATGAAGCGGTGTTGAAAAACATGAAGAGCCTGAAAAGGTGTGAAAAAAATGAAAAGCTTCAAAAGGTGTCAATAATAAGATGTGCATGAAACAGTCTGAAAAATAGGAGGAGCATGAAACGGTCTGAAATATAGGAGGAGCATGAAACGGTGTTCAAAAACATGAAGAGCCTGAAATGGTGTGAAAAATATGAAGAGCTTCAAAAGGTTGGAAATACATGAGGAGCATGAAACGGTCTGAAATATAGGAGGAGCATGAAGCTGTGTTGAAAAACATGAACAGCTGAAAAGGTGGGTAAAATATGAAGAGCTTCAAAAGGTGTCAAAAATATGAGGAGCATGAAACGTTCTGAAAAATAGGAGGAGCATTAAACGGTGTTCAAAAACATGAAGAGCCTGAAAAGGTGTGAAAAATATGTAGAGCTTCAAAACGTGTCAGTAATAGGAGGAGCATGAAACGGTCTGAAATATAGGAGGAGCATGAAGCGGTGTTGAAAAACATGAAGAGCCTGAAAAGGTGTGAAAAACATGAAGAGCTTAAAAGTTGTGAGAAATATGAAGAGCTTCAAAAGGTGTCAAAAATGAGACGAGCATGAAACGGTCTGGAAAGTAGGACGAGCATGAAGCGGTGTTGAAAAACATGAAGAGCCAGAAAAGGTGTGAAAAATATGAAGAGCTTCTAAAAGTGTCAAAAATATGAAGAGCATGAAACGGTCTGAAAAATAGGAGGAGCATGAAGTGGTGTGAAAAACATGAAGAGTCTAAGAAGGTGTGAAAAATATGAAGAGCTTCAAAACGTGTCAAAAATATGAGGAGAATGAAATGGTCTGAAAAACAGGAGGATCATGAAGCCGTCTTGAAAAACATCGGGAGCCGGAAAATGTGTGAAAAATATGAAGAGCTTCAAAAGGTGTCAAAAATATGAGGAGCATGAAACGGTCTGAAAAATAGGAGGAGCATGAAACTGTGTTAAAAAACATGAAGAGCTTCAAAAGGTGTGAAACATATGAGGAGCATGAAACGGTCTGAAAAATAGGAGGAGCATGAAACGGTGTTAAAAAACATGAAGAGTTTCAAAAGGTGTGAAACATATGAAGAGCTTCAAAAGGTGTCAAAAATATGAGGAACATGATACGGTCTGAAAAATAGGAGGAGCATTAAGCGGTGTTGAAAAACATGAAGTGCCTGAAAAGCTGTGAAATTAAGAGAAGCTTCAAAAGGTGTGAAAAATATGAGGAGCAAGAAACGGTCTGAAAAATACGAGGAGCATGAAGCGGTTTTAAAAAACATGAAGAGCTTCAAAAGGTGTGAAACATATGAAGAGCTTCAAAAGGTGTCAAATATATGAGTAGCAAGAAACAGTCTGAAAAATAAGAGGAGCATGAAGGGGTGTTGAAAAACATGAAGAGCCAGAAATGGTGTGAGAATTATGTAGAGCTTCAAAAGGTGTCAAAATTATGAGGAGCATGAAACGGTATGAAAAATAGGAGGAGCATGAAGCTGTGTAGAAAAACATGAAGAGCCTGAAAAGGTGTGAAAAATATGAAGAGCTTCAAAAGGTGTGAAAAATATGAGGAGCATGAAAAGGTCTGAAAAATAGGAAGAGCATGAAGCAGTGTAGAAAAACATGAAGAGCCTTAAAAGGTGTGAAAAATATGAAGAGCTTCAAAAGGTGTCGTATATATGAGGAGCATGAAACTGTCTGAAAAATAGGAGCATGAAGTGGTATTCAAAAAAATGAAGAGCGAGAAAAGGTGTGAAAAATACGAAGAGCTTCAAAAGGTGTCAAAAATATAAGGAGCTTGAAACTCTCTGAAAAATAGGAGGAGCATGAAGCGGTGTTGAAAAACATGAAGAGCCTGAAAAGGTGTGAAAAAAATGAAAAGCTTCAAAAGGTGTCAATAATAAGATGTGCATGAAACAGTCTGAAAAATAGGAGGAGCATGAAACGGTCTGAAATATAGGAGGAGCATGAAGCGGTGTTCAAAACAAGAAGAGCCTGGAAAGGTGTGACAAATATAAAGACCTTCACAACGTGTGAAAAATATGAGGAGCATGTATCGGTCTGAAAAATAGGAGGAGCATGAAGCGGTGTTCAAAAACATGAAGAGCCTGAAGAGGTGTGAAAAATATGAAGAGTTCCGAAAGTTGTCAAAAATATGTGGAGCGTGAAACGGTTTCAAAAATAGGAGGAGCGTGAAACGGTGTTGAAAAAAATCAAGAACCTGAAAACGTGTGAAAAATATGAGGAGCTTGAAAAGGTGTAAAAAATATGAGGAGCATGAAACGGTCTGAAGAATAGGAGGAGCATAAAGCGGTTTGAAAAACATGAAGAGCCTGAAAAGGAGTGAAAAATATGAAGAGCTTCAAAAGGTTTCAAAAATATGAGGAGCATGAAACGGTCTGAAAAATAGGAGGAGCATGAAGCGGTTTTGAAAAACATGAAGAGCCTGAAAAGGTATGGGAAATATGAAGAGCTTCAAAAGGTGTGAAATACATGAGGAGCATGAAACAGTCTAAAAAATAGGAGGAGCATGAAGGTGTGCTGAAAAACATGAAGAGACTGAAAGGTGTGAAAAATATGAAGAGCTTTAAAGGGTGTGAAATACATGAGGAGCATGAAACGGTCGGAAAAATAGGAGGAGCATGAAACCGTGTTCAAAAAAATGAAGAGCCTGAAAAGTTGTGAAAAAAATGAAGAACTTCAAACGGTTGGAAATACATGAGGAGCATGAAACCGTCTTGAAAAACATGACGAGCCTGAAAAGGTGGGTAAAATATGAAGAGCTTCAAAAGGTGAGAAATACATGAGGAGCATGTATCTTTCTGAAAAATAGGAGGAGCATGAAGCGGTGTTCAAAAACATGAAGAGCCTGAAAAGGTGTGAAAAATATGAAGAGCTTCAAAAGCTGTCAAGTATATGAGGAGCATGAAACGGTCTGAAAAATATGAGGGCATGAAACTGTGTTGAAAAACATGAAGAGCCTGAAAAGGTGTGAAAAATATGTAGAGCTTCAAAACGTGTCAAAAATAGGAGGAGCATGAAACGGTCTGAAATATAGGAGGAGCATGAAGCGGTGTTGAAAAACATGAAGAGCCTGAAAAGGTGTGAAAAACATGAAGAGCTTAAAAGTTGTGAGAAATATGAAGAGCTTCAAAAGGTGTCAAAAATGAGACGAGCATGAAACGGTCTGGAAAGTAGGACGAGCATGAAGCGGTGTTGAAAAACATGAAGAGCCAGAAAAGGTGTGAAAAAAATGAAGAGCTTCTAAAAGTGTCAAAAATATGAAGAGCATGAAACGGTCTGAAAAATAGGAGGAGCATGAAGTGGTGTGAAAAACATGAAGAGTCTAAGAAGGTGTGAAAAATATGAAGAGCTTCAAAACGTGTCAAAAATATGAGGAGCATGAAATGGTCTGAAAAACAGGAGGGTCATGAAGCCGTCTTGAAAAACATCGGGAGCCGGAAAATGTGTGAAAAATATGAAGAGCTTCAAAAGGTGTCAAAAATATGAGGAGCATGAAACGGTCTGAAAAATAGGAGGAGCATGAAACTGTGTTAAAAAACATGAAGAGCTTCAAAAGGTGTGAAACATATGAGGAGCATGAAACGGTCTGAAAAATAGGAGGAGCATGAAACGGTGTTAAAAAACATGAAGAGTTTCAAAAGGTGTGAAACATATGAAGAGCTTCAAAAGGTGTCAAAAATATGAGGAACATGATACGGTCTGAAAAATAGGAGGAGCATTAAGCGGTGTTGAAAAACATGAAGTGCCTGAAAAGCTGTGAAATTAAGAGAAGCTTCAAAAGGTGTGAAAAATATGAGGAGCAAGAAACGGTCTGAAAAATACGAGGAGCATGAAGCGGTTTTAAAAAACATGAAGAGCTTCAAAAGGTGTGAAACATATGAAGAGCTTCAAAAGGTGTCAAATATATGAGTAGCAAGAAACAGTCTGAAAAATAAGAGGAGCATGAAGGGGTGTTGAAAAACATGAAGAGCCAGAAATGGTGTGAGAATTATGTAGAGCTTCAAAAGGTGTCAAAATTATGAGGAGCATGAAACGGTATGAAAAATAGGAGGAGCATGAAGCTGTGTAGAAAAACATGAAGAGCCTGAAAAGGTGTGAAAAATATGAAGAGCTTCAAAAGGTGTGAAAAATATGAGGAGCATGAAAAGGTCTGAAAAATAGGAAGAGCATGAAGCAGTGTAGAAAAACATGAAGAGCCTTAAAAGGTGTGAAAAATATGAAGAGCTTCAAAAGGTGTCGTATATATGAGGAGCATGAAACTGTCTGAAAAATAGGAGCATGAAGTGGTATTCAAAAAAATGAAGAGCGAGAAAAGGTGTGAAAAATACGAAGAGCTTCAAAAGGTGTCAAAAATATAAGGAGCTTGAAACTCTCTGAAAAATAGGAGGAGCATGAAGCGGTGTTGAAAAACATGAAGAGCCTGAAAAGGTGTGAAAAAAATGAAAAGCTTCAAAAGGTGTCAATAATAAGATGTGCATGAAACAGTCTGAAAAATAGGAGGAGCATGAAACGGTCTGAAATATAGGAGGAGCATGAAGCGGTGTTCAAAACAAGAAGAGCCTGGAAAGGTGTGACAAATATAAAGACCTTCACAACGTGTGAAAAATATGAGGAGCATGTATCGGTCTGAAAAATAGGAGGAGCATGAAGCGGTGTTCAAAAACATGAAGAGCCTGAAGAGGTGTGAAAAATATGAAGAGCTCCGAAAGTTGTCAAAAATATGTGGAGCGTGAAACGGTCTCAAAAATAGGAGGAGCGTGAAACGGTGTTGAAAAAAATCAAGAACCTGAAAACGTGTGAAAAATATGAGGAGCTTGAAAAGGTGTAAAAAATATGAGGAGCATGAAACGGTCTGAAGAATAGGAGGAGCATAAAGCGGTTTGAAAAACATGAAGAGCCTGAAAAGGAGTGAAAAATATGAAGAGCTTCAAAAGGTTTCAAAAATATGAGGAGCATGAAACGGTCTGAAAAATAGGAGGAGCATGAAGCGGTGTTGAAAAACATGAAGAGCCAGAAAATGTGTGAAAAGTATGAAGAGCTTCAAAAGGTGTGCAAAATATGAGGAGAATGAAACGGTGTGAAATTTTGGAGGAGCAAGAAACGGAGTTCAAAAACATGAAGAGCCAGAAAAGGTGTGAAAAATATGAAGAGCTTCAAAGGTTGTCAAAAATATGAGGAGCATGAATGGTCTGAAAAATAGGAGGAGCATGAAGCGGTGTTGAAAAACATGAAGACCCTAAAAAGGTGTGAAAAATATGAAGAGCTTCAAAAGGTGTCATATATATGAGGAGCATGATACGGTCTGAAAAATAGGAGGAGCATGAAGCGGTATTCAAAAACATGAAGAGCCAGAAGGTGTGAAAAATATGAAGAGCTTCAAAAGGTGTCAAAAATATAAGGAGCATGAAACGGTCTGAAAAATAGGAGGAGCATGAAGCGGTATTCAAAACCATGAATAGCCTGAAAAGCTGTGAAATTATGTCAAGCTTCAAAAGGTGTGAAAAATATGAGGAGCAGGAAACGGTCTGAAAAATAGGAGGAGCATGAAGCGGTGTTAAAGAACATGAAGAGCCTGAAAGGTATGGGAAATATGAAGAGCTTCAAAAGGTGTGAAATACATGAGAAGCATGAAACAGTCTAAAAAATAGGAGGAGCATGAAGCAGTGTTCAAAAACATGAAGAACCGGAAAAGGTGTGTAAAATATGAAGAGCTTCAAAAGGTGTGAAAATTATGAGGAGCATGAAACGCTCTGAAAAATAGGAGGAGCATGAAGCGGTGTTGAAAAACATGAAGAACCTGAAAAGGTGTGAAAAAAATGAAAAGCTTCAAAAGGTGTCAATAATAAGATGTGCATGAAACAGTCTGAAAAATAGGAGGAGCATGAAACGGTCTGAAATATAGGAGGAGCATGAAGAGGTGTTCAAAACAAGAAGAGCCTGAAAAGGTGTGACAAATATAAAGACCTTCAAAACGTGTGAAAAATATGAGGAGCATGTATGGGTCTGAAAAATAGGAGGAGCATGAAGCGGTGTTCAAAAACATGAAGAGCCTGAAGAGGTGTGAAAAATATGAAGAGCTCCAAAAGTTGTCAAAAATGTGTGGAGCGTGAAACGGTCTCAAAAATAGGAGGAGCGTGAAACGGTAATGAAAAACATGAAGAGCCTGAAATCGTGTGAAAAATATGAGGAGCTTGAAAAGGTGTAAAAAATATGAGGAGCATGAAACGGTCTGAAGAATAGGAGGAGCATTAAGCGGTTTGAAAAACATGAAGAGCCTGAAAAGGAGTGAAAAATATGAAGAGCTACAAAACGTGTCAAAATATGAGGAGCATGAAACGGTCTGAAAAATAGGAGGAGCATGAAACGGTGTTGAAAAAAATCAAGAGCCTGAAAACGTGTGAAAAATAGGAGGAGCTTCAAAAGGTGTCAAAAATATGAGGAGCATGAAACGGTCTGAAAAATAGGAGCAGCATAATTGGTGTTCAAATATATGAAGAGACTGAAAAAGTGTGAAAAACATGAAGAGCTTCAAATGGTGTGAAATACATGAGGAGCATGAAACGGTCTGAAAAATAGGAGGAGCATGAAGGTGTGCTGAAAAACATGAAGAGACTGAAAAGGTATGGGAAATATGAAGAGCTTCAAAAGGTGTGAAATACATGAGGAGCATGAAACAGTCTAAAAAATAGGAGGAGCATGAAGCAGTGTTCAAAAACATGAAGAACCGGAAAAGGTGTGTAAAATATGAAGAGCTTCAAAAGGTGTGAAAATTATGAGGAGCATGAAACGGTCTGAAAAATAGGACGAGCATTAAACGGTGTTCAAAAACATGAAGAGCCTGAAATGATGTGAAAAATATGAAGAGCTTCAAAAAGTTGGAAATACAGGAGGAGCATGAAACGGTCTGAAAAGTAGGAGGAGCATGAAGCGGTGTTGAAAAACATGAACAGCCTGAAAAGGTGGGTAAACTATGAAGAGCTTCAAAAGGTGTCAAAAATATGAGGAGCATGAAACGGTCTGAAAAATAGGAGGAGCATTAAACGGTGTTCAAAAACATGAAGAGCCTGAAATGGTGTGAAAAATATGAAGAGCTTCAAAAGGTGTCAAAAATAGGAGGAGCATGAAACGGTCTGAAATATAGGAGGAGCATGAAGCGGTGTTCAAAAACATGAAGAGCATGAAATGGTGTGAAAAATATGAAGAGCTTCAAAAGGTGTCAAAAATATGAGGAGCATGAAAGGTCTGAAAAATAGGAGGAGCATGAAGCGGTGTTGAAAAACATGAAGAGCCTGAAAAGGTGTGAAAAATATGAAGAGCTTCAAAAGGTGTCAAAAATATGAGGAGCATGAAACGGTATGAAAAATAGGAGGAGCAGGAAGCGGTGTTAAAGCACATGAAGAGCCTGAAAAGGTGTGAAATATATGAAGAGCTTGAAAAGGTGTCAAAAATATGAGGAGCATGAAACGGTCTGAAACATAGGAGGAGCATGAAAGGGTGTTAAAAAGCATGAAGAGCTTCAAAAGGTGTGAAAAATAGGAAGAGCTTCAAAAGGTGTGAAATGCATGAGGAGCATGAAACGGTCTGAAAAATAGGAGGAGCATGAAACGTTTTTCAAAAACATGAAGAGCCTGAAAACGTGTGAAAAATAGGAAGAGCTTAAAAAGGTGTCAAAAATATGATTGACATGAACGGTCTTAAAAACAGGAGGAGGATGAAGTGGTGTTGAAAAACATGAAGAGCCTGAAAAGGTGTGAAAAATGTGAAGAGCTTAAAAATGTTTCAAAAATATGAGGAGCATGAAACGGGCTGAAAAATAGGAGGAGCATGAAGCGGTGTTCAAAAACATGAAGAGCCTGAAAAGGTGTGAGAAATATGAAGAGCTTCAAAAGGTGTCAAAAATTTGAGGAGCATGAAACGGTCTGAAAAGTAGGAGGAGCATGAAGTGATGTTGAAAAACATGAAGAGCCTGAAAAGGTGTGAAAAATATGAAGAGCTTCAAAAGGTGTCAGAAATTTGAGGAGTATGAAACGGTCTGAAAAATAGGAGGAGCATGTAGCGGTGTTCAAAAAAATGAAGAGCCTGAAGAGGTGTGAAAAATATGAAGAGCTTCAAAAGGTGTCAAAAATATGAGGAGCATGAAACGGTCTGAAAAATAGGAGGAGCATGAAGCGCTGTTGAAAAACATGAAGAGCCTGAAAAGGTGTGAAAGATATGAAGAGTTTCAAAAGGTGTGAAAAATATAAGGAGCATGAAACGGTCTGAAAAATAGGAGGAGCATGAAACGCTGTTGAAAAACATGAAAAGCCTGAAAAGGTGTGAAAGATATGAAGAGTTTCAAAAGGTGTCAAAAATATGAGTAGCATGAAACTGTCTGAAAATTAGGAAGAGCATGAAGTGGTGTTCAAAAACATGAAGAGCCTGAAAAGGAGTGTAAAATATGAAGAGCTTCAAAAGGTGTCAAAAATATGAGGTGCATGAAACGGTCTGAAAAATAGGAGGAGCATGAAGCGGTGTTGAAAATCATGAAGAGCCGGAAAAGGTGTGAAATATATGAAGAGCTTCAAAAGGTGTAAAAAATAGGAGGAGCATGAATCGGGTTGAAAAATAGGAGGAGCATGAACCGGTGTTCAAAAACATAAAGAGTATGAAAAGGTGTGAAAAACATGAGGAGCTTCATAAGGCGTCAAAATTAGTTTAGCATGAAAGGGTCTGAAAAATAGGAGGAGCATGAAATGGTGTTGAAAACATGAAGAGCCTGAAAAGGTGTGAAATATATGAAGAGCTACAAAAGGTGTGAAAAATATGAAGAGCTTCAAAAGGTGGCAACAATATGAGGAGCATGAAACGGTCTGAAAAATAGGAGGAGCATGAAGCGGTGTTGAAAAACATGAAGAGCCAGAAAATGTGTGAAAAGTATGAAGAGCTTCAAAAGGTGTCCAAAATATGAGGAGAATGAAACGGTCTGAAATTTTGGAGGAGCAAGAAACGGAGTTCAAAAACATGAAGAGCCAGAAAAGGTGTGAAAAATATGAAGAGCTTCAAAGGTTGTCAAAAATATGAGGAGCATGAATGGTCTGAAAAATAGGAGGAGCATGAAGCGGTGTTGAAAAACATGAAGACCCTAAAAAGGTGTGAAAAATATGAAGAGCTTCAAAAGGTGTCATATATATGAGGAGCATGATACGGTCTGAAAAATAGGAGGAGCATGAAGCGGTATTCAAAAACATGAAGAGCCAGAAGGTGTGAAAAATATGAAGAGCTTCAAAAGGTGTCAAAAATATGAGGAGCATGAAACGGTCTGAAAAATAGGAGGAGCAGGAAGAGGTATTCAAAAACATGAAGAGCCTGAAAAGCTCTGAAATTATGTCAAGCTTCAAACGTGTGAAAAATATGAGGAGCATGAAAGGTCTGAAAAATAGGAGGAGCATGAAGCGGTGTTAAAGAACATGAAGAGCCTGAAAAGGTGTGAAATATATGAGGAGCTTGAAAAGGTGTCAAAACTATGAGGAGCATGAAACGGTCTGAAACATAGGAGGAGCATGAAAGGGTGTTTAAAAACATGAAGTGTTTCAAAAGGTGTGAAAAATAGGAAGAGCTTCAAAAGGTGTGAAATGCATGAGGAGCATGAAACGGTCTGAAAAATAGGAGGAGCATGAAACGTTGTTCAAAAACATGAAGAGCCTGAAAAGGTGTGAAAAATAGGAAGAGCTTAAAAAGGTGTCAAAAATATGATTGACATGAACGGTCTTAAAAACAGGAGGAGGATGAAGTGGTGTTGAAAAACATGAAGAGCCTGAAAAGGTGTGAAAAATGTGAAGAGCTTAAAAATGTTTCAAAAATATGAGGAGCATGAAACGGGCTGAAAAATAGGAGGAGCATGAAGCGGTGTTGAAAAAGATGAAGAGCTTCAAAAGATGTGAAACATATGAAGAGCTTCAAAAGGTGTCAAAAATATGAGGAGCATGACACGGTCTGAAAAATAGGAGGAGCATGAAGCGGTGTTGAAAAACATGAAGAGACTGAAAACGTGTGACAAATATGAAGAGCTTCAAAAGGTGTCAAAAATATGAGGAGAATGAAACGGTCTGAAATATTGGAGGAGCAAGAAACGGAGTTCAAAAACATGAAGAGCCAGAAAAGGTGTGAAAAATATGAAGAGCTTCAAAGGTTGTCAAAAATATGAGGAGCATGAACGGTCTGAAAAATAGGTTGAGCATGAAGCGGTGTTGAAAAACATGAAGAGCCAGAAAAGGAGTGAAATATATGAAGAGCTTCAAAAGGTGTGAAAAATATGAAGAGCTTCAAAAGGTGTCAAAAATATGAGCAGCATGAAACGGTCTGAAAAATAGGAGGAGCAAGAAAAGGTGTTCAAAAACATAAAGAGCCAGAAAATGTGTGAGAAATATGAAGAGCTTCAAAAGGTGTCAAAATATGAGGAGCATGAAACTGTCTGAAATATAGGAGGAGCATGAAAAGGTGTTAAAAAACATGAAGAGCTTCAAAAGGTGTGAAACATATGAGGAGCATGAAACTGTATGAAAAATAGGAGGAGCATGAAACGGTGTTAAAAAACATGAAGAGCTTCAAAAAGTGTGAAACATATGAAGAGCTGCAAAAGGGGTCAAAAATATGAGGAGCATGAAACGGTCTGAAAAATAGGAGGAGCATGAAGCCTTGTTGAAAAACATGAAGAGCCTGAAAAGTTGTGAAAAATATGAAGAGCTTCAAAAGGTGTCAAAAATATGAGGAGCATGAAACGGTCTGAAAATTAGGAGGAGCATTAAGCGGTGTTGAAAAACATGAAGTGCCTGAAAATCTGTGACATTAATACAAGCTTCAAAAGGTGTGAAACATATGAGGAGCATGAAACGGTCTGAAAAATACGAGGAGCATGAAGCGGTGTTAAAAAAAAGGAAGAGCTTCACAATGTGTGAAACATAAGAAGAGCTTCAAAAGATGTGAAATACATGAGGAGCATTAAACGGTCTGAAAAATATGAGGAGCATGAAACGGTGTTCAAAAACATGAAGAGCCTGAAAATGTGTGAAAAATATGAAGAGCTTCAAAAGATGTGAAATACATGAGGAGCATTAAAAGGTCTGAAATATATGAGGAGCATGAAACGGTGTCAAAAACATGAAGAGCCAGAAAAGGTGTGAAAAATATGAAGAGCTTGAAAACGTGTGAAAAATATGAGGAGCATTAAACGGTCTGAAAAGTAGGAGGAGCATGAAGCGGTGTTGAAAAACATGAAGATTCTGAAAAGTTGTGAAAAATATGAAGAGCTTCAAAAGGTGTGAAATGCATGAGGAGCATGAAACGGTCTGAAAAAAAGGAGGAGCATGAAGTGGTGTTGAAAAACATGAAGAGCCTGAAAAGGTGTGAAAAATATGAAGAGCTTCAAAAGGTGTCAGAAATTTGAGGAGCATGAAACGGTCTGAAAAATAGGAGGAGCATGAAGCGGTGTTCAAAACATGAAGAGCCTTAAAAGGTGTGAAAAATATGAAGAGCGTCAAAAGGTGTCAAATATATGGGGAGCATGAAACGGTCTGAAAAATAGGAGGAGCATGAAACGGTGTTGAAAAACATGAAGAGCCTAAAAAGTTCTGAAAAATATGAAGAGCTTCATAAGGTGTGAAAAATATAAGGAGCATGAAACTTTCTGAAAAATAGGAGGAGCTTGAAGCGCTGTTGAAAAACATGAAGAGCCTGAAAAGGTGTGAAAGATATGAAGAGTTTCAAAAGGTGTCAAAAATATGAGTAGCATGAAATAGTCTGAAAATTAGGAAGAGCATGTAGTGGTGTTCAAAAACATGAAGAGCCTGAAAAGGAGTGAAAAATATGAAGAGCTCCAAAGGTGTCAAAAATATGACGAGCATGAAACAGTCTGAAAATTAGGAAGAGCATGAAGTGGTGTTCAAAAACAGGAAGAGCTTGAAAAGGGGTGAAAAATATGAAGAGCTTGAAAAGTTGTCAAAATTATGAGGAGCATGTAACGGTCTGAAAAACAGGGGGAGCATGAAGTGATGTTGAAAAACAAGAAGAGCCTGAAAACGTGTGAAAAATATGAAGAGCTTCAAAAATATGAAAAATATGAAAAGATTCAAAAGGTGTGAAAAATATGAAGAGCTTCAAAAGATGTCAAAAATGAGATGAGCATGAAACGGTCTGAAAAATAGGAGGAGCATGAACCGGTGTTGAAAATCATGAAGAGCATGAAAAGGTGTGAAAAATAGGCAGAGCTTCAAAAGGTGTCAAAAATATGAGGAGAATGAAACGGTCTGAAAAATACGAGGAGCATGAAGTGGTGTTGAAAAATATGAAGAGCCTAAAAGGTGTGAAAAATATGAAGAGCTTCAAAAGGTGTCAACAATATGAGGAGCATGAAACGGTCTGAAAAATAGGAGGAGCATGAAGCGGTGTTGAAAATCATGAAGAGCCAGAAAAGGAGTGAAATATATGAAGAGCTTCAAAAGGTGTGAAAAATATGAAGAGCTTCAAAAGGTGTCAAAAATATGAGCAGCATGAAACGGTCTGAAAAATAGGAGGAGCATGAAGTTGTGTTGAAAAACATGAAGAGCCTGAAAAGGTGTGAAAAATATGAAGAGCTTCAAAAGGTGTAAAAAATATGAAGAGCTTCAAAAGGTGTCAAAAATGAGATGAGCATGAAACGGTCGGAAAAATAGGAGGAGCATGAAGCGGTGTTCAAAAACATGGGGAGCCTGAAAAGGTGTGAAAAATATGAACAGCTTCAAAAGGTGTCAAACATATGAGGAGCATGAAACGGTTTGAAAAATAGGAGGAGCATGAACCGGTGTTCAAAAACATAAAGAGCATGAAAAGGTGTGAAAAACATGAAGAGCTTCATAAGGTGTCAAAATTAGTGTAGCATGAAGGGGTCTGAAAAATAGGAGGAGAATGAAGTGGTTTTGAAAACAAGAAGAGCCTGAAAAGGTGTGAAATATACGAAGAGCTTCAAAAGGTGCGAAAAATATGAAGTGCATCAAAAGTTGTCAAAAATGACATGAGCATGAAACGGTCTGAAAAATAGGAGGAGCATGAAGTGGTATTGAAAAACATGAAGAGCCTGAAAACGTGTGAAAAATATGAAGAGCTTCAAAAATATGAAAAATATGAAGAGATTCAAAAGGTGTGAAAAATATGAAGAGCTTCAAAAGATGTCAAAAATGAGATGAGCATGAAACGGACTGATAAATAGGAGGAGCATGAAGCGGTGTTGAAAATCATGAAGAGCCTGAAAAGGTGTGAAAAATAGGCAGAGCTTAAAAAGGTGTCAAAAATATGAGGAGAATGAAATGGTCTGAAAAATACGAGGAGCATGAAGTGGTGTTGAAAAACATGAAGAGCCTGAAAAGGTGTGAAAAATATGAAGAGCTTCAAAAGGTGTCAAAAATATGAGGAGCATGAAACGGTCTAAAAAATAGGAGGAGCATAAGCGGTGTTCAAAAACATGAACAGCCTGAAAAGGTGTGAAAAGAATGAAGAGCTTCAAAAGGTGTGAAAAATATGAAGAGCTTCAAAACGTGTCAAAAATTAGATTAGCATGAAAGGGTCTGAAAAATAGGAGCAGCATGAAGTGGTGTTGAAAAACATGAAGTGCCTGAAAAGGTGTGAAATATATGAACAGATTCAAAAGGTGTGAAAAATATGAAGAGCTTCAAAATGTGTGAGAAATATGAAGAGCTTCAAAATTTGTCAAAAATGAGATGAGCATGAAACGATCTGAAAAATAGGAAGATTCTGAAGCGGTGTTCAAAAACATGGGGAGCCTGAAAAGGTGTGAAAAATATGAACATCTTCAAAAGGTGTCAAACACATGAGGAGCATGAAACGGTTTGAAAAATAGGAGGAGCATTAAACGGTGTTCAAAAACATGAAGAGCCTGAAATGGTGTGAAAAATATGAAGAGCTTCAAAAGGTGGCAAAAATAGGAGGAGCATGAAACGGTCTGAAAAATAGGAGGAGCATGAAGCGGTGTAAAAAACATGAAGACCCTAAAAGGTGTGAAAAATATGAAGAGCTTCAAAAGGTGTCAAAAATATGAGGATCATGAAACAGTCTGAAAAATAAGAGGAGCATGAAGCGGTGTTCAAAAACATGCAGAGCCTGAAAAGGTGTGAAAAATAGGAAGAGCTTCAAAAGGTGTGAAAAATATGAGGAGTATGAAACGGTCTGAAAAATAGGAGGAGCATGAAGCGGTGTTGAAAATCATGAAGAGCCTGAAAAGGAGTGAAATATATGAAGAGCTTCAAAAGGTGTGAAAAATATGAAGAGCTTCAAAAGGTGTCAACAATATGAGGAGCATGAAACGGTCTGAAAAATAGGAGGAGCATGAAGCGGTGTTGAAAATCATGAAGAGCCAGAAAAGGAGTGAAATATATGAAGAGCTTCAAAAGGTGTGAAAAATATGAAAAGCTTCAAAAGGTGTCAAAAATATGAGCAGCATGAAACGGTCTGAAAAATAGGAGGAGCATGAAGTTGTGTTGAAAAACATGAAGAGCCTGAAAAGGTGTGAAAAATATGAAGAGCTTCAAAAGGTGTAAAAAATATGAAGAGCTTCAAAAGGTGTCAAAAATGAGATGAGCATGAAACGGTCGGAAAAATAGGAGGAGCATGAAGCGGTGTTCAAAAACATGGGGAGCCTGAAAAGGTGTGAAAAATATGAACAGCTTCAAAAGGTGTCAAACATATGAGGAGCATGAAACGGTTTGAAAAATAGGAGGAGCATGAACCGGTGTTCAAAAACATAAAGAGCATGAAAAGGTGTGAAAAACATGAAGAGCTTCATAAGGTGTCAAAATTAGTGTAGCATGAAGGGGTCTGAAAAATAGGAGGAGAATGAAGTGGTTTTGAAAACATGAAGAGCCTGAAAAGGTGTGAAATATACGAAGAGCTTCAAAAGGTGCGAAAAATATGAAGTGCATCAAAAGTTGTCAAAAATGAGATGAGCATGAAACGGTCTGAAAAATAGGAGGAGCATGAAGTGGTATTGAAAAACATGAAGAGCCTGAAAACGTGTGAAAAATATGAAGAGCTTCAAAAATATGAAAAATATGAAGAGATTCAAAAGGTGTGAAAAATATGAAGAGCTTCAAAAGATGTCAAAAATGAGATGAGCATGAAACGGACTGATAAATAGGAGGAGCATGAAGCGGTGTTGAAAATCATGAAGAGCCTGAAAAGGTGTGAAAAATAGGCAGAGCTTAAAAAGGTGTCAAAAATATGAGGAGAATGAAATGGTCTGAAAAATACGAGGAGCATGAAGTGGTGTTGAAAAACATGAAGAGCCTGAAAAGATGTGAAAAATATGAAGAGCTTCAAAAGGTGTCAAAAATATGAGGAGCATGAAACGGTCTAAAAAATAGGAGGAGCATAAGCGGTGTTCAAAAACATGAACAGCCTGAAAAGGTGTGAAAAGAATGAAGAGCTTCAAAAGGTGTGAAAAATATGAAGAGCTTCAAAACGTGTCAAAAATTAGATTAGCATGAAAGGGTCTGAAAAATAGGAGCAGCATGAAGTGGTGTTGAAAAACATGAAGTGCCTGAAAAGGTGTGAAATATATGAACAGCTTCAAAAGGTGTGAAAAATATGAAGAGCTTCAAAATGTGTGAGAAATATGAAGAGCTTCAAAATTTGTCAAAAATGAGATGAGCATGAAACGATCTGAAAAATAGGAAGATTCTGAAGCGGTGTTCAAAAACATGGGGAGCCTGAAAAGGTGTGAAAAATATGAACATCTTCAAAAGGTGTCAAACTCATGAGGAGCATGAAACGGTTTGAAAAATAGGAGGAGCATTAAACGGTGTTCAAAAACATGAAGTGCCTGAAATGGTGTGAAAAATATGAAGAGCTTCAAAAGGTGGCAAAAATAGGAGGAGCATGAAACGGTCTGAAAAATAGGAGGAGCATGAAGCGGTGTAAAAAACATGAAGACCCTAAAAGGTGTGAAAAATATGAAGAGCTTCAAAAGGTGTCAAAAATATGAGGATCATGAAACAGTCTGAAAAATAAGAGGAGCATGAAGCGGTGTTCAAAAACATGCAGAGCCTGAAAAGGTGTGAAAAATATGAAGAGCTTCAAAAGGTGTGAAAAATATGAGGAGTATGAAACGGTCTGAAAAATAGGAGGAGCATGAAGCGGTGTTGAAAATCATGAAGAGCCTGAAAAGGAGTGAAATATATGAAGAGCTTCAAAAGGTGTGAAAAATATGAAGAGCTTCAAAAGGTGTCAACAATATGAGGAGCATGAAACGGTCTGAAAAATAGGAGGAGCATGAAGCGGTGTTGAAAATCATTAAGAGCCTGAAAAGGTGTGAAATATATGAAGAGCTACAAAAGGTGTGAAAAATATGAAGAGCTTCAAAAGGTGTCAACAATATGACGAGCATGAAACGGTCTGAAAAATAGGAGGAGCATGAAGCGGTGTTGAAAAACATGAAGAGCCAGAAAATGTGTGAAAAGTATGAAGAGCTTTAAAAGGTGTCAAAAATATGAGGAGAATGAAACGGTCTGAAATATTGGAGGAGCAAGAAACGGAGTTAAAAAACATGAAGAGCCAGAAAAGGTGTGAAAAATATGAAGAGCTTCAAAGGTTGTCAAAAATATGAGGAGCATGAATGGTCTGAAAAATAGGAGGAGCATGAAGCGGTGTTGAAAAACATGAAGACCCTAAAAAGGTGTGAAAAATATGAAGAGCTTCAAAAGGTGTCATATATATGAGGAGCACGATACGGTCTGAAAAATAGGAGGAGCATGAAGCGGTATTCAAAAACATGAAGAGCCAGAAGGTGTGAAAAATATGAAGAGCTTCAAAAGGTGTCAAAAATATAAGGAGCATGAAACGGTCTGAAAAATAGGAGGAGCATGAAGCGGTATTCAAAAACATGAATAGCCTGAAAAGCTGTGAAATTATGTCAAGCTTCAAAAGGTGTGAAAAATATGAGGAGCAGGAAACGGTCTGAAAAATAGGAGGAGCATGAAGCGGTGTTAAAGAACATGAAGAGCCTGAAAAGGTGTGAAAAATATGAAGAGCTTCAAAAGGTGTCAAAAATATGAGGAGCATGAAACGGTCTGAAAAATAGGAGGAGCAGGAAGAGGTATTCAAAAACATGAAGAGCCTGAAAAGCTCTGAAATTATGTCAAGCTTCAAAACGTGTGAAAAATATGAGGAGCATGAAAGGTCTGAAAAATAGGAGGAGCATGAAGCGGTGTTAAAGAACATGAAGAGCCTGAAAAGCTGTGAAATATATGAAGAGCTTGAAAAGGTGTCAAAAATATGAGGAGCATGAAACGGTCTGAAACATAGGAGGAGCATGAAAGGGTGTTAAAAAACATGAAGAGCTTCAAAAGGTGTGAAAAATAGGAAGAGCTTCAAAAGGTGTGAAATGCATGAGGAGCATGAAACGGTCTGAAAAATAGGAGGAGCAAGAAACGTTGTTCAAAAACATGAAGAGCCTGAAAAGGTGTGAAAAATAGGAAGAGCTTAAAAAGGTGTCAAAAATATGATTGACATGAACGGTCTTAAAAACAGGAGGAGGATGAAGTGGTGTTGAAAAACATGAAGAGCCTGAAAAGGTGTGAAAAATGTGAAGAGCTTAAAAATGTTTCAAAAATATGAGGAGCATGAAACGGGCTGAAAAATAGGAGGAGCATGAAGTGGTGTTGAAAAACATGAAGAGCTTCAAAAGATGTGAAACATATGAAGAGCTTAAAAAGGTGTCAAAAATATGAGGAGCATGACACGGTCTGAAAAATAGGAGGAGCATGAAGCGGTTTGAAAAACATAAAGAGACTGAAAATGTGTGACAAATATGAAGAGCTTCAAAAGGTGTCAAAAATATGAGGGGCATGAAACGGTCTGTAAAATTGGAGGAGCATGAAGGTGTGCTGAAAAACATGAAGAGACTGAAAAGGTGTGAAAAATATGAAGAGCTTCCAAAATTGTCAGAAATATGAGGAGCATGAAACGGTCTGAAAAATAGGAGGAGCATGAAGCGGTGTTCAAAAACATGAAGAGCCTGAAAAGGTGTGAAAAATATGAAGAGCTTCAAAAGCTGTCAAGTATATGAGGAGCATGAAACGGTCTGAAAAATATGAGGGCATGAAACTGTGTTGAAAAACATGAAGAGCCTGAAATGGTGTGAAAAATATGAAGAGCTTCAAAAGGTTTCAAAAATATGAGGAGCATGAAACGGTCTGAAAAATAGGAGGAGCATGAAGCGGTTTTGAAAAACATGAAGAGCCTGAAAAGGTATGGGAAATATGAAGAGCTTCAAAAGGTGTGAAATACATGAGGAGCATGAAACAGTCTAAAAAATAGGAGGAGCATGAAGCAGTGTTCAAAAACATGAAGAACCGGAAAAGGTGTGTAAAATATGAAGAGCTTCAAAAGGTGTGAAAATTATGAGGAGCATGAAACGGTCTGAAAAATAGGAGGAGCATGAAGCGGTGTTGAAAAACATGAAGAGCCTGAAAAGGTGGGTAAAATATGAAGAGCTTCAAAAGTTGTCAAAAATATGAGGAGCATGAAACGGTCTGAAAAATAGGAGGAGCATTAAACGGTGTTCAAAAACATGAAGAGCCTGAAATGGTGTGAAAAATATGAAGAGCTTCAAAAGGTGTCAAAACTAGGAGGAGCATGAAACGGTCTGAAATATAGGAGGAGCATGAAGCGGTGTTGAAAAACATGAACAGCCTGAAAAGGTGGGTAAACTATGAAGAGCTTCAAAAGGTGTCAAAAATATGAGGAGCATGAAACGGTCTGAAAAATAGGAGGAGCATTAAACGGTGTTCAAAAACATGAAGAGCCTGAAATGGTGTGAAAAATATGAAGAGCTTCAAAAGGTGTCAAAACTAGGAGGAGCATGAAACGGTCTGAAATATAGGAGGAGCATGAAGCGGTGTTCAAAAACATGAAGAGCATGAAATGGTGTGAAAAATATGAAGAGCTTCAAAAGGTGTCAAAAATATGAGGAGCATGAACGGTCTGAAAAATAGGAGGAGCATGAAGCGGTGTTGAAAAACATGAAGAGCCTGAAAAGGTGTGAAAAATATGAAGAGCTTCAAAAGGTGTCAAAAATATGAGGAGCATGAAACGGTCTGAAAAATAGGAGGAGCAGGAAGAGGTATTCAAAAACATGAAGAGCCTGAAAAGCTCTGAAATTATGTCAAGCTTCAAAACGTGTGAAAAATATGAGGAGCATGAAACGGTCTGAAAAATAGGAGGAGCATGAAGCGGTGTTAAAGAACATGAAGAGCCTGAAAAGGTGTGAAATATATGAAGAGCTTGAAAAGGTGTCAAAAATATGAGGAGCATGAAACGGTCTGAAACATAGGAGGAGCATGAAAGGGTGTTAAAAAACATGAAGAGCTTCAAAAGGTGTGAAAAATAGGAAGAGCTTCAAAAGGTGTGAAATGCATGAGGAGCATGAAACGGTCTGAAAAATAGGAGGAGCATGAAACGTTGTTCAAAAACATGAAGAGCCTGTAAAGGTGTGAAAAATAGGAAGAGCTTAAAAAGGTGTCAAAAATATGATTGACATGAACGGTCTTAAAAACAGGAGGAGGATGAAGTGGTGTTGAAAAACATGAAGAGCCTGAAAAGGTGTGAAAAATGTGAATAGCTTAAAAATGTTTCAATAATATGAGGAGCATGAAACGGGCTGAAAAATAGGAGGAGCATGAAGCGGTGTTGAAAAAAATCAAGAGCCTGAAAACGTGTGAAAAATAGGAGGAGCTTCAAAAGGTGTCAAAAATATGAGGAGCATGAAACGGTCTGAAAAATAGGAGCAGCATGAATTGGTGTTCAAATACATGAAGAGACTGAAAAGGTGTGAAAAACATGAAGAGCTTCAAATGGTGTGAAATACATGAGGAGCATGAAACGGTCTGAAAAATAGGAGGAGCATGAAGGTGTGCTGAAAAACATGAAGAGACTGAAAAGGTGTGAAAAATATGAAGAGCTTCAAAAGCTGTCAAGTATATGAGGAGCATGAAACGGTCTGAAAAATATGAGGGCAAGAAACTGTGTTGAAAATCATGAAGAGCCTGAAAAGGTGTGAAAAATATGAAGAGCTTCAAAAGGTTTCAAAAATATGAGGAGCATGAAACGGTCTGAAAAATAGGAGGAGCATGAAGCAGTTTTGAAAAACATGAAGAGCCTGAAAGGTATGGGAAATATGAAGAGCTTCAAAAGGTGTGAAATACATGAGGAGCATGAAACATTCTAAAAAATAGGAGGAGCATGAAGCAGTGTTCAAAAACATGAAGAACCGGAAAAGGTGTGTAAAATATGAAGAGCTTCAAAAGGTGTGAAAATTATGAGGAGCATGAAACGGTCTGAAAAATAGGAGGAGCATGAAGCGGTGTTGAAAAACATGAAGAGCCTGAAAAGGTGTGAAAAAAATGAAAAGCTTCAAAAGGTGTCAATAATAAGATGTGCATGAAACAGTCTGAAAAATAGGAGGAGCATGAAACGGTCTGAAATATAGGAGAAGCATGAAGCGGTGTTCAAAACAAGAAGAGCCTGAAAAGGTGTGACAAATATAAAGACCTTCAAAACATGTGAAAAATATGAGGAGCATGTATGGGTCTGAAAAATAGGAGGAGCATGAAGCGGTGTTCAAAAACATGAAGAGCCTGAAGAGGTGTGAAAAATATGAAGAGCTCCAAAAGATGTCAAAAATATGTGGAGCGTGAAACGGTCTCAAAAATAGGAGGAGCGTGAAACGGTAATGAAAAACATGAAGAGCCTGAAAACGTGTGAAAAATATGAGGAGCTTGAAAAGGTGTAAAAAATATGAGGAGCATGAAACGGTCTGAAGAATAGGAGGAGCATTAAGCGGTTTGAAAAACATGAAGAGCCTGAAAAGGAGTGAAAAATATGAAGAGCTACAAAACGTGTCAAAATATGAGGAGCATGAAACGGTCTGAAAAATAGGAGGAGCATGAAACGGTGTTGAAAAAAATCAAGAGCCTGAAAACGTGTTAAAAATAGGAGGAGCTTCAAAAGGTGTCAAAAATATGAGGAGCATGAAACGGTCTGAAAAATAGGAGCAGCATAATTGGTGTTCAAATACATGAAGAGACTGAAAAAGTGTGAAAAACATGAAGAGCTTCAAATGGTGTGAAATACATGAGGAGCATGAAACGGTCTGAAAAATAGGAGGAGCATGAAGGTGTGCTGAAAAACATGAAGAGACTGAAAAGGTGTGAAAAATATGAAGAGCTTCCAAAATTGTCAGAAATATGAGGAGCATGAAACGGTCTGAAAAATAGGAGGAGCATGAAGCGGTGTTCAAAAACATGAAGAGCCTGAAAAGGTGTGAAAAATATGAAGAGCTTCAAAAGCTGTCAAGTATATGAGGAGCATGAAACGGTCTGAAAAATATGAGGGCATGAAACTGTGTTGAAAAACATGAAGAGCCTGAAATGGTGTGAAAAATATGAAGAGCTTCAAAAGGTTTCAAAAATATGAGGAGCATGAAACGGTCTGAAAAATAGGAGGAGCATGAAGCGGTTTTGAAAAACATGAAGAGCCTGAAAAGGTATGGGAAATATGAAGAGCTTCAAAAGGTGTGAAATACATGAGGAGCATGAAACAGTCTAAAAAATAGGAGGAGCATGAAGCAGTGTTCAAAAACATGAAGAACCGGAAAAGGTGTGTAAAATATGAAGAGCTTCAAAAGGTGTGAAAATTATGAGGAGCATGAAACGGTCTGAAAAATAGGAGGAGCATGAAGCGGTGTTGAAAAACATGAAGAGCCTGAAAAGGTGGGTAAAATATGAAGAGCTTCAAAAGTTGTCAAAAATATGAGGAGCATGAAACGGTCTGAAAAATAGGAGGAGCATTAAAAGGTGTTCAAAAACATGAAGAGCCTGAAATGATGTGAAAAATATGAAGAGCTTCAAAAGGTTGGAAATACAGGAGGAGCATGAAACGGTCTGAAAAATAGGAGGAGCATGAAGCGGTGTTGAAAAACATGAACAGCCTGAAAAGGTGGGTAAATTATGAAGAGCTTCAAAAGGTGTCAAAAATATGAGGAGCATGAAACGGTCTGAAAAATAGGAGGAGCATTAAACGGTGTTCAAAAACATGAAGAGCCTGAAATGGTGTGAAAAATATGAAGAGCTTCAAAAGGTGTCAAAAACAGGAGGAGCATGAAACGGTCTGAAATATAGGAGGAGCATGAAGCGGTGTTCAAAAACATGAAGAGCATGAAATGGTGTGAAAAATATGAAGAGCTTCAAAAGGTGTCAAAAATATGAGGTGCATGAAACGGTCTGAAAAATAGGAGGAGCATGAAGCGGTGTTGAAAATCATGAAGAGCCTGAAAAGGTGTGAAATATATGAAGAGCTTCAAAAGGTGTAAAAAATAGGAGGAGCATGAATCGGGTTGAAAAATAGGAGGAGCATGAACCGGTGTTCAAAAACATAAAGAGTATGAAAAGGTGTGAAAAACATGAAGAGCTTCATAAGGCGTCAAAATTAGTTTAGCATGAAAGGGTCTGAAAAATAGGAGGAGCATGAAGTGGTGTTGAAAACATGAAGAGCCTAAAAAGGTGTGAAATATATGAAGAGCTTCAAAAGGTGTGAAAAATATGAAGTGCATCAAAAGGTGTCAAAAATGAGATGAGCATGAAACGGTCTGAAAAATAGGAGGAGCATGAAGTGATGTTGAAAAACATGAAGAGCCTGAAAACGTGTGAAAAATATGAAGAGCTTCAAAAATATGAAAAATATGAAAAGATTCAAAAGTTGTGAAAAATATGAAGAGCTTCAAAAGATGTCAAAAATGAGATGAGCATGAAACGGTCTGAAAAATAGGAGGAGCATGAAGCGGTGTTGAAAATCATGAAGAGCCTGAAAAGGTGTGAAAAATAGGCAGAGCTTCAAAAGGTGTCAAAAATATGAGGAGATTGAAACGGTCTGAAAAACACGAGGAGCATGAAGTGGTGTTGAAAAACATGAAGAGCCTAAAAGGTGTGAAAAATATGAAGAGCTTCAAAAGGTGTCAACAATATGAGGAGCATGAAACGGTCTGAAAAATAGGAGGAGCATGAAGCGGTGTTGAAAATCATGAAGAGCCTGAAAAGGTGTGAAATATATGAAGAGCTTCAAAAGATGTGAAAAATATGAAGAGCTTCAAAAGGTGTCAACAATATGAGGAGCATGAAACGGTCTGAAAAATAGGAGGAGCATGAAGCGGTGTTGAAAATCATGAAGAGCCTGAAAAGGTGTGAAATATATGAAGAGCTACAAAAGGTGTGAAAAATATGAAGAGCTTCAAATGGTGTCAACAATATGAGGAGCATGAAACGGTCTGAAAAATAGGAGGAGCATGAAGCGGTGTTGAAAAACATGAAGAGCCAGAAAATGTGTGAAAAGTATGAAGAGCTTCAAAAGGTGTCAAAAATATGAGGAGAATGAAACGGTGTGAAATTTTGGAGGAGCAAGAAACGGAGTTCAAAAACATGAAGAGCCAGAAAAGGTGTGAAAAATATGAAGAGCTTCAAAGGTTGTCAAAAATATGAGGAGCATGAATGGTCTGAAAAATAGGAGGAGCATGAAGCGGTGTTGAAAAACATGAAGACCCTAAAAAGGTGTGAAAAATATGAAGAGCTTCAAAAGGTGTCATATATATGAGGAGCATGATACGGTCTGAAAAATAGGAGGAGCATGAAGCGGTATTCAAAAACATGAAGAGCCAGAAGGTGTGAAAAATATGAAGAGCTTCAAAAGGTGTCAAAAATATAAGGAGCATGAAACGGTCTGAAAAATAGGAGGAGCATGAAGCGGTATTCAAAAACATAAATAGCCTGAAAAGCTATGAAATTATGTCAAGCTTCAAAAGGTGTGAAAAATATGAGGAGCAGGAAACGGTCTGAAAAATAGGAGGAGCATGAAGCGGTGTTAAAGAACATGAAGAGCCTGAAAAGGTGTGAAAAATATGAAGAGCTTCAAAAGGTGTCAAAAATATGAGGAGCATGAAACGGTCTGAAAAATAGGAGGAGCACGAAGAGGTATTCAAAAACATGAAGAGCCTGAAAAGCTCTGAAATTATGTCAAGCTTCAAAACGTGTGAAAAATATGAGGAGCATGAAAGGTCTGAAAAATAGGAGGAGTATGAAGCGGTGTTAAAGAACATGAAGAGCCTGAAAAGGTGTGAAATATATGAAGAGCTTGAAAAGGTGTCAAAAATATGAGGAGCATGAAACGGTCTGAAACATAGGAGGAGCATGAAAGGGTGTTTAAAAACATGAAGAGCTTCAAAAGGTGTGAAAAATTGGAAGAGCTTCAAAAGGTGTGAAATGCATGAGGAGCATGAAACGGTCTGAAAAATAGGAGGAGCATGAAACGTTGTTCAAAAACATGAAGAGCCTGAAAAGGTGTGAAAAATAGGAAGAGCTTAAAAAGGTGTCAAAAATATGATTGACATGAACGGTCTTAAAAACAGGAGGAGGATGAAGTGGTGTTGAAAAACATGAAGAGCCTGAAAAGGTGTGAAAAATGTGAAGAGCTTAAAAATGTTTCAAAAATATGAGGAGCATGAAACGGGCTGAAAAATAGGAGGAGCATGAAGCGGTGTTGAAAAACATGAAGAGCTTCAAAAGATGTGAAAGATATGAAGAGCTTCAAAAGGTGTCAAAAATATGAGGAGCATGACACGGTCTGAAAAATAGGAGGAGCATGAAGCGGTGTTGAAAAACATGAAGAGACTGAAAACGTGTGACAAATATGAAGAGCTTCAAAAGGTGTCAAAAATATGAGGGGCATGAAACGGTCTGAAAAATTGGAGGAGCAAGAAACGGAGTTCAAAAACTTGAGGAGCCAGAAAAGGTGTGAAAAATATGAAGAGCTACAAAAGTTGTCAAATATATGAGGAGCATGAAAGGTCTGAAAAATAGGAGGAGCATGAAGCGGTGTTGAAAAACATGAAGAGCCTGAAAAGGTGTGAAAAATATGAAGAGCTTCAAAAGGTGTCAAAAATATGAGGAGCATGAAACGGTCTGAAAAATAGGAGGAGCAAGAAAATGTGTTGAAAAACATAAAGAGCCAGAAAATGTGTGAGAAATATGAAGAGCTTCAAAAGGTGTCAAAATATGAGGAGCATGAAACTGTCTGAAATATAGGAGGAGCATGAAAAGGTGTTAAAAAACATGAAGAGCTTCAAAAGGTGTGAAACATATGAGGAGCATGAAACGGTATGAAAAATACGAGGAGCATGAAACGGTGTTAAAAAACATGAAGAGCTTCAAAAAGTGTGAAACATATGAAGAGCTGCAAAAGGGGTCAAAAATATGAGGAGCATCAAACGGTCTGAAAAATAGGAGGAGCATGAAGCGTTGTTGAAAAACATGAAGAGCCTGAAAAGTTGTGAAAAATATGAAGAGCTTCAAAAGGTGTCAAAAATATGAGGAGCATGAAACGGTCTGAAAAATAGGAGGAGCATTAAGCGGTGTTGAAAAACATGAAGTGCCTGAAAATCTGTGAAATTAAGACAAGCTTCAAAAGGTGTGAAAAATATGAGGAGCATGAAACGGTCTGAAAAATACGAGGAGCATGAAGCGGTGTTAAAAAAAAGGAAGAGCTTCACAATGTGTGAAACATAAGAAGAGCTTCAAAAGATGTGAAATACATGAGGAGCATTAAACGGTCTGAAAAATATGAGGAGCATGAAACGGTGTTCAAAAACATGAAGAGCCTGAAAATGTGTGAAAAATATGAAGAGCTTCAAAAGATGTGAAATACATGAGGAGCATTAAAAGGTCTGAAATATATGAGGAGCATGAAACGGTGTCAAAAACATGAAGAGCCTGAAAAGGTGTGAAAAATATGAAGAGCTTGAAAACGTGTGAAAAATATGAGGAGCATTAAACGGTCTGAAAAGTAGGAGGAGCATGAAGCGGTGTTCAAAACATGAAGAGCCTTAAAAGGTGTGAAAAATATGAAGAGCGTCAAAAGGTGTCAAATATATGGGGAGCATGAAACGGTGTGAAAAACAGGAGGAGCATGAAACGGTGTTGAAAAACATGAAGAGCCTAAAAAGTTCTGAAAAATATGAAGAGCTTCATAAGGTGTGAAAAATATAAGGAGCATGAAACTTTCTGAAAAATAGTAAGAGCTTGAAGCGCTGTTGAAAAACATGAAGAGCCTGAAAAGGTGTGAAAGATATGAAGAGTTTCAAAAGGTGTCAAAAATATGAGTAGCATGAAATAGTCTGAAAATTAGGAAGAGCATGAAGTGGTGTTCAAAAACATGAAGAGCCTGAAAAGGAGTGAAAAATATGAAGAGCTCCAAAGGTGTCAAAAATATGACGAGCATGAAACAGTCTGAAAATTAGGAAGAGCATGAAGTGGTGTTCAAAAACAGGAAGAGCTTGAAAAGGGGTGAAAAATATGAAGAGCTTGAAAAGTTGTCAAAAATATGAGGAGCATGTAACGGTCTGAAAAACAGGGGGAGAATGAAGTGATGTTGAAAAACAAGAAGAGCCTGGAAACGTGTGAAAAATATGAAGAGCTTCAAAAATATGAAAAATATGAAAATATTCAAAAGGTGTGAAAAATATGAAGAGCTTCAAAAGATGTCAAAAATGAGATGAGCATGAAACGGTCTGAAAAATAGGAGGAGCATGAACCGGTGTTGAAAATCATGAAGAGCCTGAAAAGGTGTGAAAAATAGGCAGAGTTTCAAAAGGTGTCAAAAATATGAGGAGAATGAAACGGTCTGAAAAATACGAGGAGCATGAAGTGGTGTTGAAAAACATGAAGAGCCTAAAAGGTGTGAAAAATATGAAGAGCTTCAAAAGGTGTCAACAATATGAGGAGCATGAAACGGTCTGAAAAATAGGAGGAGCATGAAGAGGTGTTGAAAATCATGAAGAGCCAGAAAAGGTGTGAAATATATGAAGAGCTTCAAAAGGTGTGAAAAATATGAAGAGCTTCAAAAGGTGTCAAATATATGAGCAGCATGAAACGGTCTGAAAAATAGGAGGAGCATGAAGTTGTGTTGAAAAACATGAAGAGCCTGAAAAGGTGTGAAAAATATGAAGAGCTTCAAAAGGTGTAAAAAATATGAAGAGCTTCAAAAGGTGTCAAAAATGAGATGAGCATGAAACGGTCGGAAAAATAGGAGGAGCATGAAGCGGTGTTCAAAAACATGGGGAGCCTGAAAAGGTGTGAAAAATATGAACAGCTTCAAAAGGTGTCAAACATATGAGGAGCATGAAACGGTTTGAAAAATAGGAGGAGCATGAACCGGTGTTCAAAAACATAAAGAGCATGAAAAGGTGTGAAAAACATGAAGAGCTTGATAAGGTGTCAAATTTAGTGTAGCATGAAAGGGTCTGAAAAATAGGAGGAGAATGAAGTGGTTTTGAAAACATGAAGAGCCTGAAAAGGTGTGAAATATACGAAGAGCTTCAAAAGGTGCGAAAAATATGAAGTGCATTAAAAGTTGTCAAAAATGAGATGAGCATGAAACGGTCTGAAAAATAGGAGGAGCATGAAGTGGTATTGAAAAACATGAGGAGCCTGAAAACGTGTGAAAAATATGAAGAGCTTCAAAAATATGAAAAATATGAAGAGATTCAAAAGGTGTTAAAAATATGAAGAGCTTCAAAAGATGTCAAAAATGAGATGAGCATGAAACGGACTGATAAATAGGAGGAGCATGAAGCGGTGTTGAAAATCATGAAGAGCCTGAAAAGATGTGAAAAATAGGCAGAGCTTAAAAAGGTGTCAAAAAATATGAGGAGAATGAAATGGTCTGAAAAATACGAGGAGCATGAAGTGGTGTTGAAAAACATGAAGAGCCTGAAAAGGTGTGAAAAATATGAAGAGCTTCAAAAGGTGTCAAAAATATGAGGAGCATGAAACGGTCTAAAAAATAGGAGGAGCATAAGCGGTGTTCAAAAACATGAACAGCCTGAAAAGGTGTGAAAAGAATGAAGAGCTTCAAAAGGTGTGAAAAATATGAAGAGCTTCAAAACGTGTCAAAAATTAGATTAGCATGAAAGGGTCTGAAAAATAGGAGCAGCATGAAGTGGTGTTGAAAAACATGAAGTGCCTGAAAAGGTGTGAAATATATGAACAGCTTCAAAAGGTGTGAAAAATATGAAGAGCTTCAAAATGTGTGAGAAATATGAAGAGCTTCAAAATTTGTCAAAAATGAGATGAGCATGAAACGATCTGAAAAATAGGAAGATTCTGAAGCGGTGTTCAAAAACATGGGGAGCCTGAAAAGGTGTGAAAAATATGAACAGCTTCAAAAGGTGTCAAACATATGAGGAGCAGGAAACGGTTTGAAAAATAGGAGGAGCATTAAACGGTGTTCAAAAACATGAAGAGCCTGAAATGGTGTGAAAAATATGAAGAGTTTCAAAAGGTGGCAAAAATAGGAGGAGCATGAAACGGTCTGAAAAATAGGAGGAGCATGAAGCGGTGTAAAAAACATGAAGACCCTAAAAGGTGTGAAAAATATGAAGAGCTTCAAAAGGTGTCAAAAATATGAGGATCATGAAACAGTCTGAAAAATAAGAGGAGCATGAAGCGGTGTTCAAAAACATGCAGAGCCTGAAAAGGTGTGAAAAATATGAAGAGCTTCAAAAGGTGTGAAAAATATGAGGAGCATGAAACGGTCTGAAATATAGGAGGAGCATGAAGCGGTGTTGAAAATCATGAAGAGCCTGAAAAGGTGTGAAATATATGAAGAGCTTCAAAAGGTGTGAAAAATATGAAGAGCTTCAAAAGGTGTCAACAATATGAGGAGCATGAAACGGTCTGAAAAATAGGAGGAGCATGAAGCGGTGTTGAAAAACATGAAGAGCCAGAAAATGTGTGAAAAGTATGAAGAGCTTCAAAAGGTGTCAAAAATATGAGGAGAATGAAACGGTCTGAAATATTGGAGGAGCAAGAAACGGAGTTCAAAAACATGAAGAGCCAGAAAAGGTGTGAAAAATATGAAGAGCTTCAAAGGTTGTCAAAAATATGAGGAGCATGAATGGTCTGAAAAATAGGAGGAGCATGAAGCGGTGTTGAAAAACATGGAGACACTAAAAAGGTGTGAAAAATATGAAGAGCTTCAAAAGGTGTCATATATATGAGGAGCATGATACGGTCTGAAAAATAGGAGGAGCATGAAGCGGTATTCAAAAACATGAAGAGCCAGAAGGTGTGAAAAATATGAAGAGCTTCAAAAGGTGTCAAAAATATAAGGAGCATGAAACGGTCTGAAAAATAGGAGGAACATGAAGCGGTATTCAAAAACATGAATAGCCTGAAAAGCTGTGAAATTATGTCAAGCTTCAAAAGGTGTGAAAAATATGAGGAGCAGGAAACGGTCTGAAAAATAGGAGGAGCATGAAGCGGTGTTAAAGAACATGAAGAGCCTGAAAAGGTGTGAAAAATATGAAGAGCTTCAAAAGGTGTCAAAAATATGAGGAGCATGAAACGGTCTGAAAAATAGGAGGAGCAGGAAGAGGTATTCAAAACATGAAGAGCCTGAAAAGCTCTGAAATTATGTCAAGCTTCAAAACGTGTGAAAAATATGAGGAGCATGAAAGGTCTGAAAAATAGGAGGAGCATGAAGCGGTGTTAAAGAACATGAAGAGCCTGAAAAGGTGTGAAATATATGAAGAGCTTGAAAAGGTGTCAAAAATATGAGGAGCATGAAACGGTCTGAAACATAGGATGAGCATGAAAGGGTGTTTAAAAACATGAAGAGCTTCAAAAGTTGTGAAAAATAGGAAGAGCTTCAAAAGGTGTGAAATGCATGAGGAGCATGAAACGGTCTGAAAAATAGGAGGAGCATGAAACGTTGTTCAAAAACATGAAGAGCCTGAAAAGGTGTGAAAAATAGGAAGAGCTTAAAAAGGTGTCAAAAATATGATTGACATGAACGGTCTTAAAAACAGGAGGAGGATGAAGTGGTGTTGAAAAACATGAAGAGCCTGAATAGGTGTGAAAAATGTGAAGAGCTTAAAAATGTTTCAAAAATATGAGGAGCATGAAACGGGCTGAAAAGTAGGAGGAGCATGAAGCGGTGTTGAAAAACATGAAGAGCCTGAAAAGGTGTGAAAAATATGAAGAGCTTCAAAAGGTGTCAAAAATATGAGGAGCATGAAACGGTCTGAAAAATAGGAGGAGCATTAAACGGTGTTCAAAAACATGAAGAGACTGAAATGGTGTGAAAAATATGAAGAGCTTCAAAAGGTGTCAAAAATAGGAGGAGCATGAAACGGTCTGAAAAATAGGAGGAGCATGAAACGATCTGAAAAATGGGAGGAGCATGAAGCGGTGCTGAAAAACATGAAGAGCCTGAAAACGTGTGAAAAATATGAAGAGCTTCAAAAGGTGTCAAAAATATGAGGAGCATGAAACGGTCTGAAAAATAGGAGGAGCATGAAACGATCTGAAAAATGGGAGGAGCATGAAGCGGTGTTGAAAAACATGAAGAGCCTGAAAAGGTGTGAAAAATATGAAGGGCTTCAAAAGGTGTGAAAATAATGAGGAGCATGAAACGGTCTGAAAAATAGGAGGAGCATGAAGCGGTGTTCAAAAACATGAAGAGCCTGAAAAGGTGTCAAAAATATGAACAGCTTCAAAAGGTTGGAAATACAAGAGGAGCATGAAACGGTCTGAAAAAAAGGAGAAGCATGAAGCGGTGTTGAAAAACATGAAGAGCCTGAAAATGTGGGTAAAATATGAAGAGCTTCAAAAGGTGTCAAAAATATGAGGAGCATGAAACGGTCTGAAAAATAGGAGGAGCATTAAACGGTGTCCAAAATCATGAAGAGCCTGAAATGGTGTGAAAAATATGAAGAGCTTCAAAAGGTTGGAAATACATGAGGAGCATGAAACGGTCTGAAATATAGGAGGAGCATGAAGCTGTGTTGAAAAACATGAACAGCTGAAAAGGTGGGTAAAATATGAAGAGGTTTAAAAGGTGTCAAAAATATGAAGAGCAAGAAACGGTCTGAAAAATAGGAGGAGCATTAAACGGTGTTCAAAAACATGAAGAGGCTGAAAAGGTGTGAAAAATATGAAGAGCTTCAAAAGGTGTCAGTAATAGGAGGAGCATGAAACCGTCGGAAATATAGGAGGAGCATGAAGCGGTGTTGAAAAACATGAAGAGCCTGAAAAGGTTTAAAAAAATTGAAGAGCTTAAAAATTGTGAGAAATATGAAGAGCTCCAAAAGGTGTCAAAAATGAGACAAGCATGAAACGGTCTGAAAAATAGGACGAGCATGAAGTGGTGTTGAAAAACATGAAGAGCCAGAAAAGGTGTGAAAAATATGAAGAGCTTCAAAAAGTGTCAAAAATATGAGGAGCATGAAACGGTCTGAAAAATAGGAGGAGCAAGAAACGATCTGAAAAATGGGAGGAGCATGAAGCGGTGTTGAAAAACATGAAGAGCCTGAAAAGGTGTGAAAAATATGAAGAGCTTCAAAAGGTGTCAAAAATTTGAGGAGCATGAAACGGTCTGAAAAATAGGAGGAGCATGAAGCGATGTTCAAAAACATGAAGAGCCTGAAAAGGTGTCAAAAATATGAAGAGCTTCAAAAGGTTGGAAATACATGAGGAGCATGAAACGGTCTGAAAAAAAGGAGAAGCATAAAGCGGTGTTGAAAAACATGAAGAGCCTGAAAATGTGGGTAAAATATGAAGAGCTTCAAAAGGTGTCAAAAATATGAGGAGCATGAAACGGTCTGAAAAATAGGAGGAGCATTAAACGGTGTTCAAAAACATGAAGAGCCTGAAATGGTGTGAAAAATATGAAGAGCTTCAAAAGGTGTGAAAAATATGAAGAGCATGAAAAGGTCTGAAAAAAAGGAAGAGCATGAAGCGGTGTAGAAAAACATGAAGAGCCTTAAAAGGTGTGAAAAATATAAAGAGCGTCAAAACGTGTCGTATATATGAGGAGCATGAAACGGTCTGAAAAATAGGAGGAGCATGAAGTGGTATTCAAAAAAATGAAGAGCCAGAAAAGGTGTGAAAAATACGAAGAGCTTTAAAAGGTGTCAAAAATATAAGGAGCTTGAAACTCTCTGAAAAATAGGAGGAGCATGAAGCGGTGTTGAAAAACATGAAGAGCCTGAAAAGGTGTGAAAAAAATGAAAAGCTTCAAAAGGTGTCAATAATAAGATGTGCAGGAAACAGTCTGAAAAATAGGAGGAGCATGAAACGGTCTGAAATATAGGAGGAGCATGAAGCGGTGTTGAAAAACATGAAGAGCCTGAAAAGGTGTGACAAATATAAAGACCTTCACAACATGTGAAAAATATGAGGAGCATGTATCGGTCTGAAAAATAGGAGGAGCATGAAGCGGTGTTCAAAAACATGAAGAGCCTGAAGAGGTGGGAAAAATATGAAGAGCTCCGAAAGTTGTCAAAAATATATGGAGCGTGAAACGGTCTCAAACATAGGAGGAGCGTGAAACGGTAATGAAAAACATGAAGAGGCTGAAAACGTGTGAAAAATATGAGGAGCTTGAAAAGGTGTAAAAAATATGAGAAGCATGAAACGGTCTGAAAAATAGGAGGAGCATGAAGCGGTGTTTAAAAACATGAAGAGCCTGAAAAGGTGTGAAAAATATGAAGAGTTTCAAAAGTTTTCAAAAATATGAGGAGCATGAAACGGTCTGAAAAATAGGAGGAGCATGAAGCGGTGTTCAAAAACATGAAGAGCCTGAAAAGGTGTGAAAATTAGGAAGAGCTTCAAAAGGTGTGAAATACATGAGGAGAATGAAACGGTCTCTCAAATAGGAGGAGCATGAAGCGGTGTTCAAAAACATGAACAGCCTGAAAAGGTGTGAAAAATATTAAGAGCTTCAAAAGGTATGAAAAATATGAAGAGCATCAAAAGGTGTCAAAACAAGATGAGCATGAAATGGTCTGAAAAATAGGAGGAGCATGAAGTGGTGTTCAAAAAAATGAAGAGCCTGAAAAGGTGTGAAATATATGAAGAGCTTCAAAAGTTGTCAAAATTATGAGGAGCATGAAACGGGCTGAAAAATAGGAGGAGCATGTAGCGGTGTTTAAAAACATGAAGAGCCTGAAAAGGTGTGAAAAATATGAAGAGCTTCAAAAGGTGTCTAAAATATGAGGAGCATGAAACGGTCTGAAATATAGGAGGAGCATGAAACGGTGTTCAAAAACATGAAGAGACTGAAAAGGTGTGAAAAATATGATGAGCTTCAAAAGGTGTCAAAAATATGAGGAGCATGAATCGGTCTGAAAAATTGGAGGAGACTGAAGTGATGTTCCAAAACATTAAAGGTTGAAAAGTTGTGAAAAATATGAAGAGCTTCCAAAATTGTCAAAAATATGAGGAGCATGAAACGGTCTGAAAAATAGAAGGAGCATGAAGCGTTCGGAAAAATAGGAGGAGCATGAAGCGGTGTTCAAAAACATGAAGAGCCTGAAAAGGTGTGAAAAATGTGAAGAGTTTAAAAGGTGTCAAAATATGAGGAGCATGAAACGTTCTGAAAAATAGGAGGAGCATGAAGCTGTGCTCAAAAAACATGAATAGCCTGAAAAGGTGTGAAAAATGTGAAGAGCTTCAAAAGGGGTGAAAAATGTGAGGAGCATGAAATGGTCTGAAAAATAGGAGGAGCATGAAGCGGTGTTCAAAAATATGAAGAGCCTGAAAAGTTGTGTAAAATATGAAGAGCTTAAAACGGTGTGAAAAATAGGAGGAGCATGAAGCGGTGTTCAAAAACATGAAGTGCCTGAAAAGGTGTGAAAAATATGAAGAGCTTCAAAAGGTGTCAAAAATATGAGGAGCATGAAACGGCCTGAAAAACAGGAGGAGCATGAAGCGGTGTTGAAAAACATGAAGAGCCTGAAAACGTGTGAAACATATGAAGAGCTTCAAAAGGTGTGAAAAATATGAAGAGCTTCAAAAGGTGTCAAAAATGAGATGAGCATGAAACGATCTGAAAAATAGGAGGAGCATGAAGTGGTGTTGAAAAAAATGAAGAGCCTGAAAAGATGTGAAAAATATGAAGAGCTTCAAGAGATGTCAAAAATATGAGGTGTATGAATCGTTCTGAAAAAGAGGAGGAGCATGAAGCGGTTTTCAAAAACATGAAGAGCCTGAAAAGGTGTGAAAAATATGAAGAGCTTCAAAAGGTGTCAAAAATATGAGGAGCATGAAACGGTCTGAAAAATAGGAGGAGCATGAAGCGGTGTTGAAAAACATGAAGAGCCTGAAAATAGGTGAAAAATATGAAGAGCTTCAAAAGGTGTGAAAAATATGGGGAGCTTCGAAATGTGTCAAAAATATGAGGAGCATGAAACGGTCTGAAAAATAGGAGGAGCATGAAGTGGTGTTGAAAAACATTAAGAGCCTGAAAAGTGTGAAAAATATGAAGAGCTTCAAAAGGTGTCAAAAATATGAGGAGCATGAAACGGTCTGAAAAAAAGGAGGAGCATGAAGCGGTGTTCAAAAAATGAAGAGCCTGAAAAGGTGTGAAAAATATGAAGAGTTTCAAAAGGTGTGAAAAATAGGAGGAGCATGTAGCGGTGTTCAAAAACATGAAGAGACTGAAAACGTGTGAAAATTATGAAGAGCTTCAAAAGGTGTCAAAATTATGAGGAGTATGAAACGGTCTGAAAATCGGAGGAACATGAAGCCATGTTCAAAAACATGAAGAGCCTGAAAAGGTGTGAAATATATGAAGAGATTCAAAAGGTGTGAAAAATATGAAGAGCTTCAAAAGGTGTCAAAAATTATATGAGCATGAAACGATCTGAAAAATAGGAGGAGCATGAAGTGGTGTTGAAAAAAATGAAGAGCCTGAAAAGGTGTGAAAAATATGAAGAGCTTCAAGAGATGTTAAAAATATGAGGAGTATGAATCGTTCTGAAAAAGAGGAGGAGCATGAAACGGTTTTCAAAAACATGAAGAGCCTGAAAATGTGTGAAAAATATGAAGAGCTTCAAAAGGTGTCAAAAATATGAGGAGCATGAAACGGTCTGAAAAATAGGAGGAGCATGAAGCGGTGTTGAAAAACATGAAGAGCCTGAAAACGTGTGAAAAATATGAAGAGCTTCAAAAGGTGTAAAAAATAAGAGGAGTATGAAACGGTCTGCAAAAATGAGGAGCAAGAAGGGTTGTTCAAAAACATGAAGAGCCTGAAAAGTTGTGAAAAATATGAGAAGCTTCAAAAGGTGTCAAAAATGAGATGAGCATGAAACGGTCTGAAAAATAGGAGGAGCATGAAGTAGTGTTGAAAAAAATGAAGAGCCTGAAAAGGTGTGAAAAACATGAAGAGCTTTAAAAGGTGTGAAAAATATGAAGAGCTTCAAAAGGTGTCAAAATGAGATGAGCATGAAACGGTCTGAAAAATAGGAGGAGCATGAAGTAGTGTTGAAAAAAATGAAGAGCCTGAAAAGTTGTGAAATACATGAAGAGCTTCAAAAGGTGTCAAAAAATATCAGGAGCATGAAACGGACTGTAAATTAGGAGGAGCATGAAACGGTGTTGAAAAACATGAAGAGCCTGGGAACGTGTGAAAAATATGAAGAGCTTCAAAAGGTGTGAAAAATATGGGGAGCTTCGAAATGTGTCAAAAATATCAGGAGCATAAAACGGTCTGAAAAATAGGAGGAGAATGAAGTGGTGTTGAAAAAAATGAAGAGCCTGAAAAGGTGTAAAAAATATGAAGAGCTTCAAAAGTTGTCAAATACATGAGGAGCATGAAATGGTCTGAAAAATAGGAGGAGCATGAAACGGTGTTGAAAAACATGAAGAGCCTGGGAACGTGTGAAAAATATGAAGAGATTCAAAAGGTGTGAAAAATATGGGGAGCTTCGAAATGTGTCAAAAATATCAGGAGCATAAAACGGTCTGAAAAATAGGAGGAGAAGGAAGTGGTGTTGAAAAAAAATGAAGAGCCTGAAAAGGTGTGAAAAATATGAAGAGCTTCTAAAGGGGTCAAAAATATGAGGAGCATGAAATGTCCTGAAAAATAGGAGGAGCATGAAGTGGTGTTGAAAAACATGAAGAGCCTGAAAAGTGTGAAAAATATGAAGAGCTTCAAAAGGTGTCAAAAATATGAGGAGCATGAAACGGTCTGAAAAAAAGGAGGAGCATGAAGCGGTGTTCAAAAAATGAAGAGCCTGAAAAGGTGTGAAAAATATGAAGAGCTTCAAAAGGTGTCAAAAATATGAGGAGCATGAAACGGTCTGAAAAATAGGAAAAGCATGAAGTGGTGTGGAAAAAGATGAAGAGCCTGAAAAGGTGTGAGAAATATGAAGAGCTTCAAAATGGGTCAAAAATATGAGGAGCCTGATACGGTCTGAAAAATAGGAGGAGCATGAAGTTGTGTTGAAAAACATGAAGAGACTGAAAAGGTGTGAAAAATAAGAAGAGCTTCAAAAGGTGTGAAGTACATGAGGAGCATGTAACTGTCTGAAAAATAGGAGGACCATGAAGCGGTGTTGAAAAACATGAAGAGCCTGAGAACGTGTGAAAAATATGAAGAGCTTCAAAAGGTGTGAAAACATGAGGAGCTTCAAAAGGTGTCAAAAATGAGATGAGCAAGAAAAGATCTGAAAAACAGGAGGAGAATGAAGTGCTGTTGAAAAACATGAAGAGCCTAAAATAGTGTGAAATATATGAAGAGCTTCAAAAGGTGTGAAATACAAGAATAGCATGAAACGGTCTGATAAATAGGAGAAGCATGAAGTGGTGTGGAAAAAGATGAAGAGCCTGAAAAGCTGTGAGAAATATGAAGAGCTTCAAAACGTGTCAAAAATATGAGGAGCATGAAACGGTCTGAAAAAGAGGAGGAGCATGAAGCGATGTTGAAAAACATGAAGAGCCTGAAAAGGTGTGAAAAATATGAAGAGCTTCAAAAGGTGTGAAAAATATGAAGAGCTTCAAAAAGTGTCAAAAATGAGATAGGCATGAAAAGGTCTGAAAAATAGGAGAAGCATGAAGTGGTGTGGAAAAACATGAAGAGCCTGAAAAGGTGTGAAAAATATGAAGAGCTTCAAAAGGTGTGAAATACATGAGGAGCATGAAACTCTCTGAAAAATAGAAGGAGCATGAAGTGGTGTTCAAAAACAAGAAGAGCCTGAAAAGGTGTCAAAAATATGAAGAGCTTCAAAAGGTGTGAAAAATATGAAGAGCTTCAAAAGGTGTCAAAATATGAGGAGCATGAAACGGTCGGAGAAGTAGGAGGAGCATGAACGGTTGTTGAAAAACATGAAGAGCCTGAAAAGGTGTGAAAAATATGAAGAGCTTCAAAAGGTGTCAAAATATGAGGAGCATGAAACGGTCTGAAAAATCGGAGGAGCATGAAGCAGTGTTCAAAAATATGAAGAGCCTGAAAAGGTGTGAAAAATATGGAGAGCTACAAAAGGTGTCAAAAATATGAGTAGCATGAAACGTTCTGAAAAATAGGAGGAGTATGAAGCGGTGTTCAAAAACATGAAGAGCCTGAAAAGGTGTGAAAAATATGAAGACCTTCAAAAGGTGTGAAAAATAGGAGGAGCATGAAGCGGTGTTCAAAAACATGAAGAGACTGAAAACGTGTGAAATATATGAAGAGCTTCAAAAGGTGTCTAAATTATGAGGAGTATGAAACGGTCTGAAAATAGGAGGAGCATGAAGCCATGTTCAAAAACATGAAGAGCTTGAAAAGGTGTGAAATATATGAAGAGCTTCAAAAGGTGTGAAATATATGAAGAGCTTCAAAAGGTGTCAAAAATTATATGAGCATGAAACGGTCTGAAAAATAGGAGGAGCATGAAGTGGTGTTGAAAAAAATGAAGAGCCTGAAAAGGTGTGAAAAATATGAAGAGCTTCAAGAGATGTCAAAAATATGAGGAGTATGAATCGTTCTGAAAAAGAGGAGGAGCATGAAGCGGTTTTCAAAAACATGAAGAGCCTGAAAAGGTGTGAAAAATATGAAGAGCTTCAAAATGTGTCAAAAATATGAGGAGCATGAAACGGTCTGAAAAATAGGAGGAGCATGAAGCGGTGTTGAAAAACATGAAGAGCCTGAAAAGGTGTGAAAAATATGAAGAGCTTCAAAAGGTGTGAAAAATATGAGGTGCGTGAAACGGTCTGAAAAATAGGAGGAGCATGAAGCGGTGTTGAAAAACGAAGAGCCTGAAAAGGTGTGAAAAATATGAAGAGCTTCAAAAGGTGTGAAAAATATGAAGAGCTTCAAAAGGTGACAAAAATATGAGGAGCATGTAACGGTCTGAAAAATAGGAGGAGCACGAAGGGTGGTAAAAAAAATGAAGAGACTGTAAAGGTGTGAAGAATATGAAGAGCTTCAAAAGGCGACAAAAATATGAGGAGCATGAAACGGTCTGAAAAGTAGGAGGAGCATGAAGCGGTGTTCAAAAACATGAAGAGCCTGAAAAGGTGTGAAAAATATGAAGAGCTTCAAAAGGTGTGAAAAATATGAGGTGCGTGAAACGGTCTGAAAAATAGGAGGAGCATGAAGCGGTGTTGAAAAACGAAGAGCCTGAAAACGTGTGAAAAATATGAAGAGCTTCAAAAGGTGTGAAAAATATGAAGAGCTTTAAAAAGTGTGAAATGTATGAGGAGCATGAAACGGTCTGAAAAATATCAGAAGCATGAAGCCGTGTTCAAAAAAATGAAGAGCCTGAAAAGGTGTGAAAAATATGAAGAGCTTCAAAAGGTGTCAAAAATATGAGGATATTGAAACTGTCTGAACAATAGGAGGATTATGAAACGGTGTTACAAAACATGAAGGGCCTGAATAGGTGTGAAAAATATGAAGAGCTTCAAAAGGTGTGAAAAATATGAAGAGCTTCAAAAAGTGTGAAATACATGAGGAGGATTAAACGGTCTGAAAAATAGGAGGAGAATGAAGCAGTGTTGAAAAACATGAAGAGCCTGAAAAGATGTGAAAAAAATGAAAAGCTTCAAAAGGTGTGAAAAATATGAAGAACTTCAAAAAGTGTCAAAAATTAGATGAGCATGAAACGGTCTGAAAAATAGGAGGAACATGAAGCGGTGTTCAAAAACATGAAGAGCCTGAAAAGGTGTGAAAAATATGAAGACCTTCAAAAGGTGTGAAAAATAGGAGGAGCATGAAGCGGTGTTCAAAAACATGAAGAGCCTGAAAAGGTGTAAAATATATGAAGACCTTCAAAAGGTGTCAAAAATATGAGCAGCATGAAACCTTTTGAAAAATAGGAGGAGCATGAAGCGGTGTTAGAAAACCTAAAGAGCCTGAAAAGGTGTGAAACATATGAAGAGCTTCAAAAGGTGTGTAAAATATGAGGAGCATGAAACGGTCTGAAATATAGGAGGAGCATGAAACGGTGTTCAAAAACATGAAGAGGCTGAAAAGGTGTCAAAAATATGAGGATATTGAAACTGTCTGAACAATAGGAGGATTATGAAACGGTGTTACAAAACATGAAGGGCCTGAATAGGTGTGAAAAATATGAAGAGCTTCAAAAGGTGTGAAAAATATGAAGAGCTTCAAAAAGTGTGAAATACATGAGGAGGATTAAACGGTCTGAAAAATAGGAGGAGAATGAAGCAGTGTTGAAAAACATGAAGAGCCTGAAAAGATGTGAAAAAAATGAAAAGCTTCAAAAGGTGTGAAAAATATGAAGAACTTCAAAAAGTGTCAAAAATTAGATGAGCATGAAACGGTCTGAAAAATAGGAGGAACATGAAGCGGTGTTCAAAAACATGAAGAGCCTGAAAAGGTGTGAAAAATATGAAGACCTTCAAAAGGTGTGAAAAATAGGAGGAGCATGAAGCGGTGTTCAAAAACATGAAGAGCCTGAAAAGGTGTAAAATATATGAAGACCTTCAAAAGGTGTCAAAAATATGAGCAGCATGAAACCTTTTGAAAAATAGGAGGAGCATGAAGCGGTGTTAGAAAACCTAAAGAGCCTGAAAAGGTGTGAAACATATGAAGAGCTTCAAAAGGTGTGTAAAATATGAGGAGCATGAAACGGTCTGAAATATAGGAGGAGCATGAAACGGTGTTCAAAAACATGAAGAGGCTGAAAAGGTGTCAAAAATATGAGGATATTGAAACTGTCTGAACAATAGGAGGATTATGAAACGGTGTTACAAAACATGAAGGGCCTGAATAGGTGTGAAAAATATGAAGAGCTTCAAAAGGTGTGAAAAATATGAAGAGCTTCAAAAAGTGTGAAATACATGAGGAGGATTAATCGGTCTGAAAAATAGGAGGAGAATGAAGCAGTGTTGAAAAACATGAAGAGCCTCAAAAGATGTGAAAAATATGAAAAGCTTCAAAAGGTGTGAAAAATATGAAGAACTTCAAAAAGTGTCAAAAATTAGATGAGCATGAAACGGTCTGAAAAATAGGAGGAACATGAAGCGGTGTTCAAAAACATGAAGAGCCTGAAAAGGTGTGAAAAATATGAAGACCTTCAAAAGGTGTGAAAAATAGGAGGAGCATGAAGCGGTGTTCAAAAACATGAAGAGCCTGAAAAGGTGTAAAATATATGAAGACCTTCAAAAGGTGTCAAAAATATGAGCAGCATGAAACCGTTTGAAAAATAGGAGGAGCATGAAGCGGTGTTAGAAAACCTAAAGAGCCTGAAAAGGTGTGAAACATATGAAGAGCTTCAAAAGGTGTGTAAAATATGAGGAGCATGAAACGGTCTGAAATATAGGAGGAGCATGAAACGGTGTTCAAAAACATGAAGAGGCTGAAAAGGTGTCAAAAATATGAGGATATTGAAACTGTCTGAACAATAGGAGGATTATGAAACGGTGTTACAAAACATGAAGGGCCTGAATAGGTGTGAAAAATATGAAGAGCTTCAAAAGGTGTGAAAAATATGAAGAGCTTCAAAAAGTGTGAAATACATGAGGAGGATTAATCGGTCTGAAAAATAGGAGGAGAATGAAGCAGTGTTGAAAAACATGAAGAGCCTCAAAGGATGTGAAAAATATGAAAAGCTTCAAAAGGTGTGAAAAATATGAAGAACTTCAAAAAGTGTCAAAAATTAGATGAGCATGAAACGGTCTGAAAAATAGGAGGAACATGAAGCGGTGTTCAAAAACATGAAGAGCCTGAAAAGGTGTGAAAAATATGAAGACCTTCAAAAGGTGTGAAAAATAGGAGGAGCATGAAGCGGTGTTCAAAAACATGAAGAGCCTGAAAAGGTGTAAAATATATGAAGACCTTCAAAAGGTGTCAAAAATATGAGCAGCATGAAACCGTTTGAAAAATAGGAGGAGCATGAAGCGGTGTTAGAAAACCTAAAGAGCCTGAAAAGGTGTGAAACATATGAAGAGCTTCAAAAGGTGTGTAAAATATGAGGAGCATGAAACGGTCTGAAATATAGGAGGAGCATGAAACGGTGTTCAAAAACATGAAGAGGCTGAAAAGGTGTCAAAAATATGAGGATATTGAAACTGTCTGAACAATAGGAGGATTATGAAACGGTGTTACAAAACATGAAGGGCCTGAATAGGTGTGAAAAATATGAAGAGCTTCAAAAGGTGTGAAAAATATGAAGAGCTTCAAAAAGTGTGAAATACATGAGGAGGATTAATCGGTCTGAAAAATAGGAGGAGAATGAAGCAGTGTTGAAAAACATGAAGAGCCTCAAAAGATGTGAAAAATATGAAAAGCTTCAAAAGGTGTGAAAAATATGAAGAACTTCAAAAAGTGTCAAAAATTAGATGAGCATGAAACGGTCTGAAAAATAGGAGGAACATGAAGCGGTGTTCAAAAACATGAAGAGCCTGAAAAGGTGTGAAAAATATGAAGACCTTCAAAAGGTGTGAAAAATAGGAGGAGCATGAAGCGGTGTTCAAAAACATGAAGAGCCTGAAAAGGTGTAAAATATATGAAGACCTTCAAAAGGTGTCAAAAATATGAGCAGCATGAAACCGTTTGAAAAATAGGAGGAGCATGAAGCGGTGTTAGAAAACCTAAAGAGCCTGAAAAGGTGTGAAACATATGAAGAGCTTCAAAAGGTGTGTAAAATATGAGGAGCATGAAACGGTCTGAAATATAGGAGGAGCATGAAACGGTGTTCAAAAACATGAAGAGGCTGAAAAGGTGTGAAAAATATGAACAGCTTCAAAACGTGTCAAAAATATGAGGAGCATGAAACAGTTTGAAAAAAAGGAGGAGCATAAAGCGGTGTTCAAAAACATTAAGAGCCTGAAAAGTTCTGTAAAATATGAAGAGCTGCAAAAGGTGTGCAAAATATGAGGAGCATGAAACGGTCTCAAAAATAGGAGGAGCATGAAGCGGTGCTGAAAAACATGAAGAGCCTGAAAAGGTGTGAAAAATATGAAGAGCTTAAAACGGTGTCAAATATAGGAGGAACATGAAACAGTGTTCAAAATCATGAAGAGCCTGAAAAGGTGTGAAAAATATGAAGAGCTTCAAAAGGTGCCAAAAATATGTGGAGCATGAAACGGTCTGAAAAATAGGAGGAGCATGAAGCGGTGTTCAAAAACATGAAGAGCCTGAAAAGGTGTGAAAAATATATAGAGCTTCAAAAGGTGTGAAAAATATGAGGAGCATTAAACGGTCTGAAAAATACGAGGAGCATGAAGCGGTGTTGAAAAACATGAAGAGCCTGAAAATAGGTGAAAAATATGAAGAGCTTCAAAAGGTTTCAAAAAGATGAGGAACATGAAACGGTGTTGAAAAACATGAAGGCCCTGAAAAGGTGTGAAAAATATGAGGAGCTTGAATAAGTGTAAAAAATATGAGGGGCATGAAAAGGTCTGAAAAATAGGAGGAGCATGAAACGTAATTCAAAAACATGAAGAGCCTGAAAATGTGTGAAAAATATGAAGACTTTCAAAAGGTGTGAAAAATATGAAGATCATGAAACGATCTGAAAATTAGGAGGAGCATGAAGCGGTTTTGAAAATCATGAAGAGCCTGAAAAGGTGTGAAATATATGAAGAGCTTCAAAGGGTGTCAAAAATATGAGGAGCATGAAACGGTCTGAAAAATAGGAGGAGCATGAAATGTTGTTCCAAAACATGAAGGGCTTGAAATGATGTGAAAAATATGAAGACTTTCAAAAGGTGTCAAAATTATGAGGGGCATGAAACGGTCTGAAAAATAGGAGGAGCATCAAACGGTGTTGAAAAATATGAAGAGCCTGATAGGTGTGAAAAATATGAAGAGCTTCCAAATGTGACAAAAATAAGATGAGCATGAAAAGGTCTGAAAAATAGGAGGAGCATGAAGCGGTGTTGAAAAACATGAAGAGCCTGAAAAGGTGTGAAATATATGAAGAGGTTCAAAAGGTGTCAAAAATGCGAGGAGCATGAAACCATTGAAATAAATGAGGAGCATGAACTAGTGTTGAAAAACATTAATAGCCTGAAAAGGTGTGAAATATATGAAGAGTTTCAAAAGGTGTCAAATATATGAGGAGAATGAAACGGTCTGAAAAAAAGGAGGAGCATGAAGTGGTGTTGAAAATCATGAAGTGCCTGAAAATGTGTAAAAAATATGAAGAGCTTGAAAAGGTGTCAAAAATATGAGGAGCATGAAACGGTCTAAAAAATAAATGGAGCATGAAACGGTGTTAAAAAACATCAAGAGCCTGAAAACGGGTGAAAAATATGAAGAGCTTCAAAACGTGTGTAAAATATGAAGAGCTTCAATAGGTTGAAAAATATGAAGAGCTTCAAAAGATGAGAAAAACATGAAGAGCTTCAAAAAGTGTCAAAAATGAGAGGAGCATGAAACTGTCTGAAAAATAGGAGGACTATGAAGCGGTTTTGAAAACGGAAGAGCCTGAAAACGTGTGAAAAATATGAAGACTTTCAAAAGGTGTCAAAAATATGAGGAGCATGAAACAGTCTGAAAATTAAGAGGAGCATGGAGCGGTGTTGAAAAACATTAAGAGCCTGAAAAGGTGTGAAAAATATGAAGAGCTTTAAAAGGTGTCAATAATATGAGGAGCATGAAAGGGTCTGAAAAATAGGAGGAGCATAAAATGGTGTTGAAAAACATGAAGAGCCTGAAAACGTTGGAAAAATATGAAGAGCTTCAAAGGTGTCAAAAAAATGAGGAACATGAAACTGTCAGAAAAATATGAGGACCATGAAACGGTCTAAAAAATAGGACGAGCATGAAACGGTGTTGAAAAACATGAAGAGCTTCAAAAGGTGTCAAAAATATGAGGAGCCTGAAACCATCTGAAAAATAGGAGGAGCATGAAACGGTGTTGAAAATCATGAAGAGCCTGAAAAGCTGTGAACAATAAGAAGAGCTTCAGAAGTTGGCAATAATATGAGGAGCATGAAAGGGTCTGAAAAATAGGAGGAGCATAAAATGGTGTTGAACACATGAGTTGCTTGAAAAGGTATGAAAAATATGAAGAGCTTCAAAAGATGTTAAAAATATGAGGAGCATGAAAGGGTCATAAACATTGGAGGAGGATGAAACGGTGTTGAAAAACATGAAGAGCTTCAAAAGCTGTCATAAATAAGAGGAGCATGAGACGGTCTGAAAAATATGAGGAGCACGAAATGGTCTGAAAAATGGGAGGAGCATGAAACGTTGTATGAAAACATGAAGAGCATGAAAAGGTGTGAAAAATATGAAGAGATTCAAAAGGTGTCAAAAATATGAGAAGCATGAAACGATCTCCAAAAATTAAGGAGCAAGGAGTGATGTTCAAAAACATGAAAAGCCTGAGAAGGTGTGAAAAATATGAAGAGCTTAAAAAGCTATCAAAAATATGAGGAGCATGAAATGGTGTTGAAAAACATGAAGAGCCTGAAAAGGTGTGAAAAATATGAAGAGCTTCAAAAGGTGTCAAAAATATGAGGAGCATGAAACGGTCTGAAAAATAAGAGGAGGATCAAATGGTCTGAAAATTAAGAGGAGCATGAAACGGTGTTGAAAAACGTGAAGAGCTTCAAAAGTTGTCAAAAATATGAGGAGCATGAAACGGCCTGAAAATTATGAGGAGTATCAAACGGTGTTCAAAAACATGAAGAGCCTGAAAAGGTGTGAAAAATCTGAAGAGCTTCAGAAAGTCTGAAAAATATGAAGAGCATGAAACTGTCTGAAAAATAGGAGGAGCAAGAAGCGGTGTTGAAAAACATGAAGAGCCTGAAAACGTGTGAAAAATATGAAGAGTTCAAAAGGTGTCAAAAATATGAGGAGCATGAAACAGTCTGAAAAATAGGAGGAGAATGAAGCGGTGTTGAAAAACATGAAGAGCCTGAAAATGTGTGAAAAATATGAAGAGCTTCAAAAGGTGTGAAAATTATGAGGAGCATGAAACGGTCTGAAAAATAGGAGGAGCATGAGACGGTGTTGAAAAACATGAAGAACCTGAAAAGGTTGGAAAATCATGAAGAGCTTCAAAGGTGTCAAAAATATGAGGAGCATGAAAAGATCTGAAAAATAGGAGGAGCATGAAACGATGTTGAAAAACATGAAGAACCTGAAAAGGTGTGAAAAATATGAAGAGCTGCAAAAGGTGTCAAAAATATGAGAAGCATGAAACGGTCTGAAATAATTAGGACCATGAAACGGTCTGAAAAATAGGACAAGCATGAAACGGTGTTGAAAAATATGAAGAGCTTCAAAAAGTGTCAAAAATACGAAGAGCATGAAACGGTCTGAAAAACAGGAGGAGCATGAAACCGTGTTGAAAAATATGAAGAGCATGAAAAGATGTGAAAAATATGAAAAGCTTCAAAAAGTTTCAAAAAATGAGGAGGATGGAAACGTCTGAAAAACAGGAGAAGCATGAAACGTTGTTGAAAAAATTTAAGAGCCTGAAAAGGTGATAAAAATATGAAGAGCTTCAAACAGGGTCAAAAATACGAGGAGCGTGAAACGGTCTAAAAAATAGGATTGGCATGAAACGGTGTTGACAAACATGAAGAGCCTGAAAGGGTGTGAAAAATATGAAGAGCTTAAAAGGTGTCAAAAATATCAGGAGCATGAATGGGTCTGAAAAATAGGAGGAGCATGAAACGTTGTTGAATTACTTGAAGAGCCTGAAAAGGTGTTAAAAATATGAAGAGCTTCAAAATGTTTCAAAAATATGAGGAGCGTGAAACGGTCTGAAAAATAGGATTAGCATGAAACGGTGTTCAGAAACATGAAAAGCCTGAGAAGGTGTGAAAAATATGAAGAGCTTAAAAAGCTATCAAAATATGAGGAGGATGAAATGGTGTTGAAAAACATGAAGAGCCTGAAAAGGTGTGAAAAATATGAAGAGCTTCAAAAGGTGTCAAAAATATGAGGAGCATGAAACGGTCTGAAAAATAAGAGGAGGATCAAATGGTCTGAAAATTAAGAGGAGCATGAAACGATGTTGAAAAACTTGAAGAGCTTAAAAGGTGTCAAAAATATGAGGAGCATGAAACGGCCTGAAAATTATGAGGAGTATCAAACGGTGTTCAAAAATATGAAGAGCATGAAAAGGTGTGAAAAATCTGAAGAGCTTCAGAAAGTCTGAAAAATATGAGGAGCATGAAACTGTCTGAAAAATAGGAGGAGCAAGAAGCGGTGTTGAAAAACATGAAGAGCCTGCAAACGTGTGAAAAATATGAAGAGCTTCAAAAGGTGTGAAAATTATGAGTAGCATGAAACGGTATGAAAAATAGGAGGAGCATGAAGCAGTGTTGAAAAACACGAAGAGCCTGAAAAGCTAGGAAAAATACGAAGAGCCATAAAAGTTGTGAAAAATATGAGGATCATGAAAGGGTCTGAAAAATAGGAGGAGCATGAAGCGGTGTTGAAAAACATGAGGAGCCTGAAAAGGTGTGAAAAATATGAATAGCTTCAAACGGTGTCAAAAATATGAGGAGCATGAAACGATCTGAAAAATAGGAGTAGCATGAAGCGGTATTGAAAAGCATGCAGAGCCTTAAAAGGTGTGAAAAATATGAAGAGCTTCAAAAGTTGTCAAAAATATGAGAAGCATGAGACAATCTCCAAAAATTAAGGAGCAAGAAGTGGTGTTCAAAAACATGAAGAGCCTGAAAAGGTGTGAAAAATATGAAGAGCTTCAAAAGGTGTCAAAAATACGAGGAGCATGAAACAGTCTGAAAAATAGGAGGAGCATGAAGCGGTATTGAACAACATGAAGAGCTTGAAAATGTGTGAAAAATATCAAAAGTTTCAAAAGGTGTCAAAATTATGAGGAGCATGAAATGGTCTGAAAAATAGGAGGAGCATCAAGCGGTGTTGAAAAAAATGAAGAGCCTGAAAATATGTTCAAAAATATGAAGAGGCTGAAAAGTTTTGAAAAATATGAAGAGCTTAAAAAAGTGTAAAAAATATAAAGAGCTTCAAAATGTGTCAAAAATATGAGGAGCATGAAACGGTCTGAAAAATAGGGTGAGAATGAAGCGGTGTTGAAAAACATGAAGAGCCTGAAAAGATGTGAAAAATATGAAGAGCTTCAAAAGGTGTCAAAAATATGAGAAGCATGAAACGGTCTGAAAATAGGAGCAGCATGAAGCGGTGTTGAAAAACATGAAGAGCCTGAAAAGGTGTGAAAAATATGAAGAGCTTCAAAATGTGTCAAAAATATGAGGAGCATGAAACAGTCAGACAAATAGAAGGAGCTTGAAGCTTTGTTCAAAAACATGAAGAGCCTGAAAAGGTGTGAAAAATGTGAAGAGCTTCAAAAGGTGTAAAAAATATGAGGAGCATGAAATGATCTGAAAAATAGGAGGAGCATGAAGCGCTATTAAAAAACATGAAGAGCCAGGAAAGGTGTGAAAAATATGAAGAGCTTCAAAAGGCGTCAAAAATATGAGGAGCATGAAACGGTGTTCAGAAACATGAAGAGCCTGAAAAGGTGTGAAAAATATGAAGAGCTTCAAAAGGTGTCAAAATTGAGAGGAGCTTGAAACGGTCTGAAAAATAGGAGGAGCATGAAATGTTGTTGAAAACATGAAGAGCCTGTAAAGGTGTGAAAAATCTGAAGAGCTTCAGAAAGTGTGAAAAATAAGAGGAGCATGAAACAGTCTGAAAAATAGGAAGAGCATGAAGCGGTATTGAAAAACATGAAGAAACTGAAAAGGTGTGAAAAATATGAAGAGCTTCAAAAGGTGTCAAAAATATGAGGAGCATGAAACGGTCTGAAAAATAGGAGGAGAATGAAGCGGTGTTGAAAAACATGAAGAGCCTGGAAACGTGTGAAAAACATGAAGAGCTGCGAAAGGTGTCAAAAATATGCGGAGCATGAAACGGTCTGAAAAAAAGGAGGAGCATGAAGCAGTGTTGAAACATGAACAGCATGAAAAGGTGTGAAAAATATGAAGAGCTTAAAAAGGTGTCAAAAATATGAGGAGCATGAAACGGTCTGAAAAATAGGAGGAGTATCAAATGGTGTTCAAAAACATGAAGAGCCTGAAAAGGTGTGAAATATATGAGAGCTTCAAAAGTTGTCAAAAATATGAGGAACATGAAACGGTCTGAAAAATAGGAGGAGCATGAAACGGTGTTGAAAACTTGAAGAGCCAATAAAGGTGTGAAAAAATATGAGGAGCTTGAAACGGTCTGAAAAATCGGAGGAGCATGAAACAGTGTTGAAAAACATGAAGAGCCTGAAAAGGTGTGAAAATATTAAGAGCTTCAAAAGGTGGCAAAAATTTGAGGAGCGTGAAACGGTCTGAAATATAGGAGGATCATGAAGCGGTTTTCAAAAATATGAAGAGCCTGAAAATGTGTGAAAAATATGAAGAGCTTCCAAAGGTGTGAAAAATATGAGGAGCATGAAACGGTCTGAAATATAGGAGGAGCATGAAGCGTTGTTGTAAAACATGAAGAGCCTGAAAATGTGTGAAAAATATGAAGAGCTTCAAAAGGTGTGAAAAATATGAGGAGCATGAAATCTTCTGAAAAATATTAGGAGAATGAAGTGGTGTTGAAAAACATGAAGAGCCTGAAAAGGTGTGAAAAATATGAAGAGTTTCAAAAGGTGTCAAAAATATGAGGAGCAAGAAACGGTCTGAAAAATCGGAGGACCAAGAAACGTTCTGACAAATAGTAGGCCATTAAACGGTGTTGAAAAACATGAAGAGCATGAAAAGGTGTGAAAAACATGATGAGCGTCAAAAGGTGTCAAAAATATGATGAGCACGAAATGGCCTAAAAAATACGAGGAGCATGAAACGTTCTGAAAAGTAGGAAAAGCATGAAACGGTTTTGAAAAATATGAGGAGTGTCAAAAGGTGTGAAAAATATGAGGACCATGGAACGGTCTGAAAAATATGAGGAGCCTGAAACGATGTGAAAAATAGGAGGAGCATGAAACGGTGTTGAAAAACATGAAGAACTTCAAAAGGTGTCAAAAACATGAGGAGCATTAAACGGTCTGAAATATAGGAGGAGCATGAAACCGTGTTGAAAAACATGAAGAGCATGAAAGGGTGTGAAAAACATGAAGAGCTGCAAAAGGTGTCAAAAATATGAGGAGCATGAAACGGTCAAAAAATAGGAGGAACATGAGACGGCGTTGAAAATCAGGAAGAGCATGAAAAGGTGTGAAAAATATGAGGTGTTTTAAAAGGTGTCAAAAATATGAGGAGCATGAAACGGTGTTGAAAAAAATGAAGATCATGAAAAGGTGTGAAACATATGAAGAGCTTCAAAAGGTGTCACATATATGAAGAACATGAAACGGTCTGAAAAATAAGAGGAGCATGAAACAGTCTGAAAAAAAGTAAGAGTATGAAACTGTGTTGAAAAACATGAAGAGCTTCAAAATGTGTGAAATACATGAGGAGCATGAAACGGTCTGAAAAGTAGGCGGAGCATGAAGCGTTGTTCAAAAACATGAAGAGCCTAAAAAGATGTGAAAAATATGAAGAGCTTCAAAAGTTGTCAAAAATATTAGGAGCATGAAACGGTCTGAAAAATAGGAGGAGCATGAAGCGGTGTTGAAAAACATGAAGAGCCTGAAAAGGTGTGAAAAATATGAAGAGCTTCAAATCGTCTCAAAAATATCAGTAGCATGAAACGTTCTGAAAAATAGGAGCAGCATGAAACGGTGTAGAAAAACATGGAAAGCGTGAAAATGTGTGAAAAATATGAAGAGCTTCAAAATGTGTAAAATATAGGAGGAGCATGAAACGGTGTTCAAAAACATGAAGAGCCTGAAAAGGTGTGAAAAATATGAAGAGCTTCAAAAGGTGTCAAAAATATTAGGAGCATGAAACGGTCTGGAAAATAGGAGGAGCATGAAGCAGTGTTCAAAAATATGAAGAGCCTGAAAAGGTGTGAAAAATATGAAGAACTTCAAGAGGTGTCAAAAATATGAAGAGCTTCAAAAGGTGTCATAATATGAAGAGCATGAAACAGTCTGAAAAATAGGAGGAGCATGAAATGGTGTTGAAACAATGAAGAGCCTGATAAGGTGTGAAAAGTATGAAGAGCTTCAAAAGGTGTCAAAAATAAGAGGAGCATGAAACGGTCTGAAAAATTGGAGGAGCATGAAGCGGTGTTGACAAACATGAAGAGCCTGAAAGGCAGTGAAAAATATTAAGTAAGAGCTTCTAAAGGTGTCAAAGTATGAGGAGCATGAAACGGTCAGAAAAATAGGAGGAGCATGAAGCGGTTTTCAAAAATATGAAGAGCCTGAAAATGTGTGAAAAATATGAAGAGCTTCCAAAGGTGTGAAATACATGAGGAGCATGAAACGGTCTGAAAAGTAGGAGGAGCATGAAGCGTTGTTCAAAAACATGAAGAGCCTAAAATCTGTGAAAAATATGAAGAGATTCAAAACGTGTCAAAAATAGGAGGAGCATGAAACGGTGTTGAAAACATGAAGAGCCTGTAAATGTGTGAAAAATATGAAACGCTGCAGATGGTGTGAAAAATATGAGGAGCATGAAACGGTCTGAAAAACAAGAGGAGCAAGAAGCGGTGTTGAAAAACATGAAGAGCCTGAAAAGCAGTGAAAAATATTAAGTAAGAGCTTCTAAAGGTGTCAAAAATATGAGGACCCTGAAACGGTGTGAAGAATAGGAGGAGCATCAAACGGTGTTCAAAAACATGAAGAGCATGAAAAGCTGTGAAAAATATGAAGAGCTTCAAAACGTGTCAAAACTATGAGGAGCATGAAGCGATCTGAAAAATAGGAGGAGCATGAAACGGTGTTGAAAACAAGAAGAGCCTGTAAATGTGTGAAAAATACGAACCGCTTCAGAAGGTGTGAAAAATATGAGGAGCATGAAACGGTCTGAAAAACAAGAGGAGCATGAGGCAGTGTTGAAAAACATGAAGAGCCTGAAAAGATGTGAAAAATATGAAGAGCTTCAATACGTGTGAAAAATATGAGGAGCATGAAACCGTCTGAAAAATAGGAGGAGCATGAAGCGGTCTTAAAAACATGAAGAGCCTGAAAATGTGTGAAAAATATGAATAACTTCAAAATTTGTCAAAACTAAGAAGAGCATGAAACGGTCTGAAAAAAAGGAGCAGCATGAAACGGTCTGAAAAATAGGAGGAGCATGAAACGGTGTTGAAAAACATGAATAGCCTGAAAAGGTGTGAAAAATAAGAAGACCTTCAAATGGTGTCAAATATATGAGGAGCATGAAACGGTGTTCAAAAACATGAAGAGTCTGAAAATGTGTGAAAAATATGAAGAGCTTCAAAAGGTGTCAAAAATATGAGGAGCCTGAAACGGTCTGAAAAATAATAGGATGATGAAGCTGTGTTGAAAAATATGAAGAGCCTGAAAAGGTGTGAAAAATATGAAGAGCTTCAAAAGGTGTCAAAAATATGAGGAGCCTGAAACGGTCTGAAAAATAGTAGGATGATGAAGGGGTGTTGAAAACCATGAAGAGCCTGAAAAGGTGTGAAAATTATGAAGAGTTTCAAAAGGTGTCAAAAATTTGAAGAGAATGAAATGGTCTGAAAAATAGGAGCAGCATGAAGCGGTTTTGAAAAATATGAAGATCCTGAAAAGGTGTGAGAAATATGAAGAGCTTCAAAAGGTGCAAAAATATGAGGAGCATGAAATGGTCTGAAAAGTAGGAGGAGAATGAAACGGTGTGAAAAAATAGGAGGAGCATGAAGCAGTGTTGCAACATGAAGAGCCTGAAAATGTGTGAAATATATGAAGAGCTTCAAAAGTTGCAAAAATATGAGGAGCATGAAACGGTCTGAAAAATAGGTAGAGCAAGAAGTGGTGTTGAAAAACATGACAAGCCTGAAAAAGTGTGAAATATATGAAGAGCTTCAAAAGGTGTTAAAATTTGAGGAGCATGATATGGTCTGAAAAATAGGAGGAGCATGAAGCGGTGTTGAAAAACATGAAGAGTCAGAAAAGGTGTTAAAAATATTAGGAGCATGAAATGGTCTTAAAAATAGGTGGAGCATGAAGCGGTTGTGAAAAACATGAAGAGCCTGAAAAGGTGTGAAATATATGAAGAGCTTCAAAACGTGTCAAAAATATGAGGAGCATGAAACGGTATTCAAGAACATGAAGAACCTGAAAAGATGTGAAAAATATGAAGAGCTTCAAAAGGTGTCAAAAAGATGAGGAGCATGAAATGGTCTGAAAAATAGGACTAGCATGAAACGGTGTTCAAAAACATGAAGAGCCTGAAAAGGTGTGAAATATATTAAGAGCTTCAAAAGGTGTGAAAAATATGAGGAGCATGAAACGGTCTGAAAAATAGGAGGAGCATCAAATGGTGTTGAAGAACATGAAGATCCTGAAAAGTTGTGAAAAATATGAAGAGCGTCAAAAGGTGTCAAAATTATGAGGAGCATGAAACGGTCTGAAAAATAGGAGGAGCAAGAAGCGGTGTTGAAAAACATGAAGAGCCTGAAAAGGTGTGAAATATATGAAGAGCTTAAAAAGGCGGGAAATATATGAGGAACCTGAAACTCTCTGAGAAACAGGAGGAGAATGAATCAGTGTTGAAAAATATGAAGAGCCTGAAAAGGTGTGAAATATATGACGAGCTTAAAAAGGCGTGAAATATATGAGGAACCTGAAACTCTCTGAGAAACACGAGGAGAATGAAGCGGTGTTCAAGAATATGAAGAGCCTGAAAAGGTGTTAACAATATTAGGAGCCTGAAACGGTCTGAAAAATAGGAGGCGCATGAAGCGGTGTTGAAAAACTTGAAAAGCATGAAAAGGTGTGAAACACATGAAGAGCTTCAAAAAGTGTCAAAAATATGAGGAGCATGAAACGGTCTGAAAAATAGGAGGAGCATTAAACGGTGTTGAAAAACATGAAGAGCCTGAAAAGAGTGAAATATATGAAGAGCTTCAAAAGGTGTCAAAAATATGAGCAACATGAAACGGTCTGAAAAATAGGAGGAGCATGAAGTGGGGTTGAAAAACATGAAGAGCCTGAAAAGTTGTGTAATATATGAAGAGCTTCAAAAGATGTGAAAAATATGAGGAGAATGATACTGGCTGAAAAAAAGGAGGAGCATGAAGTGGTGTTGAAAAACATGAACAGCCTGAAAAGGTGTGAAAAACATGAAGAGCTTCAAAAGGTGTCAAAAATATGAGGAGCATGAAACGGCCTGAAAAATAGGAGGAGCATGAAGCGGTGCTCAAAAACATGAAGAGCCCTAAAAGGTGTGAAAAAAATGAAGAGCTTCAAAAGGTATCAAAAATATGAGGTGTATGAAACGGTCTTAAAAATAGAAGGAGCATCCAACGGTGTTCAAAAATATGAAGAGCCCGAAAAGGTGTGAAAAATATGAAGAGCTTCAAAAGGTGTCAAAAATATGAGGAACATGAAACAGTCTGAAAAATAGGAGGTGCATGAAGCGGTGTTCAAAAACATGAAGAGCCTGAAAAGAGTGAAATATATGAAGAGCTTCAAAAGGTGTCAAAAATATGAGGAACATGAAACGGTCTGAAAAATAGGAGGAGCATGAAGCGGGGTTGAAAAACATGAAGAGCCTGAAAATTTGCGAAACATATGAAGAGCTTCAAAAGATGTGAAAAATATGAGGAGAATGATACGGGCTGAAAAGAAGGAGGAGCATGAAGCGGTGTTGAAAAACATGAATAGCCTGAAAAGGTGTGAAAAACATGAAGAGCTTCAAAAGGTGTCAAATATATGAGGAGCATGAATCGGCCAGAAAAATAAGAGGAGCATGAAGCGGTGTTCAGAAATATGAAGCGCCTGAAAAGGTGGGAAAAATATGAGGAGCATGATACGGTCTGAGAAATAGGTGGAGCATGAAGCGGTGTTGAAAAACATGAAGAGCCTGAAAAGGTGTGAAAAATTAGAAGAGCTTCAAAAAGTGTCAAAAATATGAGAAGCATGAAAAAGTCTGAAAAATAGGAGGAGCATGAAACGGTTTTGAAAAACATGAAGAGCCTGAAAAGGTGTGAAAAATATGAAGAGCTTCAAAAGGTGTCAAAAAAATGAGGAGCATGACAGTCTGAAAAATAGGAAGAGCATGAAGCGGTGTTGAAAACATGAAGAGCCTGAAAAGGTGTGAAAATTATGAAGAGCTTCAAAATGTGTCAAAAATTTGAAGAGAATGAAACAGTCTGATAAATAGGAGCAACATGAAGGGGTGTTGAAAAACATGAAGAGCCTGAAAAGGTGTTAAAAATATTAGGAGCATGAAACGGTCTTAAAAATAGGTGGAGCATGAAGCGGTTGTGAAAAACATGAAGAACCTGAAAAGGTGTGAAATATATGAAGAGCTTCAAAACGTGTAAAAAATATGAGGAGCATGAAACGGTATTCAAAAACATGAAGAGCCTGAAAAGATGTGAAAAATATGAAGAGCTACAAAAGGTGTCAAAAAGATGAGGAGCATGAAACGGTCTGAAAAATAGGAGGAGCATCAAATGGTGTTGAAGAGCATGAAGATCCTGAAAAGTTGTGAAAAATATGAAGAGCGTCAAAAGGTGTCAAAATTATGAGGAGCATGAAACGGTCTGAAAAATAGGAGGAGCAAGAAGCGGTGTTGAAAAACCTGAAGAGCCTGAAACGCTGTGAAATATATGAAGAGCTTCAAAAGGTGTCAAAAACATGAGGAGCATGAAACGATCTGAAAAATAGGAGGAGCATGAAGCGGTGTTCAAAAACAAGAATTGCCTGAAAAGGTGTGAAAAATATGAAGAGATTCAAAAGGTGTCTAATATTTGAGGAGCATGAAACGGTCTGAAAAATAGGAGGAGCATGAAGCGGTGTTGAAAAACATGAAGAGCCTGAAAAGGTGTGAAATATATGAAGAGCTTAAAAAGGCGTGAAATGTATAAGGAACCTGAAACGCTCTGAAAAACAGGAGGAGAATGAAGCGGTGTTGAAAAATATGAAGAGCCTGAAAAGTTGTGAAATATATGAAGAGCTTCAAAGGTGTCAAAAATTTTTGGAGCATGAAACGGTCTGAAAAATTGGAGGAGCATGAAGCGGTGTTGAAAAATATGAAGAGCCTGAAAAGGTGTGAAATATATGAAGAGCTTAAAAAGGCGGGAAATATATGAGGAACCTGAAACGCTCTGAGAAACAGGAGGAGAATGAATCGGTGTTGAAAAATATGAAGAGCCTGAAAAGGTGTGAAATATATGACGAGCTTAAAAAGGCGTGAAATATATGAGGAACCTGAAACGCTCTGAGAAACAGTAGGAGAATGAAGCGGTGTTGAAGAATATGAAGAGGCTGAAAAGGTGTTAACAATATTAGGAGCCTGAAACGGTCTGAAAAATAGGAGGCACATGAAGCGGTGTTGAAAAACTTGAAAAGCCTGAAAAGGTGTGAAAAACATGAAGAGCTTCAAAAAGTGTCAAAAATATGAGGAGCATGAAACGGTCTGAAAAATAGGAGGAGCATGAAACGGTGTTGAAAAAAATGAAGAGCCTGAAAAGATTGAAATATATGAAGAGCTTCAAAAGGTGTCAAAAATATGAGGAACATGAAACAGTCTGAAGAATAGGAGGAGCATGAAGCGGGGTTGAAAAACATGAAGAGCCTGAAAAGTTGTGTAATATATGAAGATCTTCAAAAGGTGTCAAAAATATGAGGAGCATGATACGGTCTGAACAACAGGAGGAGCATGAAGCAATGTTGAAAAACATGAAGAGCCTGAAAATGTGTGAAAATTATGAGGAGCATGAAACGGCCTGAAAAATAGGAGGAGCATGTATCCGTGTTGAAAACTTGAAGAGCCTGAAAAGGTATGAAAAATATGAAGAGCTTCAAAAGGTGTCAAAAATATGAGGAGCATTAAACGATCTGAAGAATAGGAGGAGCATCAAACGGTGTTCAAAAACATGAAGAGCATGAAAAGCTGTGAAAAATATGAAGAGCTTCAAAACGTGTCAAAAATATGAGGAGCATGAAGCGATCTGAAAAATAGGAGGAGCATGAAACGGTGTTGAAAATATGAAGAGCCTGTAAATGTGTGAAAAATATGAACCGCTTCAGAAGTTGTGAAAAATATGAGGAGCATGAAACGGTCTGAAAAACAAGAGGAGCATGAAGCAGTGTTGAAAAACATGAAGAGCCTGAAAAGATGTGAAAAATATGAACAGCATCAAAACGTGTGAAAAATATGAGGAGCATGAAACCGTCTGAAAAATAGGAGGAGCATGAAGCGGTCTTAAAAACATGAAGAGCCTGAAAATGTGTGAAAAATATGAATAGCTTCAAAAGTTGTCAAAACTATGAAGAGCGTGAAACGGTCTGAAAAAAAGGAGCAGCATGAAACGGTCTGAAAAATAGGAGGAGCATGAAACGGTGTTGAAAAACATGAATAGCCTGAAAAGGTGTGAAAAATAAGAAGACCTTCAAATGGTGTCAAAAATATGAGGAGCATGAAACGGTGTTCAAAAACATGAAGAGCCTGAAAATGTGTGAAAAATATGAAGAGCTTCAAGAAGTGTCAAAAATATGAGGAGCATGAAACGGTCTGAAAAATAGGAGGAGCATGAAACGGTGTTGAAAAACATGAAGAGCCTGAAAAGAGTGAAATATATGAAGAGCTTCAAAAGGTGTCAAAAATATGAGGAACATGAAACGGTCTGAAAAATAGGAGGAGCATGAAGCGGGGTTGAAAAACATGAAGAGCCTGAAAACTTGTGTAATATATGAAGAGCTTCAAAAGATGTGAAAAATATGAGGAGAATGATACGGGCTGAAAAGAAGGAGGAGCATGAAGCGGTGTTGAAAAACATGAACAGCCTGAAAAGGTGTGAAAAACATGAAGAGCTTCAGAAGGTGTCAAAAATATGAGGAGCATGAAACGGCCAGAAAAATAGGAGGAGCATGAAGCGGTGTTCAGAAATATGAAGCGCCTGAAAAGGTGGGAAAAATATTAGGAGCATGATACGGTCTGAAAAATAGGTGGAGCATGAAGCGGTGTTCACATGAAGAGCCTGAAAAGGTGTGAAAAATATGAAGAGCTTAAAAAAGTGTCAAAAATATGAGGAGCATGAAACGGTGTTGAAAAACATGAAGGGCCTGAAAAGGTGTGAAAAATATGAAGAGCTTCAAAAGGTGTCAAAAATATGAGGAGCATGTAACGGTCTGAAAAATAGGAGGAGCATGAAACGGTGTTCAAAAACATGAAGAGACTGAAAAGTTGTGAAAAATATGAAGAGCTTCAAAAGGTGTCAAACATAAGAAGAGCATGAAACGGTCTAAAAAATAGGAAAAGCATGAAGTGTTGTTGCAAATCATGAAGAGCCTGAAAAAGTGTGAAAAATATGAAGAGCTTCAAAAGGTGTCAAATATAAGAAGAGCTTCAAAAGGTGTCAAAAATGAGATGAGCATGAAACGGTCTGAAAAACAGGAGGAGCATGAAGTGGTATTCAAAAAAATGAAGAGCCAGAAAAGGTGTGAAAAATACGAAGAGCTTCAAAGGTGTCAAATATATGAGGACCATCAAACAGTCTGACATATATGAGGAGCATGAACCGGTGTTCAAAAACATGAAGAGCCTGAAAAGGTGTGAAAAATATAAGGAGCTTCAAAAGGTGTGAAAAATATGAAGAGCTTCAAAACGTGTCAAAAATGAGAGGAGCATGAAGCCGTCTGAAAAATAAGAGGAGGAGGAAGTGCTGTTAAAAAACATGAAGAGCCTGAAACGTTGTGAAATATATGAAGAGCTTCAAAAGGTGTCAAAAATATGAGGAGCATGAAACTGTCTGAAAATTAGGAACAGTTTGAAACTGTGTTCAAAAACATGAAGAGCCTGAAAAGGTGTGAACAATGTGAAGGACTTCAAAAGGTGTGAAATACATAAGGAGCATGAAACGGTCTGAAAATAGGAGGATCATGATGCGGTTTTCAAAACATGAGGAGTCTGAAAAGGTGTGAAAAATATGAAGAGCTTCAAAAGGTGTCAAAAATATGAGGAGCATGAAACCATCTGAAAAAAGGAGGATCATGAAGCGGTGTTCAAAAACATGAAGAGCATGAAAAGGTGTGAAAAATATGAAGAGCTTCAAAAGGTGTCAAAAATATGAGGAGCATGAAACAGTCTGAAAAATAGGAGGAGCATGAAACCGTGTTATAAAACCTGAAGAGTCTGAAAAGTTATGAAAAATATAAAGGGCTTCAAAATGTGTGAAATACATGAGGAGCATGAAACGGTCTGAAAAATAGGAGGAGCAAGAAGCTGTGTTCAAAAACATGAGAGCCTGAAAAGGTGATAAAAATATGAAGAGCTTCAAAAGGTGTGAAATACATGAGGAGCATGAAACGGTCTGAAAAATAGGAGGAGCATGAAGGGGTGTTCAAAAACATGAAGAGCCTGAAAAGGTGTGAAAAATATGAAGAGCTTCAAAAGGTGTGAAAAATATGAAGAGCTTCAAAACGTGTCAAAAATATCAGGAGCATGAAACGGTCTGAAAAATAGGAGGAGCATGAAGCGGTGTTCAAAAACAAGAAGAGCCTGAAAATGTGTGAAAAATATGAAGAGCTTCAAAAGGTGTCAAAAATAGGAGGAGCATGACGCGGTGTTCAAAAACATGAAGAGCCTGAAAAGGTGTGAAAAATATGAAGAGCTTCAAAATCTGTCAAAAATATGACGAGCATGAAACGGTCTGAAAATTAGGAGCAGCAAGAAGCGGTATTGAAAAACCTGAAGAGCCTGAAAAAGTGTGGAAAATATGAAGAGCTTCAAAAGCTGGGAAAAATATTAAGAGTTTGACAAGATGTTAAAAATGAGATGAGCATGAAACGGTCTGAAAAATAGGGGGAGCATGAAGTTGTGTTGAAAATTATGAAGAGCCTGAAATTGTGTGAAATATTTGAAAAGCTTCAAAATGTGTAGGAAATGAGAGGAGCATGAAACGACCTGAAAAATAGGAGGAGCATGAATCGGTGTTCAAAAACATGAAGAGCCTGAAAAGAAGTGAAAAATATGAAGAGCTTCAAAAGGTGTCAAAAATATGAGGAACATGGAATGGTCTGAATAATAGGGGGAGCATGAAGCGGTGTTCCAAACCATGAAGAGCCTGAAAAGGTGTGAAAAATATGAAGAGCTTCAAAGAGTGTCAAAAATATGAGGAGCATGAAACGATCTGAAAAATAGGGGGAGCATGAAGTTGTTTGGAAAAATATGAAGAGCCTGAAAATGTGTGAAATATTTGAAATGCTTCAAAATGTGTCAGAAATGAGAGGAGCATGAAACGATCTGAAAAATAGGAGGAGCATGAATCAGTGTTCAAAAACATGAAGAGCCTGAAAAGAAGTGAAAAATATGAAGAGCTTCAAAAGGTGTCAAAAATATGAGGAGCATGGAACGGTCTGAAAAATTGGGGGAGCATGAAACGGTGTTGAAAAACATGAAGAGCCTGAAAAGGTGTGAACATTATGAAGAGCTTCCAAAGGTGTGAAATACATGAGGAGCATGAAACGGTCTGAAAAATAGGAGGAGCAAGAAGCGGTGTTGAAAAACATGAAGAGCCTCAAATGGTGTGTAAAATATGAAGAGCTTCATATGTGTCAAAACTATGAGGAGCATGAAACGGTTTGAAAAATAGGAGCAGCATGAAGTGGGGCTCAAAAACATGAAGAGCCTGAAAAGGTGTGAAACATATGAAGAGCTTCAAAAGGTGTGAAATACATGAGGAGCATGAAACGGTCTGAACGATAGGAGGAGCATGAAGCGGAGTTCAAAAACATGAAGATCCTGAAAAGGTGTGAAATATATGAAGAGATTCAAAAGGTGTCAAAAATAAGAGGAGCATGAAACGGTCTGGACAATAGGACGAGCATGAAGCGGTGTTGAAAAACATGAAGAGCCTGTAAAGGTGTTCAAAATATGATGAGCTTCAAAATGTGTCAAAATATGAGGAGCATGAAACGGTCTGAAAAATAGGAGGAGCATGAAGTGGTGTTGAAAAAAAAGAAGAGCCTGAAAAGGTGTGAAAAATATGAAGAGCTTCAAAAGGTGTCAAAAATATGAGGAGATTGAAACGGTCTGAAAAATAGGACGAGCATGAAGTGGTGTTGAAAAACAAGAAGAGGCTGAAAAGGTGTGAAAAATATGAAGAGCTTCAAAATGTGTCAAAAATATAAGGAGCATGAAACGGTCTGAAAAATAGGAGGATCATGAAGCGGTGTTCCAAAACATGAAGAGCCTGAAAAGGTGTGAAAAATATGAAGAGCTTCAAAGAGTGTCAAAAATATGAGGAGCATGAAACGATCTGAAAAATAGGGGGAGCATGAAGTTGTTTTGAAAAATATGAAGAGCCTGAAAATGTGTGAAATATTTGAAATGCTTCAAAATGTGTCAGAAATGAGAGGAGCATGAAACGATCTGAAAAATAGGAGGAGCATGAATCGGTGTTCAAAAACATGAAGAGCCTGAAAAGAAGTGAAAAATATGAAGAGCTTCAAAAGGTGTCAAAAATATGAGGAGCATGGAACCGTCTGAAAAATTGGGGGAGCATGAAACGGTGTTGAAAAACATGAAGAGCCTGAAAAGGTGTGAACATTATGAAGAGCTTCCAAAGGTGTGAAATACATGAGGAGCATGAAACGGTCTGAAAAATAGGAGCAGCATGAAGCGGTGTAAAAAACATGAAGAGCCTGAAAAGGTGGGAAAGATATGAAGACCTTCAAAAGGTGTCAAAAATATGAGGAGCATGAAACGGTCTGAAAAATAGGAGCAGCATGAAGCGTTGTAATAAACATGAAGAGCCTGAAAAGGTGTGAAAAATATGAAGAGCTTCAAAAGGTGTGAAAAAAATCAAGAGATTCAAAACGTGTCAAAAATATGAGGAGCATGAAACGGTCTGAAAAATAGGAGGAGCAAGAAGCGGTGTTGAAAAACATGAAAAACATGAAAAGGTGTGAAAAATATGAAGAGCTTCAAAAAGTGTCAAAAATATGAAGAGCATGAAACGGTCTGAAAAATAGGAGGAGCATGAAGTGATGTTGAAAAACATGAAGAGCCTAAAAGGTGTGAAAAATATGAAGAGCTTCAAAACGTGTCAAAAATATGAGGAGCATGAAACAGTCTGAAAAACAGTAGGATCATGAAGCCGTGTTGAAAAACATGGGGAGCCTGAAAAGGTGTGAGACATATGAAGAGTTTCAAAAGGTGTCAATAAAATGACGAGCATGAAACGGTGTTCAAACTTGAAGAGGATGAAAAGGTGTGAAAAATATGAAGAGCTTTAAAAGTTGTCAAAAATATGAGGAGTATGAAACGGTCTGAAAAATAGGAGGATTATGAAACGGTGTTCAAAAACATGAAGAGCCTGAAAAGCTGTGAGAAATATGAAGAGATTCAAAAGGTGTGAAAATTATGAGGAGTCTGAAACGGTCTGAAAAATAGGAGGAGCATGATGAGGTGTTCAAAAACATGAAGAGCCTGAAAAGCTGTGAAAAATATGCAAAGCTTCAAAAGGTGTCAAAACTGAGATGAGCATGAAACGGTCTGCAAAATAGGAGGAGCATGAAATGGTGTTCAAAAACATGAAGAGTTTGAAAAGGTGTGAAAAATATGAAGAGATTCAAAAGGTGTGGAATACATGAGGAGGATTAAACGGTCTGAAACATAGGAGGAGCATGAAGCGCTGTTGAAAAACATGAAGAGTCTTAAAACGTGTGAAAATTATGAAGAGCTTCAAAAATGTGAAAAATATGAAGAGCTTCAACAGGTGTGAAAAATATGAAGAGCTTCAAAAGGTGTCAAAAAAGAGATGAGCATGAAACGATTTGAAAAATAGGAGGACCATGAAGCATTGTTCAAAAACATGAAGAGCCTGAAAAGGTGAGAAAAATATGAAGAGCTTCAAAAGGTGTCAAAAATATGAGGATCATGACGGTTTGAAAAATAGGAGGAGCATGAAGCGGTGTTCAAAAAGATGAAGAGCCTGAAAAGGTGTGAAAAATATGAAGAGCTTTAAAAGATGTGAAAAAGATGAAGAGCTTCAAAAGGTGTCAAAAATATGAGGAGCATGAAACGGTCTAAAAAATACGAGCAGCATTAAGCGGTGTTGAAAATCATGAGGAGCCTGAAAAGGTGTGAAAAATATGAAGAGCTTCAAAAGGTGTGAAAAATAGGAGGAGCATGAAAAAGTCTGAAAAATAGGAGGAGCATGAAGCGGTGTTCAAAAACATGAAGAGCCTGAAAAGGTGTGAAAACTATGAAGAGCTTCAAAAGATGTGAAATATATGAAGAGCTTCAAAAGGTGTCAAAAATATGAGGAGCATGAAACGGTCTAAAAAATACGAGGAGCATTAAGCGGTGTTGAAAATCATGAAGAGCTTGAAAAGGTGTGAAAAATATGAAGAGATTAAAAAGGTGTGAAAAATAGAAGGAGCATGAAAAGGTCTGAAAAAAAGGAGGAGCATGAAGTGGTGTTCAAAACATGAAGAACCTGAAAAGGTGTGAAATCTATGAAGAGCTTCAAAATGTATCAAATATATGAGGAGCAGGAAACGGTCTGAAAAATAGAAGGAGCATGAAGCGGTGTTCAAAAACATGAAGACCCTGAAAAGGTGTGAAATATATGAGAGCTTCAAAAGGTGTCAAAAATATGAGGAGCATGAAACGGTCTGAAAAATAGGAGGAGCATGAAGCGGTGTTCAAAAACACAAAGAGCTTGAAAGTTGTGAAAAATATGAAGAGCTTTAAAAGGTGTCAAAAATATGAGAAGCATGAAACGTTCTGAAAAATAGGAAGATCATGAAACGTTGTTCAAAAACATGAAGAGCTTGAAAAGCTGTGAAAAATATGAAGAGCCTCAAAACGTATCAAAAATATGAGGAGTATGAAACGGTCTGGAAATTAGCAGGAGCATGAAGCGGTGTTCAAAAACATAAAGAGCCTGAAAAGGTGTGAAAAATATGGAGAGCTTCAAAAGGTGTGAAATACATGAGGAGCATGAAACGGTCTGAAAAATAGGAGGACATTGAAGCGGTGTTTAAAAACATGAAGCGCCTGAAAAGGTGTGAAAAATATGAAGAGCTTCAAAAGGTGTCAAAAATATGAGGAGCATGAAACGGTCTGAAAAATAGGAGGAGCATGAAGCGGTGTTCAAAAATATGAAGAGCCTGAAAAGGAGTGAAAAATATGAAGAGCTTCAAAAGGTGTGAAAAATATGAAGAGCTACAAAAGGTGTAAAAATTTAGATGAACATGAAACGGTCTGAAAAATAGGAGGAGCATGAAACGGTGTTGAAAAACATGAAGAGCCTGAAAAGGTGTGAAATATATGAAGAGCTTAAAAAGGTGTGAAAAATATGAAGAGCTTCAAAAGGTGTCAAAAATATGAGGAACATGAAACGGTCTGAAAAATAAGCGGAGCATGAAACGGTGTTCAAAAACATGAAGAGCATGAAAAGGTGTGAAATATATGAAGAGTTTCAAAACGTGTGAAATACATGAGGAGCATGAAAAGATCTGAAAAATAGGAGGACGATGAAGCGGTGTTCAAATACATGAAGAGCCTGAAAAAGTGTGAAAAATATGAAGAGCTTCAAAAGGTGTCAAAAATGAGATATGCATGAAACGGTCGGAAAAATAGGAGGAGCATGAAGTGGTTGTTAAAAACATGAAGAGCCTGAAAAGGTCTGAAAAATATGAAGAGCTTCAAAATGTGACAAAAATGTGATGAGCATGAAACGGTCTGAAATATATGAGGAGCATGAAGCGGTGTTGGAAATCATGAAGAGTCTGAAATGGTGTGAAATATATGAAGAGCTTTAAAAGGTGTGAAATACATGAGGAGCATGGAACGGTCTGAAAAATGGGAGAAGCATGAAGTTGTGTTGAAAAACGTGAAGAGCCTGAAAAGGTGTGAAAAATATGAAGAGGTTCAAAAGGTGTGAAAAATATGACTTGCATGATACGGTCTTAAAAAGAGGAGGAGCATGAAGCACAGTTGAAAAACATGAAGAGCCTGAAAAGGTGTGAAAAATATTAAGATCTTCAAAAGGTGTCAAAAATATGAGGAGCATGAAACGGTCTGAAAAATAGGAGGAACATGAAGCATGGTTGAGAAACATGAAGAGCCTGAAAAGGTGTGAAAAATATGAACAGGTTCAAAAGGTGTCAAAAATATGAGGAGCATGAAACAGTCTGAAAAATAGGAGGAGCATGAAGCGATGTTGAAAAACTTGAAGAGCCTGAAAATGTGTGAAAAATATGAAGAGCATTAAAAGGTGTGAAAAATATGAGGAACATGAAACGGTCTGAAAAAAAGGTGGAGTATGAAGCGGTGTTGAAAACATGAAAAGCCTGAAAATGTGTGAAAAATATGAAGAGCTTCCAAAGGTGTGAAAAATATTAATAGCTTCGAAATGTGTCAATAATGAGAGCAGCATGAAACGGTGTGGAGCATGAAGCGGTGTGCAAAAAGATGAAGAGCCTGAAAATGTGTGAAATATATGAAGAGATTCAAAAGGTGTCAAAAATATGAGGAGAAAGAAACGGTCTGAAAATTAGGAGGAGCATGAAGCGGTTTTGAAAAACATGAAGAGCCTGAAAAGGTTTGAAATATAGGAAGAGCTTCAAAACTTGTCAAATATGAGGAGCATGAAACGGTCTGAAAAATAGGAGGAGCATGAAGTGGTGTTCAATAATATGAAGAGCCTGAAAAGGTGTGAAAAATATGACGAGCTTCCAAAGTTGTCAAATATATGAGGAGCATGAAAAGGTCTGAAAAATAGGAGCATGAAGCGGTGTTCAATAATATGAAGAGCCTGAAAATGTGTGAAAAATATGAAGAGCTCCAAAAGTTGTCAAAAATATGAGGAGCATGAAACGGTCTCAAAAATGGGAGGAGCGTGAAGCAAGATGTGAAAAATATGAAGAGCTTCAAAAGGTGTCAAAAATATGAGGAGAATGAAACGGTCTCAAAAATAGGAGGAGCATGAAGCGGTGTTGAAAAACATGAAGAGCCTGAAAAGGTGTGAAAAATATGAAGAGCTTCAAAAGGTGTCAATAATAAGAGGTGCATGAAACAGTCTGAAAAATGGAGGAGCATGAAACGGTCTGAAAAATTGGAGGAGCATGAAGCGGTGTTGAAAAACATGAAGAGCCTGAAAAGGTGTGACATATATAAAGAGCTTCAAAAGGTGTCAAAAATATGAGGTGCATGAAACGGTCTGAAAAATAGGAGGAGCATGAAGTGGTGTTGAAAAACATGAATAGCCTGAGAAGGTGTGAAAAGTATGAAGACCTTCAAAAGGTGTCAAAAAGATGAGGTGCATGAAATGGTCTGAAAAATAGGAGGAGCATGAAGCGGTGTTGAAAAACATGAAGAGCCTGAAAAGGTGTGAAAAATATGAAGAGCTTCAAAAGGTTTCAAAAATATGAGGAGCATGAAACGGTCTGAAAAATATTAGGAGCATAAAACGGTGTTCAAAAACATGACGAGCCTGAAAAGGTGTGAAAAATATGAAGAGCTTCAAAAGGTGTCAAAAATATGAGGAGCAAGAAACGGTCTGAAAAATAGGAGGAGCATTGAAGCATTGTTCAAAAACATGAAGAGCTTCAAGGTGTGAAAAATATGAAGAGTTTCAAAAATGTGAAAAATACGAAGAGCTTCAAAAGGTGTGAAAAATATGAACAGCTTCAAAAGGTATCAAAAATGAGACGAGCATGAAACGGTCTGAAAAATAGGAGGAGAATGAAGCGGTGTTGAAAATCATGAAGAGCCTGAAAAGGTGTGAAAAATGTGAAGAGCTTCAAAAGGTGTCAAAAATATGAGGAGAATGAAACGGTCTGCAAAATAGGAGGAGCATGGAATGGTGTTCAAAAACATGAGGAGCATGAAAAGGTGTGAAAAATATGAAAAGCTTCAAAAGGTGTCAAATATATATGGAGCATGAAAAGGTCTGAAAATTAGGACGAGCATGAAGCGGTGTTCAAAAATATGAAGAGCCTGAAAAGGTGTGAAATATATGAAGAGCTTCAAAAGATGTCAAAAATATGAGGAGCATGAAGCGGTGTTGAAAAACATGAAGAGCCTGAAAACGTGTTAAAAATATGAAGAGCTTCAAAAGGTGTGAAAAAGATGAAGAGCTTCAAGGGTCTCAAATATTAGATGAGCATGAAACGATCTGAAAAATAGAAGGAGCATGAATCGGAGTTGAAAAACATGAAGAGCCTGAAAAAGTGTGAAAAATATGAAGAGTTTCTATAGGTTTCAAAAATATGAGGAGCACGAAACGTCTGAAAAATAGGAGGAGCATGAAGTGGTGTTGAAAAACATTAAGAGCCTGAAAAGGTGTGAAAAATATGAAGAGCTTGAAAATGTGTCAAAAATATGAGGAGCATGAAATGGTCTGAAAAATAGGAGGCGCAGGAAACGGTGTTGAAAATCATGAAGAGCCTGAAAAGGTGTGAAAAATATGAAGAGCTTCAAAAGGTGTAAATATATGAGGAGCATGATACGTTCTCAAAAATAGGAGGAGCATGAAGCGGTGTTGAAAAACATGAAGAGCTTCAAGGTGTGAAAAATATGAAGAGTTTCAAAAATGTGAAAAATACGAAGAGCTTCAAAAGGTGTGAAAAATATGAACAGCTTCAAAAGGTATCAAAAATGAGACGAGCATGAAACGGTCTGAAAAATAGGAGGAGAATGAAGCGGTGTTGAAAATCATGAAGAGCCTGAAAAGGTGTGAAAAATGTGAAGAGCTTCAAAAGGTGTCAAAAATATGAGGAGAATGAAACGGTCTGCAAAATAGGAGGAGCATGGAATGGTGTTCAAAAACATGAGGAGCATGAAAAGGTGTGAAAAATAAGAAAAGCTTCAAAAGGTGTCAAATATATATGGAGCATGAAAAGGTCTGAAAATTAGGACGAGCATGAAGCGGTGTTCAAAAATATGAAGAGCCTGAAAAGGTGTGAAATATATGAAGAGCTTCAAAAGATGTCAAAAATATGAGGAGCATGAAGCGGTGTTGAAAAACATGAAGAGCCTGAAAACGTGTTAAAAATATGAAGAGCTTCAAAAGGTGTGAAAAAGATGAAGAGCTTCAAGGGTCTCAAATATTAGATGAGCATGAAACGATCTGAAAAATAGAAGGAGCATGAATCGGAGTTGAAAAACATGAAGAGCCTGAAAAAGTGTGAAAAATATGAAGAGTTTCTATAGGTGTCAAAAATATGAGGAGCATGAAACGGTCTGAAAAATAGGAGTAGTATGAAGCGGTGATCAAAAATATGAAGAGCCTGAAAAGTTGTGAAAAATATGAAGAGCTTCAAAAGGTGTGAAATACATGGGGAGCATGAAACGGGCTGAAAAAAAGGAGAAGCATGAAGTGGTGTGGAAAAACATGAAGAGCCTGAAAAGGTGTGAAAAATATGAAGAGCTTCAAAAGGTGTGATATACATGAGGAGAATGAAATTCTCTGAAAAATAGAAGGAGCATGAAGTGGTGTTCAAAAACATGAAGAGCCAGAAAAGGTGTGAAAAATATGAAGAGCTTCAAAAGGTGTCAAAAATATGAGAAGCATGAAACGGTCTGAAAAATAGGAGGAGCATGAAGCGGTGTTCAAAAACATGAAGAGCCTTAAAAGGTGTGAAAAATATGAAGAGCTTCAAAAGGTGTCAAAAATATGAGGAGCATGAAACGGTCTGAAAAATAGGAGGATCAAGAAGTAGTGTTGAAAAAAATGAATAGCCTGAAAAGGTGTGAAAAATATGAAAAGCTTCAAAAGGTGTCAAAAATATGAGGTGCATGAAACGGTCTGAAAAAGAGGAGGAGCATGAAGCGGTGTTCAAAAACATGAAGAGCCTTAAAAGGTGTGAAAAATATGAAGAGCTTCAAAAGGTGTGAAATAAATGAGGAGCATGAAACGGGCTGATGAATAGGAGGAGCATGAAGCGGTGTGGAAAAACTTGAAGAGCCTGAAAACGTGTGAAAAATTTGAAGAGCATCAAAAGGTGTGAAAAGTATGATGAGCTTCAAAAGGTGTAAAAAATGAGATGAGCATGAAACGGTCTGAAAAATAGGAGGAGCATGAAGTGATGTTGAAAAAAATGAAGAGCCTGAGAAAGTGTGAACATATGAAGAGCTTCAAAAGGTGTCAAAAATATGAGGAGCATGAAACGGCCTGAAAAATTGGAGGAGCATGAAGCGGTGTTCAAAAATATGAAGAGCCTGAAAAGGTGTGAAAAATATGAAGAGCTTCAAAAGGTGTCAAAAATATGAGTAGCATGAATCGGTCTGAAAAATAGGAGGAGCATGAAACGGTGATCAAAATTATGAAGAGCTGGAAAAGGTGTGAAAAATATGAAGAGCTTCAAAAGGTGTGAAATACATGAGGAGCATGAAACGGGCTGAAAAATAGGAGAAGCATGAAGCGGTGTGGAAAAACATGAAGAGCCTGAAAAGGTGTGAAAAATATGAAGAGCTTTAAAAGGTGTCAAAAATGAGATGAGCATGAAACGGTCTAAAAAATAGGAGGAGCATGAAGCGGTGTTGAAAAACATGAAGAGCCTAAAAAGTTGTGAAAAATATGAAAAGCTTCAAAAGGGATAAAAAATGAGATGAGCATGAAACGGTGTGAAAAATAGGATCATGAAACAGTGATAAAAAACATGAAGAGCCTGAAAAGCTGTGAAAAATATGAAGAGCATCAAAAGGTGTGAAATTCATGAGGAACATGAAATGGTCTGAAAAATAGGACAAGAATGAAGTGGTGTGGAAAAACATGAAGAGCCTGAAAAGGTGTGAAAAATATGAAGAGCTTCAAAAGGTGTGAAATACATGAGGAGCTTGAAACGGTCTGAAAAATAGGAGGAGCATGAAGCCGTGTTGAAAAACATGAAGAGCCTGAAAACGTGTGAAAAATATGAAGAGCTTCAAAAGGGGTGAAATACATGAGGATCATGAAATGGTCTGAAAAATAGGAGGAGCATGAAACGGTGTTCAAAAAGAGGAAGAGCCTGAAAATTTGTGAAAAATATGACAGCTTCAAAAGGTGTCAAAAATATGGGCAGCATGAAACGGTCTGAAAAATAGGAGGAGCATGAAGCGGTGTTCAAAAACATGAAAAGCCTGAAAAGGTGTGAAAAATATGAAGAGCCTCAAATCGTGTCAAAAATGAGAAGAGCATGAAACTGTCTGAAAAATAGGAGTAGCATGAGGTGGTGTTGAAAAAAAAGAAGACACTGAAAAGGTTTGAAATATATGAAGAGCTTCTAACAGTGTCAAAAATATGAGGAGAAGAAAGCGTCTCAAAAATAGGAGGAGCATGAAGCTGTGTTGAAAAACATGAAGAGCCTGAAAATGTGTGAAAAATATGAAGAGCTTCAAAAGGTGTCAAAAATATGAGAAGCATGAAATGATCTGAAAAAAAGGAGGAATAGGAAACATTCTGAAAAACAGGAGGAGCATGAAGCGGTGCTCAAAAACATGAAGAGTCTGAAAAGGAGTGAAAAAAATGAAGAGCTTCAAAAGGTGTCAAACATATGAAGAACATGAAACGGTCTGAAAAATAGGAGGATCATGAAGCAGTGTTCTAAAACATGAAGAGGCTGAAAATGTGTGAAAAATATTCAGAGCTTCAAAATGTGTCAAATATATGAGGAGCATGAAACGGTCTGAAAAATAGGAGGAGCATGAAACGGTCTGAAGAATAGGAGGAGCATGAAGTGGTGTTGAAAAAGAAGAAAAACCTGAAAAGGTGTGAAAAATATGAAGAGCTTCAAAAGGTGTGAAATATATGAAGAGCTTCAAAAGCTGTCAGTAATGAGATGAGCATGAAACGGTCTGAAAAATAGGAGGAGCATGAAACGGTCTCAAAAATAGGAGTAGCATGAAGCGGTGTTGAAAAAGAAGAAAAACCTGAAAAGGTGTGAAAAATATGAAGAGCTTCAAAAGGTGTGAAATATATGAAGAGCTTCAAAAGCTGTCAGTAATGAGATGAGCATGAAACGGTCTGAAAAATAGGAGGAGCATGAAGTGGTGTTGAAAACGTGAAGATACTGAAAAAGTGTGAAATATATGAAGAGCTTCAAAAAGTGTGAAAAATATGAGGAGCTTCAAAAGGTGTCAAAAATATGAGGAGCATGAAACGGTCTTAAAAAACGGAGGAACATGAAGCGGTGTTAAAAATATGAAGAGCCTGAAAAGGTGTGAAAAATATGAAGAGCTTCAAAAGGTGTGAAAAATATGAGGAGCATGAAACGGTCTGAAGAATAGGAGGAGGATTGTAGCAATGTTCAAAAACATGAAGAGCATGAAAATGTGTGAAAAATATGAAGAGCTTCCAAAGGTGTGAAATACAAGAGGAGCATGAAACAGCCTGAGAAATAGGAGGAGCATGAAGCGGTGTTGAAAAACATGATGAAACAGAAAAGGTGTGAAAAATATGAAGTGCTTCAAAAGGTGTCAAAAATATGAGGAGCATGAAACTGTCTGAAAAAGAGGAGGAACATGAAACGGGGTTCAAAAACATGAAGAGCCTGAAAAGGTGTGAAAAATATGAAGAGATTCAATTGGTGTGAAATACATGAGGAGCATGAAACTGTCTGAAAAATAGGAGGAGCATGAAGCGGTGTTGAAAAACATGAAGAGCATGAAAATGTGTGAAAAATATGAAGAGCTTCAAAAGGTGTCAAAAATATGAGGAGCATGAAACGGTCTGAAAAATAGGAGGAGCATGAAACGGTGTTCAAAAACATGAAGAGCCTGAAAATGTGTGAAAAATATGAAGAGCTTCAAAAAGTGTGAAAAATATGAAGAGCTTCAAAAGGTGTCAAAAATATGAGGAGCATGAAACGGTCAGAAAAACAGGAGGATCCTGAAGCGGTGTTGAAAAACATGAAGAGCCTGAAAGGTTTTAAAAATATGAAGAGCTTCAAAAGGTGTCAAATATAGGAGGAGCATGAAAAGGTGTTCAAAAACATGAAGAGCCTGAAAAGGTGTGAAAAATATGAAGAGCTTCAAAATGTGTCAAAAATATGAGGAGAAGGAAACGGTCTGGAAAATAGGAGGTGCATGAAGTGGTGTCGAAAAACATGAAGAGTCTGAAACCGTGTGTAAAACATGAAGAGCTTCAAAAGGTGTGAAAAATATGAAGAGATTCAAAAGTTGTTAAAAATATGAGGAGCATGAAACGGTCTGAAAAATAGGAGGAGCATGAATCAGTGTTGAAAACATGAAGAGCATGAAAAGGTGTCAAAAATATGAAGAGCTTCAAAATGTGTCAAAAATATGAGGAGCAAGAAACCGTCTGAAAAATAGGAGAAGCATGAATCGGTGTTGAAAACATGAAGAGCATGAAAAGGTGTCAAAAATATGAAGAGCTTTAAAGGTGTGAAAAATATGAGGAGCATGAAACCGTCTGAAAAATAGGAGGAGCATGACACGGTGTTGAAAAACATGAAGAGCATGAAAAGGTGTGAAAAATATGAAGAGATTCAAAAGCTGTCAAAAATATGAGGAGCCTGAAACGGTCTGAAAAATAGGAGGAGCATGAAGTGTTGTTGAAAAAGATGAAGAGCCTGAAAAGGTGTGAAAAATATGAAGAGCTTCAAAAGGAATCAAAATTATGAGGAGCATGAAAAGCTCTGAAAAATAGGAGGAGCATGAAGCTGTGTTGAAAAACATGAAGAGCCTGAAAAGGTGTGAAAAATATGAAGAGCTTCAAAAGGTGTCAAAAATATCAGGAGCATGAAATGATCTGAAAAATAGGAGGAACATGAAACGGTCTGAAAAATAAGCGGAGCATGAAGTGGTGTTCAAAAACATGAAGAGCCTTAAAAGGTGTGAAAAATATGAAGAGCTTTAAAGGTGTGAAAATTATGAAGAGCATGAAACCGTCTGAAAAATAGGAGGAGCATGAAGCGGTTTTCAAAAACATGAAGAGCCTGAAAAGATGTGAAAAATTTGAAGAGCTTCAAAATGTGTGAAATAAATGAGGAGCATGAAACAGTCTGAAAAAAAGGAGGAGAATGAAGCGGTGTTCAAAAACTTGAAGAGTCTGAAAAGGTGTGAAACATATGAAGAGCTTTAAAGGTGTGAAAAATATGAGGAGCATGAAACCGTCTGAAAAATAGGAGGAGCATGACACGGTGTTGAAAAACATGAAGAGCATGTAAAGGTGTGAAAAATATGAAGAGATTCAAAAGCTGTCAAAAATATGAGGAGCCTGAAACGGTCTGAAAAATAGGAGGATCATGAAGCGATGATCAAAAACATGAAGAGCCTGAAAAGGTGTGAAAAATATGAATAGCTTCAAAAGGTGTGAAATTAATGTGGAGCATGAAATGGTCTGAAAAATAGGACAAGAATGAAGTGGTGTGGAAAAACATGAAGAGCCTGAAAAGGTGTGAAAAATATGAAAAGCTTCAAGAGGTGTCAAAAATATGAAGAGCATGAAACGGTCTGAAAAATAGGAGGATCATGAAGCGGTGATCAAAAACATGAAGAGCGTGAAAAGGTGTGAAAAATATGAAGAGCTTCAAAAGGTGTGAAATTCATGAGGATCATGAAACGGTCTGAAAAATAGGAGAAGCATGAATTGGTGTGGAAAAACATGAAGAGCCTGAAAACGTGTGAAAAATATGAAGAGCTTCAAAAGGTGTGAAATACATGAGGATCATGAAACGGTCTGAAAAATAGGAGGAGCATGAAACGGTGTTCAAAAAGAGGAAGAGACTGAAAAGGTGTGAAAAATATGAAGAGCTTCAAAAGTTGTCAAAAATATGAGGAGCAGGAAACGGTCTGAAAAATAGGAGGAGCATGAAGCGGTGTTCAAAAACATGAAAAGCCTGAAAAGGTGTGAAAAATATGAAGGGCTTCAAAAGGTGTCAAAAATGAGAAGAGCATGAAACTTTCTGAAAAATAGGAGTAGCATGAAATGGTGTTGAAAAAAAAGAAGACACTGAAAAGGTGTGAAATATATGAAGAGCTTCTAACAGTGTCAAAAATATGAGGAGAATGAAAGCATCTCAAAAATAGGAGGAGCATGAAGCTGTGTTGAAAAACATGAAGAGCCTGAAAAGGTGTGAAATATATGAAGAGCTTCAAAAGGTGTCAAAAATATGAGGAGCATGAAACGGTCTGAAAAATAGGAGGAGCATGAAGCGGTGTTCAAAAACATGAAAAGCCTGAAAAGGTGTGAAAAATATGAAGAGCCTCAAAACGTGTCAAAAATGAGAAGAGCATGAAACTGTCTGAAAAATAGGAGTAGCATGAAGTGGTGTTGAAAAAAAAGAAGACACTGAAAAGGTGTGAAATATATGAAGAGCTTCTAACAGTGTCAAAAATATGAGGAGAATGAAAGCATCTCAAAAATAGGAGGAGCATGAAGCTGTGTTGAAAAACATGAAGAGCCTGAAAAGGTTTGAAAAATATGAAGAGCTTCAAAAGGTGTCAAAATATGAGGAGCATGAAACCGTCTGAAAAATAGGAGGAGCATGAAGCCGTGTCAAAAACATGAAGAGCCTGAAATGGTGTGAAAAATATGAAGAGCTTCAAAAGGTGTCAAAATATGAGGAGTATGAAACGATCTGAAAAATAGGAGGAGCATGAAACGGTCTGAAAAATAGGAGGACCATGAATCGGTGTTGAAAACATGAAGAGCATGAAAAGGTGTCAAAAATATGAAGAGCTTCAAAATGTGTCAAAAATTTGAGGAGGAAGAAACGGTCTGAAAAATAGGAGGAGCATGAAGTGGTGTTCAAAAACATGAAGAGCCTTAAAAGGTGTGAAAAATATCAAGAGCTTTAAAGGTGTGAAAATTATGAGGAGCATGAAACCGTCTGAAAAATAGGAGGAGCATGACACGGTGTTGAAAAACATGAAGAGCATGAAAAGGTGTGAAAATTATGAAGAGATTCTAAAGCTGTCAAAAATATGAGGAGCCTGAAACGGTCTGAAAAATAGGAGGAGCATGAAGTGGTGTTGAAAAAGATGAAGAGTCTGAAAAGTTGTGAAAAATATGAAGAGCTTCAAAAGGAGTCAAAAATATGAGGAGCATGAAACGGTCTGAAAAAAAGAGAAGCAGGAAACCATGTTCAAAAGTATGAAGAGCCTGAAAATGTGTGAAAAATTTGAAGTGCTTCAAAAGTTGTGAAAATTAGGAGGAGCATGAAGCGGTGTTCCAAAACATGAAGAGCCTGAAAATGTGTGTAAAATATGAAGAGCTTCAAAACGTGTCAAAAATATGAGGAGCATGAAACGGTCTGAAAATTAGGAGGATCAAGAAGCGGTGTTGAAAAACATGAAGATCTGAAAACTTGTGAAAAATATGAAGAGCTTCAAAAGGTGTGAAAAATATGAACAGCTTCAAAAGGTGTCAAAAATGAGATGAGCATGAAACGGTCTGAAAAATAGGTGGAGCATGAAGTGGTGTTGAAAAACATGAAGAGCCTGAAAAGGTGTGAAATATATGAAGAGATTCAAAAGGTGTCAAAAATATGAGGAGCATGTAACGGTTTGGAAAATAGGACGAGCATGAAGCAGTGTTGAAAAACATGAAGAGCCTGAAAAGCTGTGAAAAATATGAAGAGCTTCAAAAGGTGTGAAAAATATGAACAGCTTCAAAAGGTGTCAAAAATGAGATGAGCAAGAAACGGTCTGAAAAATAGGTGGAGCATGAAGTGGTGTTGAAAAACATGAAGAGCCTGAAAAGATGTGAAAAATATGAAGAGCTTCAAAAGGTGTGAAAAATATGAGGAGCATGAAACGGTCTGAAAAATAGGAGGAGCATGAAGCAGTGTTGAAAAACATGAAGAGCCTGAAAAGCTGTGAAAAATATGAAGAGCTTCAAATGGTGTCAAAAATATCAGGAGCATGAAATGATCTGAAAAATAGCAGGAACATGAAACGGTCTGAAAAATAGGAGGAGCATGAAGTGGTATTCAAGAATATGACGAGCCTTAAAAGGCGTGAAAAATATGAAGAGCTTTAAAGGTGTGAAAATTATGAGGAGTATGAAACGGTCTGAAAAATAGGAGGAGCATGACACGGTGTTGAAAAACATGAAGAGACTTATAATGTGAGAAAAATATGAAGAGCTTTAAAGGTGTGAAAAATATGAAGAGCATGAAACGGTCTGATGAATAGGAGGAGCATGACACGGTGTTGAAAAATATGAAGAGCATGAAAAGGTGTGAAAAATATGAAGAGCTTCAAAAGGAGTCAAAAATATGAGGAGCATGAAAAGGTCTGAAAAATAGGAGGAGCATGAAGTGGTGTTGAAAAACATGAAGAGCCTGAAAAGGTGTGAAAAATATGAAGAGCTTCAAAAGGTGTCAAAAATATGAGGAACATGAAACGGTCTGAAAAATAGGAGGAGCATGAAGTGGTGTTCAAGAATATGACGAGCCTTAAAAGGCGTGAAAAATATGAAGAGCTTTAAAGGTGTGAAAATTATGATAAGCATGAAACGGTCTGAAAAATAGGAGGAGCATGACACGGTGTTGAAAAACATGAAGAGACTTATAATGTGAGAAAAATATGAAGAGCTTTAAAGGTGTGAAAAATATGAGGAGCATGAAACGGTCTGATGAATAGGAGGAGCATGACACGGTGTTGAAAAATATGAAGAGCATGAAAAGGTGTGAAAAATATGAAGAGCTTCAAAAGGAGTCAAAAATATGAGGAGCATGAAAAGGTCTGAAAAATAGGAGGAGCATGAAGTGGTGTTGAAAAACATGAAGAGCCTGAAAAGGTGTGAAAAATATGAAGAGCTTCAAAAGGTGTCAAAAATATGAGGAACATGAAATGATCTGAAAAAAAGGAGGAACAGGAAACATTCTGAAAAACAGGAGGAGCATGAAGCGGTGTTCAAAAACATGAAGAGTCTGAAAAGGTATGAAATATATGAAGAGCTTCAAAAGGTGTCAAAAATATGAGGAGCATGAAACGGTCTGAAAAATAGGAGGAGCATGAAGCGGTGTTGAAAAAGAAGAAAAACCTGAAAAGGTGTGAAAAATATGAAGAGCTTCAAAAGGTGTGAAATATATGAAGAGCTTCAAAAGCTGTCAATAATGAGATGAGCATGAAACGGTCTGAAATATAGGAGGAGCATGAAGTGGTTTTGAAAACATGAAGATACTGAAAAAGTGTGAAATATATGAAGAGCTTCAAAAAGTGTGAAAAATATGATGAGCTTCAAAATGTGTCAAAAATATGAGGAGCATGAAACGGTCCTAAAAAACGGAGGAGCATGAAGCGGTGTTAAAAATATGAAGAGCCTGAAAAGGTGTGAAAAATATGAAGAGCTTCAAAAGGTGTGAAAAATATGAGGAGCATGAAACGGTCTGAAGAATAGGAGGAGGATTGTAGCGATGTTCAAAAACATGAAGAGCATGAAAATGTGTGAAAAATATGAAGAGCTTCAAAAGGTGTGAAATACAAGAGGAGCATGAAACAGCCTGAAAAATAGGAGGAGCATGAAGCGGTGTTGAAAAACATGACGAAACAGAAAAGGTGTGAAAAATATGAAGTGCTTCTAAAGGTGTCAAAAATGTGAGGAGCATGAAACTGTCTGAAAAAGACGAGGAACATGAAACGGTGTACAAAAACATGAAGAGCCTGAAAATGTGTGAAAAATATGAAGAGCTTCAAAAGGTGTGAAAAATATGAAGAGCTTCAAAAGCTGTCAAAAATGAGATGAGCATGAAACGGTCTGAAAAATAGGAGGAGCATGAAGTGGTGTTGAAAAACATGAAGACCCTGAAAATGTGTGAAAAATATGAAGAGCTTCAAAAGGTGTCAAAAATATGAGGAGCATGAAACGGTATGAAAAATAGGAGGTTCTTGAAGCAGTGTTGAAAAACATGAAGAGCATGAAAAGGTGTGAAAAATATGAAGAGTTCAAAAGGTGTCAGAAATATGAGGAGCATGAAATGGTCTGAAAAATAGGAGGAGCATGAAATGGTGTTCAAAAACATGAAGAGCCTGAAAAGGTGTGAAAAATATGAAGAGCTTCAAAAGGTGTGAAAAATATGAAGAGCTTCAAAAGGTTTCAAAATTATAAGAAGCATGAAAAGTTCAGAAAAATAGGAGGATCCTGAAGCGGTGTTGAAAAACATGAAGAGCCTGAAAGGTTTTAAAAATATGAAGAGCTTCAAAAGGTGTCAAATATAGGAGGAGCATGAAACGGTCTGAAAAATAGGAGGAGCATGAAACGGTGTTCAAAAACATGAAGAGCCTGAAAAGGTGTGAAAAATATGAAGAGCTTCAACATGTGTCAAAAATATGAGGAGAATGAAACGGTCTGGAAAATAGGAGGAGCATGAAGCGGTGTCGAAAAACATGAAGAGTCTGAAAATGTGTGAAAAACATGAAGAGCTTCAAAAGGTGTCAAAAATATCAGGAGCATGAACTGGTCTGAAAAATAGGAGGAACATGAAACGGTCTGAAAAATAGGAGGAGCATGAAGTGGTGTTCAAAAAGATGAAGAGCCTTAAAAGGTGTGAAATATATGAAGAGCTTTAAAGGTGTGAAAATTATGAGAGAGCATGAAACCGTCTGAAAAATAGGAGGAGCATGACACGGTGTTGAAAAACAGGAAGAGCCTTAAAATGAGAGAAAAATATGAAGAGCTTTAAAGGTGTGAAAAATATGAGGAGCATGAAACCGTGTGAAAAATAGGAGGAGCATGACACGGTGTTGAAAAATATGAAGAGCATGAAAAGGTGTGAAAAATATGAAGACCTTCAAAAGGAGTCAAAAATATGAGGAGCATGAAAAGGTCTGAAAAATAGGAGGAGCATGAAGCGGTGTTGAAAAACATGAAGAGCCTTAAAAGGTGTGAAAAATATGAAGAGCTTCAAAAGGTGTCAAAAATATGAGGAGCATGAAACGATCTGAAAAATAGGAGGAACATGAAACGGTCTGAAAAATAGGAGGAGCATGAAGCGGTGTTCAAAAACATGAAGAGTCTGAAAAGGTATGAAATATATGAAGAGCTTCAAAAGGTGACAAAAATATGAGGAGCATGAAACTGTCTGATAAACAGGAGGAGCATGAAACGATGTTCAAAAACATGAAGAGCTTGAAAAGGTGTGAAAAATTTGAAGAGCTTCAAAAGGTGTGAAAAACATGAGGAGCATGAAACGATCTGAAAAAAAGGAGGAGCATGAATCGGTGTTGAAAAAAATGAAGAGCCTGAAAAGGTGTGAAAAATATGAAGAGCTTCAAAAGGTGTCAAAAATATGAGGAGCATGAAATGATCTGAAAAATTGGAGGAACATGAAACGGTCTGAAAAATAGGAGCATGAAACGGTGATAAAAAACATGAAGAGCCTGAAAAGGTGTGAAAAATATGAAGAGCTTCAAAAGGTGTGAAATCCATGAGGAGCATGAAATGGTCTGAAAAATAGGACAAGAATGAAGTGGTGTGGAAAAACATGAAGAGCCTGAAAAGGTGTGAAAAATATGAAGAGCTTCAAAAGGTGTGAAAAATATGAAGACATTCAAAGGTGTCAAAATTATGAGGAGCAAGAAACTGTCTGAAAATAGGAGCAGCATGAAACGGTGTTGAAAAACATGAAGAGCCTGAAAAGGTGTGAAAAATATGAAGTGCTTCTAAAGGTGTCAAAAATATGAGGAGCATGAAACTGTCTGAAAAAGACGAGGAACATGAAACGGTGTTCAAAAATATGAAGAGCCTGAAAATGTGTGAAAAATATGAAGAGCTTCAAAAGGTGTGAAAAATATGAAGAGCTTCAAAAGCTGTCAAAACTGAGATGAGCATGAAACGGTCTGAAAAATAGGAGGAGCATGAAGTGGTGTTGAAAAACATGAAGACCGTGAAAATGTGTGAAAAATATGAAGAGCTTCAAAAGGTGTCAAAAATATGAGGAGCATGAAACGGTATGAAAAATAGGAGGATCTTGAAGCAGTGTTGAAAAACATGAAGAGCATGAAAAGGTGTGAAAAATATGAAGAGTTCAAAAGGTGTCAGAAATATGAGTAGCATGAAATTGTCTGAAAAATACGAGGAGCATGAAATGGTGTTCAAAAACATGAAGAGCCTGAAAAGGTGTGAAAAATATGAAGAGCTTCAAAAGGTGTGAAAAATATGAAGAGCTTCAAAAGGTTTCAAAATTATAAGAAGCATGAAAAGGTCAGAAAAATAGGAGGATCCTGAAGCGGTGTTGAAAAACATGAAGAGCCTGAAAGGTTTTAAAAATATGAAGAGCTTCAAAAGGTGTCAAATATAGGAGGAGCATGAAACGGTCTGAAAAATAGGAGGAGCATGAAACGATGTTCAAAAACATGAAGAGCCTGAAAAGGTTTGAAAAATATGAAGAGCTTCAAAATGTGTCAAAAATATGAGGAGAATGAAACGGTCTGGAAAATAGGAGGAGCATGAAGTGGTGTCGAAAAACATGAAGAGTCTGAAAATGTGTGAAAAACATGAAGAGCTTCAAAAGGTGTCAAAAATATCAGGAGCATGAACTGGTCTGAAAAATAGGAGGAACTTGAAACGGTCTGAAAAATAGGAGGAGCATGAAGCGGTGTTCCAATACATGAAGAGCCTGAAAACGTGTGAAATATAGTAAGAGATTCAAAAGGTGTCAAAAATATGAGGAGCATGAAACGGTCTGAAAAAAAGAGAAGCAGGAAACCATGTTCAAAAGTATGAAGAGCCTGAAAATGTGTGAAAAATTTGAAGTGCTTCAAAAGGTGTGAAAATTAGGAGGAGCATGAAGCGGTGTTCCAAAACATGAAGAGCCTGAAAATGTGTGTAAAATATGAAGAGCTTCAAAACGTGTCAAAAATATGAGGAGCATGAAACCGTCTGAAAAATAGGAGGATCAAGAAGCGGTGTTGAAAAACATGAAGATCTGAAAACTTGTGAAAAATATGAAGAGCTTCAAAAGGTGTGAAAAATATGAAGAGCTTCAAAAGGTGTGAAAAATATGAAGAGCTTCAAAAGGTGTGAAATACATGAGGAGCATGAAACGGTCAGAAAAATAGGAGGAGCATGAAGCGGTTTTGAAAAACATGAAGAACCTGAAAAGGTGTTAAAAATATGAAGAGCTTCAAAAGATGTGAAATGCATTAGGAGCATGAAACTGTCTGAAAAATAGGAGGAGCATGAGACGGTGTTGAAAAACGTGAAGAGCCTGAAAAGGTGTGAAATATGAAGCGCTTCAAAAGGTGTGAAAAATACGAGGAGCATGAAACGGTCTGAAAAAGAGAAGGAGCATGAAGCATTGATGAAAAACATGAGGAGCCTGAAAACGTGTAAAAAATATGAAGAGCTTCAAAAGGTGTGAAATACATGAGGATCATGAAGCGGTGTTGAAAAATATGAAGAGCCTGAAAAGGTGTGAAAAATATGAAGAGCTTCAAAAGTTGTGAAAAATAGGAGAAGCATGAAGCGGTGTTGAAAAACATGAATAGCCTGAAAAGGTGTGAAAAATATGAAGAGCTACAAAAGGTGTGAAATATATGAAGAGCTTCAAAAGGTGTGAGGAATATGAAGAGCTTCAAAAGGTGTGAAATACATGAAGAGCATGAAACGGTCAGAAAAATAGGAGGAGCATGAAGCGGTGTTGAAAAACATGAAGAACCTAAAAGGTGTTAAAAATATGAAGAGCTTCAAAAGGTGTCAAAAATGTGAGGAGCATGAAACGGTCTGAAAAATAGGAGGAGCATGAAACCGTGTCAAAAGCATGAAGAGCCTGAAAAGGTGTGAAATATATGAAGAGATTCAAAAGGTGTCAAAAATATGAGGAGCATGTAACGGTTTGGAAAATAGGACGAGCATGAAGTGGTGTTGAAACATATGAAGAGCCTGAAAAGATGTGAAAAATATGAAGAGCTTCAAAAGGTGTCCACAATATGAGGAGCATGAAACTGTCTGAGAAATAGGAGGAGCATGAAGTGGTGCTTAAAAACATGAAGAGCCTACAAGGTGTGAAAAATAAGAAAAGCTTCAAAAGATGTCACAAATATGAGGAGCATGAAACAGTCTGAAAAATTGGAGGATCATGAAGTGGTGTTGAAAAACATGAAGAGTCTGAAAAGTTGTGAAAAATATGAAGAGGTTCAAAAGGTGTCAAAAATGTGAGGAGCATGAAACGGTCTGAAAAATAGGAGGAGCATAAAACCGTGTCAAAAACATGAAGAGCCTGGAAAGGTGTGAAAAATGAAGAGCTTCAAAAGGTGTGAAATACATGAGGAGCATGAAACGGTCTGAAAATTAGGAGGAGCTTGAAGCGGTGTTTAAAAACATGAAGAGCCTGAAAATGATTGTAAAATATGAAGAGCTTCAAAAGGTGTCAAAAATTAGATTAGCATGAAAAGGTCTGAAAAATAGGAGGAGCATGAAGTGGTGTTGAAAAACATGAAGAGCCTGAAAAAGTGTAAAATATATGAAGAGCTTCAAAAGGTGTTAAAAATAGGAGGAGCATGAAGCGGTATTCAAAAACATGAAGAGCCTGAAAATGTGTGTAAACTATGAAGAGCTTCAAAACGTGTCAAAAATATGAGGAGCATGAAACGGTCTGAAATATAGGTGGATCAAGAAACGGTGTTGAAAAACATGAAGAGCGTGAAAACGTGTGAAAAATATGAAGAGGTTCAAAAGGTGTGAAAAATATGAAGAATTTAAAATGGTGTCAAAAATGAGATGAGCATGAAATGGTCTGAAAAATAAGAGCAGCATGAAACGGTGTTCAAAAACATGAAGAGCCTGAAAAGGTGTGAAAAATATAAAGAGCTTCAAAAGCTGTGAAATACATGCGGAGCATGAAACGGTCTGAAAAATAGGAGGAGCATGAAAAGGTGTTCAAAAACATGAAAGCCTGAAAAGGTGAGAAAAATATGAAGAGCTTCAAAAGGTATAAATACATGAGGAGCATGAAACGGTCTGAAAATTAGGAGGAGCATGAAGCGGTGTTCAAAAACGTGAAGAGCCTGAAAAGGTGTGAAAAATATGAAGAGCTTCAAAAGGTGTGAAAAATATGAGGAGCATGAAACGGTCTGAAAAAGAGAAGGAGCATGAAGCATTGATGAAAAACATGAGGAGCCTGAAAACGTGTGAAAAATATGAAGAGCTTCAAAAGGTGTGAAATACATGAGGAGCATGAAACGGTCTGAAAAATAGGAGGATCATGAAGCGGTGTTGAAAAATATGAACAGCCTGAAACGTTGTGAAAAATATGAAGAGCTTCAAAAGCTTTCAAAAATATGAGGAGCATGAAACGGTCTGAAAAATAGGAGCAGCATGAAGTGGTGTTGAAAAACATGAAGAGCCTGAAAAGGTGTGAAAAATATAAAGAGCTTCAAAAGTTGTGAAAAATAGGAGGAGCATGAAGCGGTGTTGAAAAACATGAAGAGCCTGAAAAGGTGTGAAAAATACGAAGAGCTTCAAAAGGTGTCAAAAATATGAGGAGCATGAAAAGTCTGAAAAATACGATGAGCATGAAGTGGTGTTGAAAAACATGAAGAGCCTGAAAAGATGTGAAAAATATGAAGAGCTTCAAAATGTGTCAAAAATATGAGGAGCATGAAACGGTCTGAAAAACAGGAGAAGCATGAAGCGGTGTTGAAAAACATGAGGAGCCTGAAAACGTGTGAAAAATATGAAAAACTTCAAAAATATGAAAAATATGAAGAGATTCAAAAGGTGTGAAAAATATGAAGAGCTTCAAAAGATGTCAAAAATGAGATGAGCATGAAACGGTCTGAAGAAAATGAGGAGCATGAAGCGGAATTCACAAAAATGAGGGGCCTGAAAAGGTGGAAAATATATGAAGAGCTTCAAAAGGTGTCAAAAATTTGAGAAGCATGAAACAGTCTGAAAAATAGGAGGAGCATGAATTGGTTTTGAAAAACATGAAGAGCCTGAAAACATGTGAAATATATGAAGCGCTTCAAAAGGTGTGAAATACATGAGGAGCATGAAACCATTGAAAAATAGCAGGAGCATGAAGCGGTGTTCAAAAACACGAAGAGTTTGAAAGGTGTGAAAAATATGAAGAGCTTTAAAAGGTGTCAAAAATATGAGGAGCATGAAATGATCTGAAAAATAGGAGGAACATGAAACGGTCTGAAAAACAGGAGCATGAAACGGTGATAAAAAACATGAAGAGCCTGAAAAGGTGTGAAAAATATGAAGAGCTTCAAAAGGTGTGAAATTCATGAGGAGCATGAAATTGTCTGAAAAATAGGACAAGAATGAAGTGGTGTGGAAAAACATGAAGAGCCTAAAAAGGTGTGAAAAATATGAAGAGCTTCAAAAGGTGTGAAATTCATGAGGAGCATGAAACGTTCTGAAAAATAGGACAAAAATGAAGTGGTGTGGAAAAACATGAAGAGACTGAAAAGGTGTGAAAAATATGAAGAGCTTCAAAAGGTGTGAAAAATATGAAGACATTCAAAGGTGTCAAAACTATGAGGAGCAAGAAACTGTCTGAAAATAGGAGCAGCATGAAACGTTGTTGAAAAACATGAAGAGCCTGAAAAGGTGTGAAAAATAGGTAGAGCTACAAAAGGTGTCTAAAATATGAGGAGCATGAAACGGTTTGAAAAATAGGAGGATCATGAAACGGTGTTCAAAAACATGAAGAGCCTGAAAAGGTGTGAAAAATATGAAGAGCTTCAAAAGGTGTCAAAAATATGAGGAGCATGAAACAGTCTGAAAAATATGAGGAGCATGAAACGGTGTTCAAAAACATGAAGAGCCTGAAAAGGTGGGCAAAATATGAAGAGCTTCAAAAGGTGTGAAAAATATGAGGAGCATGAAAAGGTCTGAAAAATAGGAGGAGCATGAAGCGGTGTTGAAAAACATGAAGAGCCTGAAAAGGTGTGAAAAATATGAAGAGCTTCAAAAGGTTTCAAAAATATAAGGAGCATGAAACGGTCTGAAAAATAGGAGGAGCATGAAGCGGTGTTCAAAAATATGAAGAGCCTGAAAATTTGTGAAAACTATGAAGCGCTTCAGAAGGTGTCAAAAATGAGATGAGCATGAAATGGCCTGAAAAATAGGAGGAGCATGAAATGGTGTTTAAAAACATTAAGAGCCTGAAAATGTGTGAAATATATGAAGAGCTTCAAAAAATTTTAGAAACGAGAGGAGCATGAAACGGTCTGAAAAATAGGAGGAGCATAAAGCGGTGTTGAAAAACATGAAGAGCCTGAAAAGGTGTGAAAAATATGAATAGTTTCAAATGATGTGAAAAATATGAAGAACTTCAAAAGCTGTCAAAAATGAGATGAGCATGAAACGGTCTGAGAAATAGGAGGAGCATTGTAACATTGTTGAAAAAATTGAAGAGCCTGAAAAGGTGTGAAAAATATGAAGAGCTCCAAAAGGTGTGAAAAATATGAGGAGCACGAAACGGTCTAAAAAATAAGAGGAGCATGAAGCCGTGTTGAAAAACATGAAGAGCCTGAAAATGTGTAAAAAACATGAAGAGCTTCAAAAGGCGTCAAAAATATGAGGAACATGAAATGGTCTGAAAAGAAGGAGGAGCATGAAGTGGTGCTAAAAAACATGAGAGCCTAAAAGGTGTGAAAAATATGAAGAGCTTCAAAAGGTGTCCACAATATGAGGAGCATGAAACTGTCTGAAAAATTGGATGATCATGAAGCGGTGTTGAAAAACATGAAGAGCCTGAAAAGGTGTGAAAAATATGAAGAGCTTCAAAAGGTGTCAAAAATGTGAGGAGCATGAAACGGTCTGAAAAACAGGAGGAGCATGAAACCGTGTCAAAAACATGAAGAGACTGATAAAGTGTGAAAAATGAAGAACTTCAAAAGGTGTGAAATACATGAGAAGCATGAAACGGTCTGAAAAATAGGAGGAGCATGAAGCTGTGTTCAAAATCATGAAGAGCCTGAAAAGGTGTTAAAAATATGAAGAGCTTCAAAAGGTGTAAAATTTGAGCAGCATGAAACGGTCTGAAAAATAGGAGGAGCATGAAGTGGAGCTGAAAAACCTGAAGTGCCTGAAAAGGTGTGCAAAATATGAAGAGCTTCAAAAGGTGTGAAAAATATGAGGAGCATGAAACGGTCTGAAAAATAGGAGGAGCATGGATCGGTGTTCTAAAACATGAAGAGCCTGAAAAGGTGTGAAAAATATGAAGAGCTTCAAAAGGTGTCAAAAATATGAGGAGAATGAAACGGTCTGAAAAATAGGCGGAGCATGAAACGGTGTTCAAAAACATGAAGAGCCTGAAAAGGTGTGAAAAATATGAAGAGCTTCAAAACGTTTCAAAATATGAGGAGCATGAAACGGTCTGAAAAATAGGAGGTGCAAGAAGCGGTGTTGAAAAACATGAAGAGCCTGAAAATGTGTGAAAAATATGAAGAGCTTCAAAAGGTGTGAAAAATATGAAGAGCTTCAAAAGCTGTCAAATGAGATAAGCATGAAACGGTCTGAAAAATAGCAGGAGCATGAAGCGGTGTTCAAAAACATGAAGAGCCTGAAAAGGGGTGAAAAATATGAAGAGCTTAAAAAGGTGTCAAAATTATGAGGAGCATTAAACGGTCTGAAAAATAGGAGGAGCATGAAGCTGTGTTCAACAACATGAAGAGCCTGAAAAGGTGTGAAAAATATGAAGAGCCTGAAAAGGTGTGAAAAATATGAAGAGCTTCAAAAGGTGTCAAAAATGAGATGAGCATGAAACGGTCTGAAAAATAGGAGGAGCATTAAGCGGTGTGGAAAAATATGAAGAGCCTGAAAAGGTGTGGAAAAATAGGAAGAGCTTCAAAATGTGTCAAATATATGAGGAGAATGAAACGGTCTGAAAAATAGGAGGAGCATGAAACGGTCTGAAAAATAGGAAGAGCATGAAACGGTCTGAAAAATAGGAGGATCGTGAAGCGGTGTTGAAAATCGTGAAGAGTCTGAAAAGGTGTGAAAAATGTGAAGAGCTTCAACAGGTGTCAAAAACTTGAGGAGAATGAAACGGTCTGAAAAATAGGAGGAGCATGAAGCTGTGTTGAAAAACATGAAGAGCATGAAAAGGTGTGAAAAATATGAAGAGCTTCAAAACGTGTAAAAAATGAGAGCAGCATGAAACGGTCTGAAAAAGAGGAGGAGCATGAAGTGGAGCTGAAAAACATGAAGTGCCTGAAAATGTATGCAAAATATGAAGAGCTTCAAAAGGTGTAAAAAATGAGATGAGCATGAAACGGTCTGAAAAATAGGAGGAGCATGAACTGGTGTTGAAAAACATGAAGAGCCTGAAAAGGTGTGAAAAATATGAAGAGCTTTAAAAGGTGTGAAAAATATGACGAGCATGAAACGGTCTGAAAAATAGGAGGAGCATGAAGCTGTGTTCAAAAACATGAAGAGCCAGAAAAGGTGTGAAAAATATGAAGAGCTTCAAAAGCTGTCAAATATATGAGGAGAAATAAACGGTCTGAAAAAAAGGAGCAGCATGAAACGGTGTTGAAAATCTTGAAGAGCTTGAAAAGGTGTGAAAAATATGAAGAGCTTCAAAAGGTTTCAAAAATATGAGGATCATGAAACGGTCTGAAAAATAGGAGCAGCATGAAACGGTCTGAAAAATAAGAGGAGCATGAAATGGTGTTGAAAAACAAGAAGAGCCTGAAAAGGTGTGAAAAATGTGAAGAGCTTCAACAGGTGTCAAAAACTTGAGGAGAATGAAACGGTCTGAAAAATAGGAGGAGCATGAAGCTGTGTTGAAAAACATGAAGAGCCTGAAAAGGTGTGAAAAATATGAAGAGCTCCAAAGGTTTCAAAACATTGAGGCGCGTGAAACGGTCTCAAAAATAGGAGGAGCGTGAAACGGTAATGAAAAACATGAAGAGCCTGAAAACGTGTGAAAAATATGAAGAGCTTCAAAAGGTGTAAAAAATATGAGGAGCATGAAACGGTCTTAAATATAGTAGGAGCATGAAGCGGTGTTGAAAAACATGAAGAGCCTTAAAAGGTGTGAAAAATATGAAGAGCTTCAAAAGGTGTCAATAATAAGAGGTGCATGAAACAGCCTGAAAAATATGAGGAGCATGAAATGGTCTGAAGAATAGGAGGAGCATGAAGCGGTGTTGAAATACATGAAGAGCCTGAAAAGGAGTGAAAAATATGAAGAGCTACAAAACGTGTCAAAAATATGAGGAGCAAGAAACGGTCTCAAAAATGGGGGGGGGGGGGCATGAAATGGTCTGAAAAATAGGAGGAGCATGAAACGGTGTTGAAAAACATCAAGAGCCTGAAAACGTGTGAAAAATAGGAGGAGCTTCAAAAGGTGTCAAAAATATGAGGAGCATGAAACGGTCTGAAAAATAGGAGCAGCATGAAACGGTGTTCAAAAACATGAAGAGCCTGGAAAGGTGGGAAATATATGAAGAGCCTCAAAAGGTGTGAAAAATATGAAGAGATTCAAAAGGTGTGAAAAATAGGAGGAGCTTCAAAAGGTTTCAAAAATATGAGGAGCATGAAACGGTCTGAAAAATAGGAGAAGCATGAAGCGGTGCTGAAAAACATGAAGAGCCTGAAAACGTGTGAAAAATATTAAGAGCTTCAAAAGGTGTGAAAAATATGAAGAGCTTCAAAAGGTTTCAAAATGAGATGAGCATGAAACGTTCTGAAAAATAGGAGGAACATGAAGCTGTGTTGAAAAGCATGAAGAGCCTGAAAAGGTGTGAAAAATATGAAGAGTTTCAAAACGTGTCAAAAATATGAGGAGCCTGAAACGGTCTCAAAAATAGGAGGAGCATGAAACGGTCTGAAAAATAGGAGGAGCATGAAGCTGTGTTCAAAAACATGAAGAGCCAGAAAAGGTGTGAAAAATATGAAGAGCTTCAAATGTGTCAAAAATATGAGGAGCAAGAAACGGTCGGAAAATAGGAGGAGCATGAAACGATCTGAAAAATAGGAGGAGCATGACGCTGTGTTCAAAAACATGAAGAGCCTGAAAAGGTGTGAAAAATATGAAGAGCTTCAAAAGGTGTAAAAAATTTGAGCAGCATGAAACGATCTGAAAAATAGGAGGAGCATGAAGCTGTGTTCAAAAACATGAAGAGCCTGAAAAGGTGTGCAAAATATGAAGAGCTTCAAAAGGTGTGAAAAATATGAGGAGCATGAAACGGTCTGAAAAATAGGAGGAGCATGAACTGGTGCTGAAAAACCTGAGGAGCCTGAAAAGGTGTGCAAAATATGAAGAGCTTCAAAAGCTGTGAAAAATATGAGGAGCATGAAACGGTCTGAAAAATAGGAGGAGCATGAATCCGTGTTCAAAAACATGAAGAGCCTGAAAAGGTGTGAAAAATATGAGGAGCTTCAAAAAGTGTCAAATATATGAGGAGAAAGAAACGGTCTGAAAAAAAGGAGGAGCATATAGTTGTGTTGAAAAACATGAAGAGCCTGAAAAGGTGTGAAAAATATGAAGAGCTTCAAAAGCTGTCAAAAATGAGATGAGCATGAAACGTTCTGAAAAAAAGGAGGAGCATGAATCGTTGTTGAAAATCTTGAAGAGCTTGAAAAGTTGTGAAAAATATGAAGAGCTTGAAAAGGTTTCAAAAATATGAGGATCATGAAACGGTCTGAAAAATAGGAGCAACATGAAACGGTCTGAAAAATAAGAGGAGCATGAAATGGTGTTGAAAAACAGGAAGAGCCTGAAAATGTGAGAAAAATATGAAGAGCTTCAAAAGGTTTCAAAAATATGAGGAGCATGAAACTTTCTGAAAAATAGGAGGATCATGAAACCGTGTTCAAAAACGTGAAGAGCCTGAAAAGGTGTGAAAAATATGAAGAGCCTTAAAAAATGACAAAAATATGAGGAGTATGAAACGGTCTGAAAATAGGAGGAGCATGAACTGGTGCTGAAAAACATGAAGAGCCTGAAAAGGTGTGAAAAATATGAAGAGCCTGAAAAGGTGTGAAAAATATGAAGAGCTTCAAAAGGTGTCAAAAATTAGATGAGCATGAAACGGTCTGAAATAGGAGGAGCATTAAGCGGTGTTGAAAATCGTGAAGAGCCTGAAATGGTGTGAAAAATGTGAAGAGCTTCAAAAGGTGTAAAAAATGAGATGAGCATGAAACGGTCTGAAAAATAGGAGGAGCATGAACTGGTGCTGAAAAACCTGAAGAGCCTGAAAAGGTGTGCAAAATATGAAGAGCTTCAAAAGGTGTAAAAATTGAGATGAGCATGAAACGGTCTGAAAAATAGGAGGAGCATGAACTGGTGCTGAAAAACCTGAAGAGCCTGAAAAGGTGTGAAAAATATGAAGAGCTTCAAATGGTGTGAAAAATATGAGGAGCATGAAACGGTCTGAAAAATAGGAGGAGCATGGATCGGTGTTCAAAAACATGAAGAGCCTGAAAAGGTGTGAAAAATATGAAGAGCTTCAAAAAGTGTCAAAAATATGAGGAGCAAGAAACGGTCGGAAAATAGGAGGAGCATGAAACGATCTGAAAAATAGGAGGAGCATTAAGCTGTGTTCAAAAACATGAAGAGCCTGAAAAGGTGTGAAAAATATGAAGAGCTTCAAAAGGTGTAAAAAATTTGAGCAGCATGAAACGGTCTGAAAAATAGGAGGAGCATGAACTGGTGCTGAAAAACCTGAAGAGCCTGAAAAGGTGTGCAAAATATGAAGAGCTTCAAAAGGTGTAAAAATTGAGATGAGCATGAAACGGTCTGAAAAATAGGAGGAGCATGAACTGGTGCTGAAAAACCTGAAGAGCCTGAAAAGGTGTGAAAAATATGAAGAGCTTCAAAAAGTGTCAAATATATGAGGAGAAAGAAACGGTCTGAAAAAAAGGAGGAGCATGAAGCGGTGTTCAAAAACATGAAGAGCCTGAAAAGGTGTGAAAAATATGAAGAGCTTCAAAAGCTGTCAAAAATGAGATGAGCATGAAACGGTCTGAAAAAAAGGAGGAGCATGAAGCGTTGTTGAAAATCTTGAAGAGCTTGAAAAGGTGTGAAAAATATGAAGAGCTTCAAAAGGTTTCAAAAATATGAGGATCATGTAACGGTCTGAAAAATAGAAGCAACATGAAACGGTCTGTAACATAAGAGGAGCATGAAATGGTGTTGAAAAACAGGAAGAGCCTGAAAATGTGAGAAAAATATGAAGAGCTTCAAAAGGTTTCAAAAATATGAGGAGCATGAAACTTTCTGAAAAAGAGGAGGAGCATGAACCGGTGTTGAAAAATATGAAGAGCCTGAAAAGGTGTGAAAAATATGAAGAGGTTTAAAAGGTGTCAAAAATATGAGGAGCATGAAACTTTGTGAAAAATAGGAGGATCATGAAACCGTGTTCAAAAACATGAAGAGCCTGAAAAGGTGTGAAAAATATGAAGAGCCTTAAAAAATGTCAAAAATATGAGGAGTATGAAACGGTCTGAAAAATAGCAGGAGCATGAAACGGTGTTGAAAAACATGAAGAGCCTGAAAAGGTGTGAAAAATATGAAGAGCTTCAAAAGGTGTGAAAAATATGAAGAGCTTCAAAAGCTGTCAAATGAGATAAGCATGAAACGGTCTGAAAAATAGCAGGAGCATGAAGCGGTGTTCAAAAACATGAAGAGCCTGAAAAGGGGTGAAAAATATGAAGAGCTTCAAAACGTGTCAAAATATGAGGAGCATGAAACGGTCTGAAAAATAGGAGGAGCAAGAAGCGGTGTTGAAAACATGAAGAGCCTGAAAAGGTGTGAAAAATATGAAGAGCTTCAAAAGGTGTGAAAAATATGAAGAGCTTCAAAAGCTGTCAAATGAGATAAGCATGAAACGGTCTGAAAAATAGCAGGAGCATGAAGCGGTGTTCAAAAACATGAAGAGCCTGAAAAGGGGTGAAATATATGAAGAGCTTAAAAAGGTGTCAAAATTATGAGGAGCATGAAATGATCTGAAAAATAGGAGGAGCATGAAGCTGTGTTCAATAACATGAAGAGCCTGAAAAGGTGTGAAAAATATGAAGAGCCTGAAAAGGTGTGAAAAATGTGAAGAGGTTCAACAGGTGTCAAAAACTTGAGGAGAATGAAACGTTCTGAAAAATAGGAGAAGCATGAAGCTGTGTTGAAAAACATGAAGAGCATGAAAAGGTGTGAAAAATATGAAGAGCTTCAAAACGTGTAAAAAATGAGAGCAGCGTGAAACGGTCTGAAAAAGAGGAGGAGCATGAAGTGGAGCTGAAAAACATGAAGAGCCTGAAAAGGTGTGAAAAATATGAAGAGCTTTAAAAGGTGTGAAAAATATGACGAGCATGAAACGGTCTGAAAAATAGGAGGAGCATGAAGCTGTGTTCAAAAACATGAAGAGCCAGAAAAGGTGTGAAAAATATGAAGAGCTTCAAAAGCTGTCAAATATATGAGGAGAAATAAACGGTCTGAAAAAAAGGAGCAGCATGAAACGGTGTTGAAAATCTTGAAGAGCTTGAAAAGGTGTGAAAAATATGAAGAGCTTCAAAAGGTTTCAAAAATATGAGGATCATGAAACGGTCTGAAAAATAGGAGCAGCATGAAACGGTCTGAAAAATAAGAGGAGCATGAAATGGTGTTGAAAAACAAGAAGAGCCTGAAAAGGTGTGAAAAATGTGAAGAGCTTCAACAGGTGTCAAAAACTTGAGGAGAATGAAACGGTCTGAAAAATAGGAGGAGCATGAAGCTGTGTTGAAAAACATGAAGAGCCTGAAAAGGTGTGAAAAATATGAAGAGCTCCAAAAGTTTCAAAACATTGAGGCGCGTGAAACGGTCTCAAAAATAGGAGGAGCGTGAAACGGTAATGAAAAACATGAAGAGCCTGAAAACGTGTGAAAAATATGAAGAGCTTCAAAAGCTGTAAAAAATATGAGGAGCATGAAACGGTCTTAAATATAGTAGGAGCATGAAACGGTGTTGAAAAACATGAAGAGCCTGAAAAGGTGTGAAAAATATGAAGAGCTTCAAAAGGTGTCAATAATAAGAGGTGCATGAAACAGCCTGAAAAATATGAGGAGCATGAAACGGTCTGAAGAATAGGAGGAGCATGAAGCGGTGTTGAAATACATGAAGAGCCTGAAAAGGAGTGAAAAATATGAAGAGCTACAAAACGTGTCAAAATATGAGGAGCATGAAACGGTCTCAAAAATGGGGGGGGGCATGAAATGGTCTGAAAAATAGGAGGAGCATGAAACGGTGTTGAAAAACATCAAGAGCCTGAAAACGTGTGAAAAATAGGAGGAGCTTCAAAAGGTGTCAAAATATGAGGAGCATGAAACGGTCTGAAAAATTGGAGCAGCATGGAACGGTGTTCAAAAACATGAAGAGCCTGGAAAGGTGGGAAATATATGAAGAGCCTCAAAAGGTGTGAAAAATATGAAGAGATTCAAAAGGTGTGAAAAATAGGAGGAGCTTCAAAAGGTTTCAAAAATATGAGGAGCATGAAACGGTCTGAAAAATAGGAGGAGCATGAAGCGGTGCTGAAAAACATGAAGAGCCTGAAAACGTGTGAAAAATATTAAGAGCTTCAAAAGGTGTGAAAAATATGAAGAGCTTCAAAGGTTTCAAAATGAGATGAGCATGAAACGTTCTGAAAAATAGGAGGAACATGAAGCTGTGTTGAAAAGCATGAAGAGCCTGAAAAGGTGTGAAAAATATGAAGAGCTTCAAAACGTGTCAAAAATATGAGGAGCCTGAAACGGTCTCAAAAATAGGAGGAGCATGAAACGATCTGAAAAATAGGAGGAGCATGAAGCTGTGTTCAAAAACATGAAGAGCCAGAAAAGGTGTGAAAAATATGAAGAGCTTCAAAAAGTGTCAAAAATATGAGGAGCAAGAAACGGTCGGAAAATAGGAGGAGCATGAAACGATCTGAAAAATAGGAGGAGCATGAAGCTGTGTTCAAAAACATGAAGAGCCTGAAAAGGTGTGAAAAATATGAAGAGCTTCAAAAGGTGTAAAAAATTTGAGCAGCATGAAACGGTCTGAAAAATAGGAGGAGCATGAAGTGGAGCTGAAAAACATGAAGTGCCTGAAAAGGTGTGCAAAATATGAAGAGCTTCAAAACGTGTAAAAAATGAGATGAGCATGAAACGGTCTGAAAAATAGGAGGAGCATGAACTGGTGCTGAAAAACCTGAAGAGCCTGAAAAGGTGTGCAAAATATGAAGAGCTTCAAAAGGTGTGAAAAATATGAGGAGCATGAAACGGTCTGAAAAATAGGAGGAGCATGGATCCGTGTTCAAAAACATGAAGAGCCTGAAAAGGTGTGAAAAATATGAGGAGCTTCAAAAAGTGTCAAATATATGAGGAGAAAGAAACGGTCTGAAAAAAAGGAGGAGCATGAAGTGGTGTTCAAAAACATGAAGAGCCTGAAAAGGTGTGAAAAATATGAAGAGCTTCAAAAGCTGTCAAAAATGAGATGAGCATGAAACGTTCTGAAAAAAAGGAGGAGCATGAAGCGTTGTTGAAAATCATGAAGAGCTTGAAAAGGTGTGAAAAATATGAAGAGCTTGAAAAGGTTTCAAAAATATGAGGATCATGAAACGGTCTGAAAAATAGGAGCAACATGAAACGGTCTGAAAAATAAGAGGAGCATGAAATGGTGTTGAAAAACAGGAAGAGCCTGAAAATGTGAGAAAAATATGAAGAGCTTCAAAAGGTTTCAAAAATATGAGGAGCATGAAACTTTCTGAAAAAGAGGAGGAGCATGAACCGGTGTTGGAAAACATGAAGAGCCTGAAAAGGTGTGAAAAATATGAAGAGGCTTAAAAGGTGTCAAAAATATGAGGAGCATGAAACTTTCTGAAAAATAGGATCATGAAACCGTGTTCAAAAACATGAAGAGCCTGAAAAGGTGTGAAAAATATGAAGAGCCTTAAAAAATGTCAAAAATATGAGGAGTATGAAACGGTCTGAAAAATAGCAGGAGCATGAAGCGATGTTGAAAAACATGAAGAGCCTGAAAAGGTGTGAAAAATATGAAGAGCTCAAAAGGTGTGAAAAATATGAAGAGCCTTAAAAAATGTCAAAAATATGAGGAGTATGAAACGGTCTGAAAAATAGGCGGAGCATGAAACGGTGTTCAAAAATATGAAGAGCCTGAAAAGGTGTGAAAAATATGAAGAGCTTCAAAACGTGTCAAAATATGAGGAGCATGAAACGGTCTGAAAAATAGGAGGAGCAAGAAGTGGTGTTGAAAAACATGAAGAGCCAGAAAAGGTGTGAAAACTATGAAGAGCTTCAAAAGGTGTGAAAAATATGATGAGCTTCAAAAGCTGTCAAATGAGATGGGCATGAAACGGTCTGAAAAATAGCAGGAGCATGAAGCGGTGTTCAAAAACATGAAGAGCCGGAAAAGGGGTGAAAAATATGAAGAGCTTAAAAAGGTGTCAAAATTATGAGGAGCATTAAACGGTCTGAAAAATAGGAGGAGCATGAAGCTGTGTTCAACAACATGAAGAGCCTGAAAAGGTGCGAAAAATATGAAGAGCCTGAAAAGGTGTGAAAAATATGAAGAGCTTCAAAAGGTGTCAAAAATTAGATGAGCATGAAACGGTCTGAAATAGGAGGAGCATTAAGCGGTGTTGAAAATAATGAAGAGCCTGAAAAGGTGTGAAAAATATGAAGAGCTTCAAAACTGTGAAAAATATGAAGAGCTTCAAAAGGTCTCAAAAATTAGATGAGCATGAAACGGTCTGAAAAATAGGAGGAGCATTAAACGGTGTGGAAAAACATGAAGAGCCTGAAAAGGTGTGGAAAAATAGAAAGAGCTTCAAAATGTGTCAAATATATGAGGAGAATGAAACGGTCTGAAAAATAGGAGGAGCATGAAACGGTCTGAAAAATAGGAAGAGCATGAAACGGTCTGAAAAATAGGAGGATCATGAAACGGTGTTGAAAATCGTGAAGAGCCTGAAATGGTGTGAAAAATGTGAAGAGCTTTAAAAGGTGTGAAAAATATGACGAGCATGAAACGGTCTGAAAAATAGGAGGAGCATGAATTGGAGCTGAAAAACATGAAGTGCCTGAAAAGGAGTGCCAAATATGAACAGCTTCAAAAGGTGTAAACAATGAGATGAGCATGAAACGGTCTGAAAAATAGGAGGAGCATGAACTGGTGCTGAAAAACATGAAGAGCCTGAAAAGGTGTGAAAAATATGAAGAGCTTTAAAAGGTGTGAAAAATATGACGAGCATGAAACGGTCTGAAAAATAGGAGGAGCATGAAGCTGTGTTCAAAAACATGAAGAGACAGAAAAGGTGTGAAAAATATGAAGAGCTTCAAAAAGTGTCAAAAATATGAGGAGCAAGAAACGGTCGGAAAATAGGAGGAGCATGAAATGATCTGAAAAATAGGAGGAGCATGAAGCTGTGTTCAAAAACATGAAGAGCCTGAAAAGGTGTGAAAAATATGAAGAGCTTCAAGAAGTGTCTAATATATGAGGAGAAAGAAACGGTCTGAAAAAAAGGAGGAGCATGAAGCGTTGTTGAAAATCTTGAAGAGCTTGAAAAGGTGTGAAAAATATGAAGAGCTTGAAAAGGTTTCAAAAATATGAGGATCATGAAACGTTCTGAAAAATAAGAGGAGCATGAAGCGGTGTTCAGAAATATGAAGAGCCTGAAAAGTTGTGAAAAATATGAAGAGCTTCAAAAGGTGTGAAAAATATGAGGAGCATGAAACGTTCTGAAAAATAGGAGGAGCATGAAACGGTGTTGAAAAACTTGAAGAGCCTGAAAACGTGTGAAAAATAAGAGGAGCTTCAAATGGTGTGAAAAATATGAAGAGCTTCAAAACGTGTCAAAAATATGAGGAGCATGAAACGGTCTGAAAAATAGGAGGAGCATGAAGCGGTTGTCAATAACATAAAGAGCCTGAAGAGGTGTGAAAAATATGAAGAGCTTCAAAAGGTGTCAAAAATATGAGGAGCATGAAACGGTCTGAGAAATAGGAGAAGCATAAAGCGGTTGTCAAAAACATGAAGATCCTGAAAAGGTTTGAACAGTATGAAGAGCTTCAAAAGGTGTGAAAAATATGAAGAGCTTCATAGGTGTGAAAAATATGAAGAGCTTCAAAAGGTGTCAGAAATGAGATGAATATGAAATGGTCTGAAAAATAGGAGGAGCATGAAGCCGTGTTGAAAACCATGAAGAACCTGAAAAGGTGTGAAAAATATGAAGAGCTTCAAAAGGTGTGAAAAATATGAAGAGCTTCAAAAGGTATCAAAAATATGAGGAACATGAAATGGTCTGTAAAATAGGAGGAGCATGAAGCGGTGTTCAGAAACATGAAGAGCCGGAAAAGGTGTGAAAAATATGAAGAGCTTCAAAAGGTGTGAAAATTATGAGGTGCATGAAACGGTTTGAAAAAAAAGGAGGAGCATGAAGACGTGTTGAAAAACATGAAGAGCCTGAAAAGGTGTGAAAAATATGAAGAGCTTCAAATTGTGTCAAGTATATGAGGAGCATGAAACGGTCTGAAAAATGCGAGGAGCATGAAACGATCTGAAAAATAGGAGGAGCATGAAACGGTGTTGAAAATCATGAAGAGCCTGAAAAGGTGTGAAAAATATGAAGAGCTTCAAACGTTGTGAAAAATATGAAGAGTTTGAAAAGGTGTCAAAAATATGAGGAGCATGAAACGGTCTGAAAAATAGGAGGAGCATGAAACTTTGTTCAAAAACATGAAGAGCCTGAAAAGGTGTGAAAAATATGAAGAGCTTCAAAACGTGTGAAAAATATGAGTAGCATGAAACGGACTGAAAAATAGGAGAAGCATGAAGTGGTGTTGAAAAACATGAGAAGCCTGAAAATGTGTGAAAAATATGAAGAGCTTCAAAAGGTGTGAAAAATATGAAGAGCTTCAAAAGGTGTGAAATACATGAGAAGCATGAAACGGTCTGAAAAATAGGAGGAGCATGAAGCGGTCTTCAAAAACATGAAGAGCTTGAAAAGGTGTGAAAAATATGTGGAGCTTCAAAAGGTGTCAAAATATGAGGAGCATGAAACCGTCTGAAAAGTAGGAGGAGCATTAAGCAATGTTGAAAAACATGAAGAGCCTGAAAAGGTGTGAAAAATAGGAAGATCGTGAAAAGGTGTCAAAAATATGAGTGGCATGAAACGGTCTGAAAAATAGGAGGAGCATGAAGTGGTGATGAAAAACAAGAAGAGCCTGAAAAGGTCTGAAAAATATGAAGAGCTTCAAAAGGTGTGAAACATATGAAGAGCTTCAAATGGTGTCAAAATTAAGAGGAGCAAATAAACCATCTGAAAAATATGAAGGAGCATGAAACGGTTTGAAAAATAGGAGGAGCATGAAACGTGATGAAAAACATGAACAGCTTCAAAAGGTGTGAAAAATATTAGGATCATGAAACGATCTGAAAAATAGGAGGAGCATGAACTGGTCTTGAACAACATGAACAGCATGAAAAGGTGTGAAAAATATGAAGAGCTTAAAAAGGTGTCAAAAATATGAGGAGCACGGAACGGTCTGAAAAATAGGAGAACCACGAAGCTGTGTTGAAAAACATGACAGCATGAAAAGGTGTGAAAAATATGAAGGGCTGCAAAAGTTGTGAAAAATATGAAGAGCATGAAAAGGTCAGAAAAATAGGAGGAGCATGAAGCGCTGTTGAAAAACATGAAGTGCCTGAAAAGTTGTGAAGAATATGAAGAGCTTCAAAAGGTGTCAAAAATATGAGGAGCTTGAAATGGACTGAAAAATATGAGGTGCATGAAACGGTCTGATTAATAGGAGGAGCATGAAACGGTGTTGAAAAACATGAAGAGCATTGAAAGGTGTGAAAAATATGAAGAGCTTCAAAAGGTGTCAAAACTGTGAGGATCATGAAATGATCTGAAAGATAGGAGGAGCATGAACCGGTGGTCAGAAACATGAAGAGCCTGAAAAGGTGTGAAATATATGAAGAGCTTCAAAAGGTGTGAAAAATATGAATAGCTTCAGAAGGTGTTAAAAATATGAGGAGCATGAAACGGTCTGAAAAATAGGTGGAGCATCAAAATGTGTTGAAAAACATGAAGATCATGAAAGGTTTGAAAAATATGAAGAGCTTCAAAAGGAGTCAAAAATAGAAGTAGCATGAAACGGTGTTCAAAAACTTGAAGAGCCTGAAAATGTGTGAAAAATATGAAGAGATTTAAAGGTGTCAAAAATATGAGGAGCATGAAACGGTCTGAAAAATAGGAGGAGCATGAAGCGGTGTTGAAAAACATGAAGAGCCTGAAAAGGTGTGAAAAATATGAAGAGCTTCAAAAGGTGTGAAATACATGAGGAGCATGATACGGTCTGAAAAATATGAGAAGCATGAAGTTGTGTTGAAAAATATGAAGAGCCTGAAAAGGTGTGAAAAATATGAAGATCTTCAAAAGGTGTGAAAAATATGAGGAGAATGAAACGGTCTGAAAAATAGGAGGAGCATGAAGCGGTGTTCAAAAACATGAAGAGCCACAAAAGGTGTGAAAAATATGAAGAGCTTTAAATGGTGTCAAAATATGAGGAGCATGAAACGTTCTGAAAAATAGGAGGATTATGAAACGGGGTTCAAAAACATGAAGAGCCTGAAAAGGTGTGAAAAATATGAAGAGCCTCAAAAAATGTCAAAAATATAAGGAGTATGAAATGGTCTCAAAAATAGGAGGAGCAAGAAGCGGTGTTGAAAAACATGAAGAGCCTGAAACCGAGTGAAAAATATGAAGAGCTTCAAAAATGTGAAAAATATGAAGAGCTTCAAAAGGTGTGAAAAATATGAAGAGCTTCAAAAGTATTCAAAAATGAGATGTGCATGAAACGGACTGAAATATAGGAGGAGCATGAAGTGATGTTGAAAAACATGAAGAGCCTGAAAATGTGCGAAATATTGGAAGAGCTTCAAAAGGTGTCAAAAATATGAGGAGCATGAAATGGTCTGAAAACTAGGAGGAGCATGAAGCGGTGTTGAGAAACATGAAGAGCCTGAAAAGGTGTGAAAAATATGAAGAGCTTCAAAAGGTGTCAAAAATATGAGGAGCATGAAATGGTCTGAAAACTAGGAGGAGCCTGAAACGGTGTTCAAAACATGAAGACCCTGAAAAGGTGTGAATAAAATGAAGAGATTCAAAAGGTGTGAAAAATATGAAGAGGTTCCAAAGGATTCAAAAATGAGATGAGCATGAAACGGTCTAAAATTGGAGGAGCATGAAGTGGTGTTGAAAAACATGAAGTGCCTGAAAAGGTGTGAAATATATGAAGAGCTTCAAAAGGTGTGAAAAATAAGAGGAGCATCAAAAGGTGTCAAAAATATGAGGAGCCTGAAACGGTCTGAAAAATAGGAGGAGCATGAAACGGTGTTGAAAAACATATAGAGCCTGAAGATGTGTAAAAAATATGAAGAGCTTCAAAAAGACTGAAATACATGAGGAGCATGGAACGTCTGAAAATAAGAGGAACATGAAGCGTTTCTCAAAAACATGAAGATCCTGAAAAGGTGTGAAAATTATGAAGAGCTTCAAAAGGTGTCAAAAATATGAGGAGCATGAAACGGTCTGAAAAATAGGAGGAGCATGAAGCGATGTATAAAAACATGACGAGCCTGAAAGGTGTGAAGAATATGAAGAGCTTCAAAAGGTGTCAAAAATATGAGGACCATGAAACGGTCTGAAAAATAGGAGGAGATTGAAACGGTGTTCAAAAACATGAAGAGCCTGAAAAGGTGTGAAAAATATGAAGAGCTTCAAAAGGTGTCAAATATATGAGGAGCATGTAACTGTCTGAAATATAGGAGGAACAAGAAGCGGTGTTCAAAAACATGTAGAGCCTGAAAAGGTGTGAAAAATATGAAGAGCTTCCAAAATTGTGAAAACATGAGGAGAATGAAACGGTCTGAAAAATAGGAGGAGCATGAAACGGTCTGAAAAATAGGAGGAGCATGAAACGGTGTTCAAAAACATGAAGAGCCTGAAAAGGTGTGAAAAATATGAAGAGCTTCCAAAATTGTCAAAATATGATGAGAATGAAACGGTCTGAAAAATAGGAAGAGTATGAAACGGTTTGAAAAATAGGAGGAGCATGAAACGCTGTTGAAAAACATGAAGAGCCTGAAAAGGTTTGAAAAATAGTGGAGCTTCAAAAGGTGTGAAAAATGTGAGGAGCATGAAACGGTCTGAAAAATAAGAGGAGCATGAAGCGGTGTTCAGAAACATGAAGAGCCTGAAAAGGTGTGAAAAATATGAAGAGCTTCAAAAGGTGTGAAAAATATGAGGAGCATGAAACGTTCTGAAAAATAGGAGTAGCATGAAACGGTGTTGAAAAACTTGAAGAGCCTGAAAACGTGTGAAAAATAAGAGGAGCTTCAAATGGTGTGAAAAATATGAAGAGCTTCAAAACGTGTCAAAAATATGAGAAGCATGAAACGGTCTGAAAAATAGGAGGAGCATGAAGCGGTTGTCAATAACATAAAGAGCCTGAAGAGGTGTGAAAAATATGAAGAGCTTCAAAAGGTGTCAAAAATATGAGGAGCATGAAACGGTCTGAAAAATAGGAGGAGCATGAAACTGTGTTGAAAAACATGAAGAGCCTGAAAAGGTGTGAAAAATATGAAGAGCTTCAAAACGTGTGAAAAATATGAGTAGCATGAAACGGACTGAAAAATAGGAGAAGCATGAAGTGGTGTTGAAAAACATGAGAAGCCTGAAAATGTGTGAAAAATATGAAGAGCTTCAAAAGGTGTGAAAAATATGAAGAGCTTCAAAAGGTGTGAAATACATGAGAAGCATGAAACGGTCTGAAAAATAGGAGGAGCATGAAGCGGTCTTCAAAAACATGAAGAGCCTGAAAAGGTGTGAAAAATATGTGGAGCTTCAAAAGGTGTCAAAATATGAGGAGCATGAAACCGTCTGAAAAGTAGGAGGAGCATTAAGCGATGTTGAAAAACATGAAGAGCCTGAAAAGGTGTGAAAAATAGGAAGATCGTGAAAAGGTGTCAAAAATATGAGTAGCATGAAACGGTCTGAAAAATAGGAGGAGCATGAAGTGGTGATGAAAAACATGAAGAGCCTGAAAAGGTGTGAAAAGTATGAAGAGCTTCCAAAGTTGTGAAAATATGAGGAGAATGAAACGGTCTGAAAATTAGGAGGAGCATGAAACGTTCTGAAAAATAGGAGGAGCATGATGCGCTGTGGAAAAACAAGAAGAGCCTGAAAAGGTGTGAAAAATATGTGGAGCTTCAAAAGGTGTCAAAATATGAGGAGCATGAAACCGTCTGAAAAGTAGGAGGAGCATTAAGCGATGTTGAAAAACATGAAGAGCATTGAAAGGTGTGAAAAATATGAAGAGCTTCAAAAGGTGTCAAAACTGTGAGGATCATGAAATGATCTGAAAGATAGGAGGAGCATGAACCGGTGATCAGAAACATGAAGAGCCTGAAAAGGTGTGAAATATATGAAGAGCTTCAAAAGGTGTGAAAAATATGAATAGCTTCAGAAGGTGTTAAAAATATGAGGAGCATGAAACGGTCTGAAAAATAGGTGGAGCATCAAAATGTGTTGAAAAACATGAAGATCATGAAAGGTTTGAAAAATATGAAGAGCTTCAAAAGGAGTCAAAAATAGAAGTAGCATGAAACGGTGTTCAAAAACTTGAAGAGCCTGAAAATGTGTGAAAAATATGAAGAGATTTAAAGGTGTCAAAAATATGAGGAGCATGAAACGGTCTGAAAAATAGGAGGAGCATGAAGCGGTCTTCAAAAACATGAAGAGCCTGAAAAGGTGTGAAAAATATGTGGAGCTTCAAAAGGTGTCAAAATATGAGGAGCATGAAACCGTCTGAAAAGTAGGAGGAGCATTAAGCGATGTTGAAAAACATGAAGAGCCTGAAAAGGTGTGAAAAATAGGAAGATCGTGAAAAGGTGTCAAAAATATGAGTAGCATGAAACGGTCTGAAAAATAGGAGGAGCATGAAGTGGTGATGAAAAACATGAAGAGCCTGAAAAGGTGTGAAAAATATGAAGAGCTTCCAAAGTTGTGAAAATATGAGGAGAATGAAACGGTCTGAAAATTAGGAGGAGCATGAAACGTTCTGAAAAATAGGAGGAGCATGATGCGCTGTGGAAAAACAAGAAGAGCCTGAAAAGGTGTGAAAAATATGTGGAGCTTCAAAAGGTGTCAAAATATGAGGAGCATGAAACCGTCTGAAAAGTAGGAGGAGCATTAAGCGATGTTGAAAAACATGAAGAGCATTGAAAGGTGTGAAAAATATGAAGAGCTTCAAAAGGTGTCAAAACTGTGAGGATCATGAAATGATCTGAAAGATAGGAGGAGCATGAACCGGTGGTCAGAAACATGAAGAGCCTGAAAAGGTGTGAAATATATGAAGAGCTTCAAAAGGTGTGAAAAATATGAATAGCTTCAGAAGGTGTTAAAAATATGAGGAGCATGAAACGGTCTGAAAAATAGGTGGAGCATCAAAATGTGTTGAAAAACATGAAGATCATGAAAGGTTTGAAAAATATGAAGAGCTTCAAAAGGAGTCAAAAATAGAAGTAGCATGAAATGGTGTTCAAAAACTTGAGGAGCCTGAAAATGTGTGAAAAATATGAAGAGATTTAAAGGTGTCAAAAATATGAGGAGCATGAAACGGTCTGAAAAATAGGAGGAGCATGAAGCGGTCTTCAAAAACATGAAGAGCCTGAAAAGGTGTGAAAAATAGGAAGATCGTGAAAAGGTGTCAAAAATATGAGTAGCATGAAACGGTCTGAAAAATAGGAGGAGCATGAAGCGGTGTTCAAAAACATGAAGAGCATGAAAAGGTGTGAAAAATATGAAGAGCTTCAAAAGGTGTGAAATACATGAGGAGCATGATACGGTCTGAAAAATAGAAGGAGCATGAAGCGGTGTTGAAAAACATGAAGAGCCTGAAAAGGTGTGAAAAATATGAAGAGCTTCAAAAGGTGTGAAAAATATGAGGAGCATGAAACGGTCTGAAAAATAGGAGGAGCATGAAGCGGTGTTCAAAAACATGAAGAGCATGAAAAGGTGTGAAAAATATGAAGAGCTTCAAAAGGTGTGAAATACATGAGGAGCATGATACGGTCTGAAAAATAGGAGAAGCATGAAGTTGTGTTGAAAAATATGAAGAGCCTGAAAAGGTGTGAAAAATATGAAGAGCTTCAAAAGGTGTGAAAAATATGAGGAGAATGAAACGGTCTGAAAAATAGGAGGAGCATGAAGCGGTGTTCAAAAACATGAAGAGCCACAAAAGGTGTGAAAAATATGAAGAGCTTTAAAAGGTGTCAAAATATGAGGAGCATGAAACGTTCTGAAAAATAGGAGGATTATGAAACGGGGTTCAAAAACATGAAGAGCCTGAAAAGGTGTGAAAAATATGAAGAGCCTCAAAAAATGTCAAAAATATAAGGAGTATGAAATGGTCTCAAAAATAGGAGGAGCAAGAAGCGGTGTTGAAAAACATGAAAAGCCTGAAACCGAGTGAAAAATATGAAGAGCTTCAAAAATGTGAAAAATATGAAGAGCTTCAAAAGGTGTGAAAAATATGAAGAGCTTCAAAAGTATTCAAAAATGAGATGTGCATGAAACGGACTGAAATATAGGAGGAGCATGAAGTGATGTTGAAAAACATGAAGAGCCTGAAAATGTGCGAAATATTGGAAGAGCTTCAAAAGGTGTCAAAAATATGAGGAGCATGAAATGGTCTGAAAACTAGGAGGAGCATGAAGCGTTGTTGAGAAACATGAAGAGCCTGAAAAGGTGTGAAAAATATGAAGAGCTTCAAAAGGTGTCAAAAATATGAGGAGCATGAAATGGTCTGAAAACTAGGAGGAGCCTGAAACGGTGTTCAAAAACATGAAGACCCTGAAAAGGTGTGAATAAAATGAAGAGATTCAAAAGGTGTGAAAAATATGAAGAGGTTCCAAAGGAGTCAAAAATGAGATGAGCATGAAACGGTCTAAAATTGGAGGAGCATGAAGTGGTGTTGAAAAACATGAAGTGCCTGAAAAGGTGTGAAATATATGAAGAGCTTCAAAAGGTGTGAAAAATAAGAGGAGCATCAAAAGGTGTCAAAAATATGAGGAGCCTGAAACGGTCTGAAAAATAGGAGGAGCATGAAACTGTGTTGAAAAACATATAGAGCCTGAAGTTGTGTAAAAAATATGAAGAGCTTCAAAAAGACTGAAATACATGAGGAGCATGGAACGTCTGAAAATAAGAGGAACATGTAGCGTTTCTCAAAAACATGAAGATCCTGAAAAGGTGTGAAAATTATGAAGAGCTTCAAAAGGTGTCAAAAATATGAGGAGCATGAAACGGTCTGAAAAATAGGAGGAGCATGAAGCGATGTATAAAAACATGACGAGCCTGAAAGGTGTGAAGAATATGAAGAGCTTCAAAAGGTGTCAAAAATATGAGGACCATGAAACGGTCTGAAAAATAGGAGGAGATTGAAACGGTGTTCAAAAACATGAAGAGCATGAAAAGGTGTGAAAAATATGAAGAGCTTCAAAAGGTGTCAAATATATGAGGAGCATGTAACTGTCTGAAATATAGGAGGAACAAGAAGCGGTGTTCAAAAACATGTAGAGCCTGAAAAGGTGTGAAAAATATGAAGAGCTTCAAAAGGTTTCAAAAATATGAGGAGCATGACACGGTCTGAAAAATTGGAGGAACATGAAGCGGTGATCAATAACATGTAGAGCCTGAAAAGGTGAGAAAAATATGAAGAGCTTCAAAATGTGTGAAAAAAATGAAGAGCTTCAAAAGGTGTAAAAAATGAGATGAGTATGAAACGGTCTGAAAATTAGGAGGGGCATGAACTGGTGTTGAAAAACATGAAGAGCAGGAAAAGGTGTGAAATATATGAAGAGCCTCAAAGGTGTCAAAAATATGAGGAGAAAGAAACGGTCTGAAAAATAAGAGGAGCTTAAGCGGGTTGAAAAACATGAAGAGCCTGAAAAGGTGTGAAAAATATGAAGAGATTCAAAGGTGTCAAAAACATGAGGAGCATGAAACAGTCTGAAAAATAGGATGAAAATTAAACTGTCAGGGAAAAGATGAAGAGCATGAAAAGGTTTGAAATATATGAAGGGCTTCAAAAGGTGTCAAAAATATGAGGAGCATGAAATGATCTGAAAAATAGGAGGAGCATGAAGCGGGTATGAAAAACATGAAGAGCCTGAAAAGGTGTGAAAAATATGAAGAGCTTCCAAAATTGTGAAAATATGAGGAGAATGAAACGGTCTGAAAAATAGGACGAGCATGAAACGGTCTGAAAAATAGGAGGAGCATGAAGCGGGTATGAAAAACATGAAGAGCCTGAAAAGGTGTGAAAAATATGAAGAGCTTCCAAAATTGTGAAAATATGAGGAGAATGAAACGGTCTGAAAAATAGGAGGAGCATGAAACGGTCTGAAAAATAGGAGGAGCATGAAACGGTGTTCAAAAACATGAAGAGCCTGAAAAGGTGTGAAAAATATGAAGAGCTTCCAAAATTGTCAAAATATGACGAGAATGAAACGGTCTGAAAAATAGGAAGAGTATGAAACGGTTTGAAAAATAGGAGGAGCATGAAACGCTGTTGAAAAACATGAAGAGCCTGAAAAGGTTTGAAAAATAGTGGAGCTTCAAAAGGTGTGAAAAATGTGAGGAGCATGAAACGGTCTGAAAAATAAGAGGAGCATGAAGCGGTGTTCAGAAACATGAAGAGCCTGAAAAGGTGTGAAAAATATGAAGAGCTTCAAAAGGTGTGAAAAATATGAGGAGCATGAAACGTTCTGAAAAATAGGAGGAGCATGAAACGGTGTTGAAAAACTTGAAGAGCCTGAAAACGTGTGAAAAATAAGAGGAGCTTCAAATGGTGTGAAAAATATGAAGAGCTTCAAAACGTGTCAAAAATATGAGGAGCATGAAACGGTCTGAAAAATAGGAGGAGCATGAAGCGGTTGTCAATAACATAAAGAGCCTGAAGAGGTGTGAAAAATATGAAGAGCTTCAAAAGGTGTCAAAAATATGAGGAGCATGAAACGGTCTGAGAAATAGGAGAAGCATAAAGCGGTTGTCAAAAACATGAAGATCCTGAAAAGGTTTGAACAGTATGAAGAGCTTCAAAAGGTGTGAAAAATATGAAGAGCTTCATAGGTGTGAAAAATATAAAGAGCTTCAAAAGGTGTCAGAAATGAAATGAATATGAAACGGTCTGAAAAATAGGAGGAGCATGAAGCCGTGTTGAAAACCATGAAGAACCTGAAAAGGTGTGAAAAATATGAAGAGCTTCAAAAGGTGTGAAAAATATGAAGAGCTTCAAAAGGTATCAAAAATATGAGGAACATGAAATGGTCTGTAAAATAGGAGGAGCATGAAGCGGTGTTCAGAAACATGAAGAGCCTGAAAAGGTGTGAAAAATATGAAGAGCTTCAAAAGGTGTGAAAAATATGAGGTGCATGAAACGGTTTGAAAAAAAGGAGGAGCATGAAGACGTGTTGAAAAACATGAAGAGCCTGAAAAGGTGTGAAAAATATGAAGAGCTTCAAATTGTGTCAAGTATATGAGGAGCATGAAACGGTCTGAAAAATGCGAGGAGCATGAAACGATCTGAAAAATAGTAGGAGCATGAAACAGTGTTGAAAATCATGAAGAGCCTGAAAAGGTGTGAAAAATATGAAGAGCTTCAAACGTTGTGAAAAATATGAAGAGTTTGAAAAGGTGTCAAAAATATGAGGAGCATGAAACGGTCTGAAAAATAGGAGGAGCATGAAACTGTGTTGAAAAACATGAAGAGCCTGAAAAGGTGTGAAAAATATGAAGAGCTTCAAACGTTGTGAAAAATATGAAGAGTTTGAAAAGGTGTCAAAAATATGAGGAGCATGAAACGGTCTGAAAAATAGGAGGAGCATGAAACTGTGTTGAAAAACATGAAGAGCCTGAAAAGGTGTGAAAAATATGAAGAGCTTCAAAACGTGTGAAAAATATGAGTAGCATGAAACGGACTGAAAAATAGGAGAAGCATGAAGTGGTGTTGAAAAACATGAGAAGCCTGAAAATGTGTGAAAAATATGAAGAGCTTCAAAAGGTGTGAAAAATATGAAGAGCTTCAAAAGGTGTGAAATACATGAGAAGCATGAAACGGTCTGAAAAATAGGAGGAGCATGAAGCGGTCTTCAAAAACATGAAGAGCCTGAAAAGGTGTGAAAAATATGTGGAGCTTCAAAAGGTGTCAAAATATGAGGAGCATGAAACCGTCTGAAAAGTAGGAGGAGCATTAAGCGATGTTGAAAATCATGAAGAGCCTGAAAAGGTGTGAAAAATAGGAAGATCGTGAAAAGGTGTCAAAAATATGAGTAGCATGCAACGGTCTGAAAAATAGGAGGAGCATGAAGTGGTGATGAAAAACATGAAGAGCCTGAAAAGGTGTGAAAAATATGAAGAGCTTCCAAAGTTGTGAAAATATGAGGAGAATGAAACGGTCTGAAAATTAGGAGGAGCATGAAACGTTCTGAAAAATAGGAGGAGCATGATGCGCTGTGGAAAAACAAGAAGAGCCTGAAAAGGTGTGAAAAATATGTGGAGCTTCAAAAGGTGTCAAAATATGAGGAGCATGAAACCGTCTGAAAAGTAGGAGGAGCATTAAGCGATGTTGAAAAACATGAAGAGCATTGAAAGGTGTGAAAAATATGAAGAGCTTCAAAAGGTGTCAAAACTGTGAGGATCATGAAATGATCTGAAAGATAGGAGGAGCATGAACCGGTGGTCAGAAACATGAAGAGCCTGAAAAGGTGTGAAATATATGAAGAGCTTCAAAAGGTGTGAAAAATATGAATAGCTTCAGAAGGTGTTAAAAATATGAGGAGCATGAAACGGTCTGAAAAATAGGTGGAGCATCAAAATGTGTTGAAAAACATGAAGATCATGAAAGGTTTGAAAAATATGAAGAGCTTCAAAAGGAGTCAAAAATAGAAGTAGCATGAAACGGTGTTCAAAAACTTGAAGAGCCAGAAAATGTGTGAAAAATATGAAGAGATTTAAAGGTGTCAAAAATATGAGGAGCATGAAACGGTCTGAAAAATAGGAGGAGCATGAAGCGGTGTTCAAAAACATGAAGAGCATGAAAAGGTGTGAAAAATATGAAGAGCTTCAAAAGGTGTGAAATACATGAGGAGCATGAAACGGTCTGAAAAATAGGAGGAGCATGAAGCGGTGTTCAAAAACATGAAGAGCATGAAAAGGTGTGAAAAATATGAAGAGCTTCAAAAGGTGTGAAATACATGAGGAGCATGATACGGTCTGAAAAATAGGAGAAGCATGAAGTTGTGTTGAAAAATATGAAGAGCCTGAAAAGGTGTGAAAAATATGAAGATCTTCAAAAGGTGTGAAAAATATGAGGAGAATGAAACGGTCTGAAAAATAGGAGGAGAATGAAGCGGTGTTCAAAAACATGAAGAGCCACAAAAGGTGTGAAAAATATGAAGAGCTTTAAAAGGTGTCAAAATATGAGGAGCATGAAACGTTCTGAAAAATAGGAGGATTATGAAACGGGGTTCAAAAACATGAAGAGCCTGAAAAGGTGTGAAAAATATGAAGAGCCTCAAAAAATGTCAAAAATATAAGGAGTATGAAATGGTCTCAAAAATAGGAGGAGCAAGAAGCGGTGTTGAAAAACATGAAGAGCCTGAAACCGAGTGAAAAATATGAAGAGCTTCAAAAATGTGAAAAATATGAAGAGCTTCAAAAGGTGTGAAAAATATGAAGAGCTTCAAAAGTATTCAAAAATGAGATGTGCATGAAACGGACTGAAATATAGGAGGAGCATGAAGTGATGTTGAAAAACATGAAGAGCCTGAAAATGTGCGAAATATTGGAAGAGCTTCAAAAGGTGTCAAAAATATGAGGAGCATGAAATGGTCTGAAAACTAGGAGGAGCATGAAGCGGTGTTGAGAAACATGAAGAGCCTGAAACGGTGTGAAAAATATGAAGTGCTTCAAAAGGTGTCAAAAATATGAGGAGCATGAAATGGTCTGAAAACTAGGAGGAGCCTGAAACGGTGTTCAAAAACATGAAGACCCTGAAAAGGTGTGAATAAAATGAAGAGATTCAAAAGGTGTGAAAAATATGAAGAGGTTCCAAAGGAGTCAAAAATGAGATGAGCATGAAACGGTCTAAAATTGGAGGAGCATGAAGTGGTGTTGAAAAACATGAAGTGCCTGAAAAGGTGTGAAATATATGAAGAGCTTCAAAAGGTGTGAAAAATAAGAGGAGCATCAAAAGGTGTCAAAAATATGAGGAGCCTGAAACGGTCTGAAAAATAGGAGGAGCATGAAACGGTGTTGAAAAACATATAGAGCCTGAAGATGTGTAAAAAATATGAAGAGCTTCAAAAAGACTGAAATACATGAGGAGCATGGAACGTCTGAAAATAAGAGGAACATGAAGCGTTTCTCAAAAACATGAAGATCCTGAAAAGGTGTGAAAATTATGAAGAGCTTCAAAAGGTGTCAAAAATATGAGGAGCATGAAACGGTCTGAAAAATAGGAGGAGCATGAAGCGATGTATAAAAACATGACGAGCCTGAAAGGTGTGAAGAATATGAAGAGCTTCAAAAGGTGTCAAAAATATGAGGACCATGAAACGGTCTGAAAAATAGGAGGAGATTGAAACGGTGTTCAAAAACATGAAGAGCCTGAAAAGGTGTGAAAAATATGAAGAGCTTCAAAAGGTGTCAAATATATGAGGAGCATGTAACTGTCTGAAATACAGGAGGAACAAGAAGCGGTGTTCAAAAACATGTAGAGCCTGAAAAGGTGTGAAAAATATGAAGAGCTTCAAAAGGTTTCAAAAATATGAGGAGCATGACACGGTCTGAAAAATTGGAGGAACATGAAGCGGTGATCAATAACATGTAGAGCCTGAAAAGGTGAGAAAAATATGAAGAGCTTCAAAATGTGTGAAAAATATGAAGAGCTTCAAAAGGTGTAAAAAATGAGATGAGTATGAAATGGTCTGAAAATTAGGAGGGGCATGAAGTGGTGTTGAAAAACATGAAGAGCCTGAAAAGGTGTGAAATATATGAAGAGCTTCAAAAGGTGTCAAAATTATGAGGAGCATGAAACGGTCTGAAAATAGGAGGAGCATGAAGCGGTGTTCAAAAACATGAAGAGCCTGAAAAGGTGTGAAAAATATGAAGAGCTTCCAAAGGTTTCAAAAATATGAGGAGCATGAAACGGTCTGAAATATAGGAGGAGCCTGAAACGGTGTTCAAAAACATGAAGAGACTGAAAAGGTGTGAAAAATATGATGAGCTTCAAAAGGTGTGAAAAATACGAGGAGCATGAAACGGTCTGAAAAATAGGAGGAGCAAGAAGCTGTGTTCAAAAACATAAAGGCCTGAAAATGTGTGAAATATATGAATAGCTTCAAAAGGTGTGAAATACATGAGGATCATGAAACGGTCTGAACAATAGGAGGAGCATGAAGCGGTGTACAAAAACATGAAGAGCCTGAAAAGGTGTGAAAAATATGAAGAGCTTCAAAAGGTGTCAAAAATATGAAGCGCTTCATACGGTGTCAAAAATGAGAGTAGCATGAAATGGTCTGAAAAATAGGAAGAGCATGAAATGTTGTTCAAAAATATGAAGAGCCTGAAAAGGTGTGAAAAATATGAAGAGCTTCAAAAGGTTTGAAATACATGAGGAGCATGAAACGTTCTGAAAAATAGGAGGAGCATGAAGCTGTGTTCAAAAACATGAGAGCCTGAAAAGGGGTGAAAAATATAAAGAGCTTCAAAAGGTGTGAAATACATGACGAGCATGAAACGGCCTGAAAAATAGGAGGAGAATGACGCGGTGTTCAAAAACATGAAGAGCCTGAAAATGCGTGAAAAATATGAAAAGCTTCAAAAGGTGTCAAAAATATGAGGAGAATGAAAAGGTCTGAAAAATAGGAGGAGCATGAAACGGTGTTCAAAAACATGAAGACCCTGAAAATGTGTGAATAATATGAAGAGCTTCAAAAGGTGTGAAAAATATGAAGAGGTTCCAAAGGAGTCAAAAATGAGATCAGCATGAAACGGTCTGAAAAACAGGAGGAGCATGAAGTGGTGTAGAAAAACATGAAGTGCCTGAAAAGGTGTGAAATATATGAAGAGCTTCAAAAGGTGTGAAAAATAGAGGAGCATCAAAAGGTGTCAAAAATATGAGGAGCCTGAAACGGTCTGAAAAATAGGAGGACCATGAAGCGGTGTTGAAAAACAGGAAGAGCCTGAAAAGGTGTGAAAAATATGAAGAGCTTCAAAAGATGTCAAAAATATTAGGAGCATTAAACGGTCTGAAAAATAGGAGGAGCATGAGACGGTGATGACCATCATGAAGAGAAAGAAAGGTGTGAAAAATATGAAGAGCTTCAAAAGGTTTCAAAAATATGAGGAGCATGAAACGGTCTGAAAAATAGGAGGAGCATGAGGCGATGTTGAACATCATGAAGAGCACAAAAAGGTGTGAAATATATGAAGAGCTTCAAAAGGTGTCAATAATATGAGGAGCATGAAACGGTCTGAAAAACAGGAGGAGCATGAAACGGTGTTCAAAAACATGAAGAGCCTGGAGAAGTGTCAAAAATATGAAGACCTTCAAAAGTGTGAAAAATACGAGGAGCATGAAATGGTCTGAAAAATAGGAGGAGCATGAAGCGGTGTTCAAAAACATGAAGAGCCTGAAAAGGTGTGAAATATATGAAGAGCTTCAAAAGCTGTCAAAAATATGAGGAGCATGAAACGGTCTGAAAAATAGGAGAAGCATGAAACGGTGTTGAGAAACATGAAGAGCCTGAAAAGGTGTGAAAAATATGAAGAGCATGAAAAGGTGTGAAAAATATGCGGAGCATGAAACTGTGTTCAAAAACATGAAGAGCCTGAAAAGCTGTGAAAAATATGAAGAGCTTCAAAAGGTTTCAAAAATATGAGGAGCAAGAAACGGTCTGAAAATTAGGAGGAGCATGAAGCCGTTTTCAAAAATTTGAAGAGCCTGAAATGGTGTGAAAAATACGAAGAGCTTCAAAAGGTGTCAAAGATATGAGGAGCATGAAACGGTCTGAAAAATAGGAGGAGCATGATACGGTGTTGAAAAACATAAAGAGCCTGAAAAGGTGTGAAAATTATGAAGAGCTTCAAAATGTGTCAAAAAAATGACGAGCATGATATGGTAAGAAAAATAGGAGGAGCATGTAACGGTGTTCAAAAACATGAAGAGCCTGAAAGGTGTGAAAAATATGCAGAGCTTCAAAACGTCTCAAAAACATGAGGAGCATGAAACGGTCTGAAAAATAGGAGGAGCATGAAACGGTGTTCAAAAACATGAAGAGCCTGAAAAGGTGTGAAAAATATGAAGAGCTTCAAAAGGTGTCAAAAATATGAGGACCATGAAACGGTCTGAAAAATAGGAGGAGCATGAAGTGGTGGTGAGAAACATGAAGAGCCTGAAAAAGATGTGAAACATATGAGGAGAATGAAACGGTCTGAAAAATAGGAGGAGCGTGAAGCGGTGTTGAAAAATATGAAGAGCCTGAAAAGGTGTGGAAAATCTGAAGAGCTTCAAAAGGTGTCAAAATTATGAGGAGCATGAAACGATCTGAAAAATAGGAGGAGCATGAAATGGTGTTGAAATACATGAAGAGCCTGAAAAAGGTGTGAAACATATGGGGAGCCTGAAACGGTCTGAAAGAGAGGAGGAGCATGAAACGGTGTTGAAAAACATGAGGAGCATGGAAAGGTGTGAAAAATATGAAGCGCTTCAAAAGGTTTCAAAAATATGAGGAGCATGAAACTGTCTGAAAAATAGGAGGAGCATGAATCGGTGTTGACAATCATGAAGAGCCTGAAAAAATGTGAAGAATAAGAATAGCTTCAAAAGGTGTCAAAAATATGAGGAGCATGAAACCATCTGAAAATTAGGAGGAGCATGAAACCGTGTTGAAAATTATGAAGACCATGAAAGGGTGTGAAAAACATGAAGAGCTTCAAAAGGTGTCAAAAATATGAGGACCATGAAACGGTCTGAAAAATAGTAGGAGCATGAAACGGTTTGAAAAATAGGAGGAGCATGAAACGGTGTTGAAAAACATGAAGAACCTGAAAGTTGTCGAAAATATGAAGAGCTTCAAAATGTGTCAAAAATATGAGGAGCATGAAACGATCTGAATAATCGGAGGATCATGAAAGCGTGTTGAAAAACATGAAGAGCACGGAAAGGTGTGAAAAATATGAAGAGCTTCAAAAGGTGTCAAAAATATGAGGACCATGAAACGGTCTGAAAAATAGGAGGAGCATGAAGCGGTGTTGAAAAACATGAAGAGCCTGAAAAGGTGTGAAATATATGAAGAGCTTCAAAAGGTGTAAAAAATATGAGGAGCTTGAAACGGTCTGAAAAATAAGAGGATCTGGTTTCCTCAGTGTGTATGCCCAGAAGTGGAATTGCTGGGTCATATGGCAGTTCTATTTCCAGTTTTTTAAGAAATCTCTACACCGTTTTCCATAGCGGCTGTACTAGTGTGCATTCCCACCAACAGTATAAGAGGGTTCCCTTTTCTCCACTCCCTCTCCAGCATTTATTGCTTGTAGACTTTTGGATAGCAGCCATCCTGACTGGCATGTAATGGTACCTCATTGTGGTTTTGATTTGCATTTCTCTAATAATGAGTGATGTTGAGCATCTTTTCATGTGTTTGTTATCCATCTGTATGTCTTCTTTGGAGAAATGTCTGTTTAGTTCTTTGGCTCATTTTTTATTGGGTCATTTATTTTTCTGGAATTGAGCTGCAGGATTTGCTTGTATATTTTTGAGATTAATCCTTTGTCTGTTTCTTCATTTGCTATTATTTTCTCCCAATCTGAGGGCTGTCTTTTCACCTTACTTATAGTTTCCTTTGTAGTGCAAAAGCTTTTAAGTTTCATTAGGTCCCATTTGTTTAGTTTTGCTTTTATTTCCAATATTCTGGGAGGTGGGTCATAGAGGATCTTGCTTTGATTTATGTCGGAGAGTGTATTGCCTATCTTCTCCTCTAGGAGTTTTATAGTTTCTGGTCTTACATTTAGATCTTTAATCCATTTTGAGTTTATTTTTGTGTATGGTGTTAGAAACTGTTCTATTTTCATTCTTTTACAAGTGGTTGACCAGTTTTCCCAGCACCACTTGTTAAAGAGGTTGTCTTTTTTCCATTGTATATCCTTGCCTCCTTTGTCAAAGATAAGGTGTCCATAGGTTCGTCTGAAAGAGACACGTGCACCCCAATGTTCATCGCAGCACTGTTTATAATAGCCAGGACATGGAAGCAACCTAGATGCCCGTCAGCAGATGAATGGATAAGAAAGCTGTGGTACATATACACCATGGAATATTACTCAGCCATTAAAAAAAATTCATTTGAATCAGTCCTAATGAGATGGATGAAGCTGGAGCCCATTATACAGAGTGAAGTAAGCCAGAAAGATAAAGAACATTACAGCATACTGACACATGTATATGGAATTTAGAAAGGTGACAACGATAACCCTGTATGCAGAACAGAAAAAGAGACACAGAAATACAGAACAGACTTTTAAACTTTGTGGGAGAATGTGAGGGTGGGATATTTCAAAAGAACAGCATGTATGCTATCTATGGTGAAACAGATCACCAGCCCAGGTAGGATGCACGAGACAAGTGCTCCGGCTTGGTGCACTGGGAAGACCCAGAGGAATCGGGTGGAGAGGGAGGTGGGAGGGGGAATCGGGACTGGGAATACATGTAAATCCATGGCTGATTCATATCAAAGTATGACAAAACCCACTGGAAAAAAAAATAAAAATAATAAAAAAAAAATAAAAAAAAGCAATAAAAAAAAAAATAAGAGGAGCATGAAACGGTGTTCAAAAACATGAAGAGCCTGAAAAGGTGTGGAAATTATGAAGAGCTTCAAAAGGTGTCAAATATATGAGGAGCATAAAACGGTTTGAAAAAAAGGAGGAGCATGAAATGGTGTTGAAAAACATGAAGAGCCTGAAAAGGTGTGAAAAATATGAAGAGCTTCAAAAGGTTTCAAAAATATGAGAGGCATGAACGGTCTGAAATATAGGGGGAGCATGAAGCGGTGTAGAAAAACATGAAGAGCCTGAAAAGGTGTGGAAATTATGAAGAGCTTCAAAAGATGTAAATATATGAGGAGCATAAAACGGTCTGAAAAAAAGGAGGAGCATGAAATGGTGTTGAAAACCATGAAGAGCCTGAAAAGGTGTGATAAATATGAAGAGTTTCAAAACGTGTCAAAAAGATGAGGAGCATGAAACGGTCTGAAAAATAGGAGGAGCATGAAGCGGTGTTGAAAAACATGAAGAGCCTGAAAAGGTGTGAAAAATCTGAAGAGCATCAAAAGGTTTCAAATATATGAGGAGCATGAAACGGTCTGAAAAATAGGAGGAGCATGAAGTGGTGTTGAAAACCATGAAGAGCCTGTAAGGTGTGAAAAATATGAAGAACTTCAAAAGGTGTCAAAAATATAAGGAGCATGAAACGGTCTGAAAAATAGGAGGAGCATGAAGTGGTGTTGAAAAACGTGAAGAGCCTGAAAAGGTGTGCAAAATATGAAGAACTTCAAAAGGTGTCAAAAATATGAGCAGCATGAAACGGTCTGAAAAACAGGAGGAGCATGAAACGGTGTTCAAAAACATGAAGAGCCTGGAGAAGTGTGAAAAATATGAAGAGCTTCAAAAGGTGTGAAAAATAGGAGGAGCATGAAGCGGTGTAGAAAAACATGAAGAGCCTGAAAAGTTGTGAAAAATATGAAGAGCTTCAAAAGTTGTCAAAAATATGAGGAGCATGACACGGTCAGAAATATAGGAGGAGCATGAAACTGTGTTGAAAACATGAAGAGCCTGAAAAGTTGTGAAAAATATGAAGAGCTTCAAAAGTTGTCAAATATATGAGGAGCATGAAACGGTCTGAAAATTAGGAGGAGGATGAAACGGTGTTCAAAACATGAAGAGCCTGAAATGTTTTGAAAAATGTGAAGAGCTTGAAAAGGTGTCAAAATATGAGGGGCATGAAACGGTCTGAAAAAGAGGATGAGCAAGAAGCGCTGTTGAAAAACATAAAGAGCCTGAAAATGTGTGAAAAATATGAAGAGCTTCAAAAGGAGTCAAAATATGAGGAGCATGAAACGGTCTGAAAAATAGGAGGAGCATGAAACTGTGTTGAAAACATGAAGAGCCTGAAAAGTTGTTAGAAATATGACGAGCTTCAAAAGATATACAAAATATGAGGAGCATGAAACGGTTTGAAACATAGAAGGAGCATGATGTGGTGTTGAAAACAAGAAGTGCATAAAATGTGTGAAAAATATGAAGAGCTTCAAAAGATATCAAATATATGAGGAGCATGTAACGGTCTGAAAATTAGGAGGAGCATGAGGTGGTGTTCAAAAACATGAAGAGCCTGAAAAGGTGTGAAAAATATGAAGAGCATCAAGAGGTGTCAAAATATGAGGAGCATGAAATGGTCTAAAAAATAGGGGAAGCATGAAACGGTGTTCAAAATCATGAAGAGCCTGAAAAAGTGTGAAAAATATGAAGAGCTTCAAAAGGTGTCAAAAATATGAGGAGCATGAAACGGATTGAAAAATATGAGGAGAATAAAGCGGTGTTGAAAAACATGAAGAGCCTGAAAAGGTGTGAAAAATATGAAGAGCTTCAAAAGGTGTCAAAAATATGAGGAGCATGAAACGGTCTGAAAAATAGGAGGAGCAGAAGCAGATTTGAAAAACATGAAGAGCCTGAAAAGGTGTGATAATTATGAAGCGCTTCAAGAGGTGTCAAAATTATGGGGAGCATTAAACGGTCTGAAAAATAGGAGGAGCAAGAAACCTTGTTGAAAAATATGAAGAGCCTGAAAAGGTGTGAAAAATATGAAGAGCTTCAAAAGGTGTGAAAAATATGAGGAGCATGAAACGGTTTAAAAAATAGGAGGAGCATGAAATGGTGTTCAAAAACATGAAGAGCATGAAAAGGTGTGAAAAATATGAAGAGCTTCAAAAGGTGTCAAAATCATGAGGATCATGAAACGGTCTGAAAAATATGAGGAGCATGAAGCGGTGTTGAAAAACATGAAGAGCCTGAAAAGGTGTGAAATATATGAAGAGCTTCAAAAGGTGTAAAAAATATGAGGAGCTTGAAACGGTCTGAAAAATAAGAGGATCTGGTTTCCTCAGTGTGTATGCCCAGAAGTGGGATTGCTGGGTCATACGGCAGTTCTATTTCCAGTTTTTTAAGAAATCTCCACACTGTTTTCCTAGGGGCTGTACTAGTGTGCATTCCCACCAACAGTGTAAGAGGGTTCCCTTTTCTCCACACCATCTCCAGCATTTATTGCTTGTAGACTTTTGGATAGCAGCCATCCTGACTGGCATATAATGGTACCTCATTGTGGTTCTGATTTGCATTTCTCTAATAATGAGTGATGTTGAGCATCTTTTCATGTGTTTGTTATCCATCTGTATGTCTTCTTTGGAGAAATGTCTGTTTAGTTCTTTGGCTCATTTTTTATTGGGTCATTTATTTTTCTGGAATTGAGCTGCAGGATTTGCTTGTATATTTTTGAGATTAATCCTTTGTCTGTTTCTTCATTTGCTATTATTTTCTCCCAATTTGAGGGCTGTCTTTTCACCTTACTTATAGTTTCCTTTGTAGTGCAAAAGCGTTTAAGTTTCATTAGGTCCCATTTGTTTAGTTTTGCTTTTATTTCCAATATTCTGGGAGGTGGGTCATAGAGGATCTTGCTTTGATTTATGTCGGAGAGTGTTTTGCCTATGTTCTCCTCTAGGAGTTTTATAGTTTCTGGTCTTACATTTAGATCTTTAATCCATTTTGAGTTTATTTTTGTGTATGGTGTTAGAAAGTGTTCTATTTTCATTCTTTTACAAGTGGTTGACCAGTTTTCCCAGCACCACTTGTTAAAGAGGTTGTCTTTTTTCCATTGTATATCCTTGCCTCCTTTGTCAAAGATAAGGTGTCCATAGGTTCGTCTGAAAGAGACACGTGCACCCCAATGTTGATCGCAGCACTGTTTATAATAGCCAGGACATGGAAGCAACCTAGATGCCCGTCAGCAGATGAATGGATAAGAAAGCTGTGGTACATATACACCATGGAATATTACTCAGCCATTAAAAAATTCATTTGAATCAGTACTAATGAGATGGATGAAGCTGGAGCCCATTATACAGAGTGAAGTAAGCCAGAAAGATAAAGAACATTAGAGCATGCTGACACATGTATATGGAATTTAGAAAGGTGATAACGATAACCCTATATGCAGAACAGAAAAAGAGACACAGAAATACAGAACAGACTTTTGAACTTTGTGGGAGAATGTGAGGGTGGGATATTTCAAAAGAACAGCATGTATGCTATCTATGGTGAAACAGATCACCAGCCCAGGTAGGATGCACGAGACAAGTGCTCCGGCTTGGTGCACTGGGAAGACGAAGAGGAATCGGGTGGAGAGGGAGGTGGGAGGGGGGATTGGGATTGGGAATACATGTAAATCCATGGCTGATTCATATCAATGTATGACAAAACCGACTGGGAAAAAAAAATAAAAATAATAAAAAAAAATTTAAAAAAAATAACAATAAAAAAAAAATAAGAGGAGCATGAAATGGTGTTCAAAAACATGAAGAGCCTGAAAAGGTGTGGAAATTATGAAGAGATTCAAAAGGTGTCAAATATATGAGGAGCATAAAACGGTCTGAAACATAGGAGGAGCATGAAGCGGTGTTGAAAAACATGAAGAGCCTGAAAAGGTGTGAAAAATATGAAGAGCTTCAAAAGGTGTCAAAAATATGAGGACCATGAAACGGTCTGAAAAATAGGAGGAGCATGAAATGGTGTTCAAAAACATGAAGACCTGAAAAGGTGTGAACAATATGAAGAGCTTCAAAAGGTGCCAAAAATAAGAGGAGCATCAAACGGCCTGAAAAAAGGAGGAGCATGAAGCGGTGTTGAAAAACATGAAGAGCCTGAAAAGTTGTGAAAAATATGAAGAGCTTCAAAAGGTGTCAAAATATGAGAAGCATGAAACGGTCTGAAAAATAGGAGGAGCATGAAGCGGTGTTGAAAAACATGAAGAGTCTGAAAAGGTGTGAAAAATATGAAGAGCTTTAAAGGTGTCAAAAATATGAGGAGCATGAAACGGTCTGAAAAATAGGAGGAGCATGAAGCGGTGTTGAAAAACATGAAGCGCCTGAAAAGGTGTGTAAAATATGAAGAGCTTCATAATATGTGAAAAATATGAAGAACTTCAAAAGTTGTCAAAAATGAGATGAGCAAGAAACGGTCTGAAAAATAGGAGGAGCAATAAGCGGTGTTGAAAAATATGAAGAGCCTGAAAATGTGTAAAAAATATGAAGAGCTTCTAAAGGTGTCAAAAATGAGATGAGCATTAAACGATATGAAAAAAATGAGGAGCATGAAGTGGTATTGGAAATCATGAAGAGTCTGAGAAGGTGTGAAATATATGAGGAGCTTCAAAAGGTGTCAAAAATATGAGGGTCATGAAGCGGTCTGAAAATTTGGAGGAGCATGAAGCGGTGTTGAAAAACATGAAGAGGCTGAAAAGTTGTCAAAAATATGAAGAGCCTCTAAAGGGGTCAAAAGTAGAGGAGCTTCAAAAGGTGTCAAAAATGAGATGAGCATGAAATGGTGTTAAAATAGGAGGAGCATGAAGCCGTTTTGAAAATCATGAAGAGCCTGAAAAGGTGTGAAATATATGAAGAGCTTCAAAAGGTGTTAAATACATGAGGAGCATGAAACGGTCTGAAAAATAGGAGGAGCATGAAGCGGTGTTCACAAACATGAAGAGCATGAAAAGGTGTGAAAAATATGAAGAGCTTCAAAAGGTGTCAAAAATATTAGGATCATGAAACGGTCTGAAAAATAGGAGAAGCAAGAAGTGCTGTTGAAAAACATGAAGAGCCTGAAAACGTGTGAAAAATATGAAGAGCTTCAAAAGGTGTGAAAAATATGAAGAGTTTCAAAAGGTGATAAAAATGAGATGAGCATGAAACGGTCTGAAAAATATGAGGAGCATGAAGCGGTGTTGGAAATCATGAAGAGTCTGAAAAGCTGTGAAATATATTAAGAGCTTCAAAAGGTGTCAAAAATATGAGGACCATGAAACGGTCTGAAAAATAGGAGGAGCATGAAGCGGTGTTGAAAAACATGAAGAGCCTGTAAGGTGTGAAAAATATGAAGAGCTTCAAAGGGTGTCAAAAATATGAGGAGCATGTCAGAAATTAGATTAGCATGAAAGGGTTTGAAAAATAGGAGGAACATGAAGTGATGTTGAAAAACATGAAGAGCCAGAGAAGGTGTGAAATATATGAAGAGCTTCAAAAGGTGTGAAAAATATGAAGAGTTTCAATAGGTGTCAAAAATGAGATGAGCATGAAACGATCTGAAAAATAGGAAGAGCATGAAGTGGTGTTCAAAAACCTAAGAGCCTGAAAAGGTGTGAAAAATATGAAGAGCTTCCAAACGGGTCAAAATTATGAGGAGCATGAAACGGTCTGAAAAATAGAAGAAGCATGAAGCGATTTTGAAATACATGAAGAGCCTGAAAACGTGTGAAAAATATGAAGAGCTTCAAAAGGTGTGAAAAATATGAAGAACTTCAAAAGGTGTGAAATACATGAGGAACATTAAACGGTCTGAAAAGTAGGAGGGGCATGAAGAGGTGTTGAAAAACATGAAGAGACTGAGAAAGGTGTGAAAAATATGAAGAGCTTCAAAAGGTGTGAAAAATATGAGGTGCATGAAACGGTCTGAAAAATATGAGGAGCATGAAGCGGTCTGAAAATAGGAGGAGCATGAAGCGGAGTTGAAAAACATGAGGAGCCTGAAAAGGAGTGAAAAATATGAAGAGCTTCAAAAGGTGTGAAAAATATGAGGTGCATGAAACGATCTGAAAAATAGGAGGAGCATGAAACGGTGATCAAAAACATGAAGATGCTGAAAAGGTGTGAAAAATATGAAGAGCTTCAAAAGGTGTGAAATACATGAGGAGCATGAAACTCTGAAAAAGAGGAGGAGCATGAAGCCTTGTTCAAAAACATGAAGAGCCTAAAAAGTTGTGAAAAATATGAAAAGATTCAAAAGGTGTCAAAAATGAGATGAGCATGAAACAGTCTGAAAAATAGAAGGATCATGAAACGGTGTTGAAAAACATGAAGAGCCTGAAAAGGTGTGAAAAATATGAAGAGCTTCAAAAGGCTTCAAAAATATGAGGAGAATGAAACGGTCTGAAAAATAGGAGGAACATGAAGATGTGTTCAAAAACATGAAGAGCCTGAAAAGGTGTGAAAAATATTAAGAGCTCAAAAGGTGTGAAATACATGAGGAGCATTAAACGGTCTGAAAAATAAAAGCAGCATGAAACGGTGTTGAATAACATGAAGAGCCTGAAAAGGAGTGAAAAATATGAAGATCTTCAAAAGGTGTGAAAAATATGATGAGCTTCAAAGGTGTCAAAAATGAGATGAGCATGAAACGGTCTGAAGAATAAGAGAAGCATGAAGTGGTGTTGAAAAACATGAAGAGCCTGAAAAGATGTGAAAAATATGAAGAGCTTCAAAAGGTGTGAAAAATATGAGGAGCATGAAACGGTCTGAAAAATAGGAGAACATGAAACGGTGATCAAAAACATGAAGAACCTGAAAGGGTGTGAAAAATATGAAGAGCTTCAAAAGGTGTGAAATACATGAGGAGCATGAAACTCTCTGAAAAATAGGAGGAGCATGAAGCGGTGTTGAAAAACATGAAGAGTCTGAAAACGTGTGAAAATATGAAGAGCTTCAAAAATATGAAAAATATGAAGAGCTTCAAAAGTTGTGAAAAATATCAAGAGCTTCAAAAGATGTCAAAAATTAGATGAGCATGAAAGGGTCTGAAAAATAGGAGGAGCATGAAGAGGCTTTGAAAATCATGAAGAGCCTGAAAAGTTGTGAAAAATATGAAGAGCTTCAAAACGTGTCAAAAATATGAGGAGCATGAAATGGTCTGAAAAGTAGGAGGAGCAAGAAGGGGTGTTGAAAAACAAAGAGCCTGGAATGGTGTGAAAAATACGAAGAGCTTCAAAAGATGTGGTAAAATATGAAGAGCTTCAAAAGGTGTCAAAAATGAGATGAGCATGAAACGGACTGAAAAATAGGAGGAGCATGAAGCAGTGTTGAAAAACATGAAGAACCTGAAAAGCTGTGAGAAATACGAAGAGCTTCAAATGGTGTCAAAAATATGAGGAGCATGAAACGGTCTGAAAAATAGGAGGAGCATGAAGCGGTGTTCAAAAACATGAAGAGTTTGAAAAGGTGTGAAATATATGAAGAGTTTCAAAAGGTGTCAAAAATATGAGGAGCATGAAACGGTCTGAAAAATAGGAGGAGCATGAAACGGTGTTGAAAAAAATGAACAGCCTGAAAACGTTTGAAAAATATGAAGAGCTTCAAAAGGTGTGAAATTAATGAGGAGCATGAAACGGTCTGAAAAATAAAAGCAGCATGAAACGGTGTTGAAAAACATGAAGAGCCTGAAAAGATGTGAAAAATATGAAGAGCTTCAAAAGGTGTGAAAAATATGAGGAGCATGAAACGGTCTGAAAAATACGAGGAGCATTAAACGGTGATCAAAAACATGAAGAACCTGAAAGGGTGTGAAAAATATGAAGAGCTTCAAAAGGTGTGAAATACATGAGGAGCATGAAACGGTCTGAAAAATAGGAGGAGCATGAAACGGTGATCAAAAACATGAAAATCCTGAAAGGGTGTGAAAAATATGAAGAGCTTCAAAAGGTGTGAAAAATATGAGGAGCATGAAACGGTCTGAAAAATAGGAGGAGCATGAAAAGGTGATCAAAAACATGAAGAGCCTGAAAGGGTGTGAAAAATATGAAGAGCTTCAAAAGGTGTGAAATACATGAGGAGCATGAAACGGTCTGAAAAATAGGAGGAGCATGAAACGGTGATCAAAAACATGAAAATCCTGAAAGGGTGTGAAAAATATGAAGAGCTTCAAAAGGTGTGAAAAATATGAATAGCATGAAACGGTCTGAAAAATAGGAGGGGCATGAAGCGGGTTTGAAAAAATTGAAGAGCCTGAAAATGTGTGAAATATATGAAGAGCTTCAAAAGGTGTCAAAAATATGAAGAGCATCAAAGGGTCTAAAAAATAGGAGGAGCATGAAGCGGTGTTCAAAAACATGAAGAGCCTGAAAAGGTGTGAAAAATATGAGGAGCATGAAACGGTCTAAAATATAGGAGGAGCATGAATTGGTGTTGAAAAACATGAAGATCATGAAAAGGCGTGAAAAATATGAAGAGCTGCAAAATGTGTGAAAAATATGAGGAGCATGAAATGGTGTTCAAAAACATGAAAAAGTGTGAAAAATATGAAGAGCTTCAAAAGGTGTTAAAAATATGAGGAGCATGAAACGGTCTTAAAAATAGGAGGAGCATGAAACGGTGTTCAAAAATATGAAAGGCCTGAAAAGGTTTGAAAAATATGAAGAGCTTCAAAAGGTGTTAAAATTATGAGGAGCATGAAAAATAGGAGGAACCTGAAGCGTTGTTGAAAAACGTGAAGAGCCTGAAAAGGTTTGAAAAATAGGAAGAGCTTCAAAAGGTGTCAAAAATATGAGTAGCAAGAAACAGTCTGAAAAATAGGAGGAGCATTAAGCGGTGTTGAAAAACATGAAGTGCCTGAAAAGCTGTGAAATTAAGAGAAGCTTCAAAAGGTGTGAAAAATATGAGGAGCATGAAACGGTCTGAAAAATACGAGGAGCATGAAGCGGTTTTAAAAAACATGAAGAGCTTCAAAATGTGTGAAACATATGAAGAGCTTCAAAAGGTGTCAAAAATATGAGTAGCAAGAAACAGTCTGAAAAATAAGAGGAGCATGAAGGGGTGTTGAAAAACATGAAGAGCCAGAAAAGGTGTGAGAATTATGTAGAGCTTCAAAAGGTGTCAAATATATGAGGAGCATGAAACGGTATGAAAAATAGGAGGAGCATGAAGCTGTGTAGAAAAACATGAAGAGCCTGAACAGGTGTGAAAAATATGAAGAGCTTCAAAAGGTGTGAAAAATATGAGGAGCATGAAAAGGTCTGAAAAATAGGAAGAGCATGAAGCGGTGTAGAAAAACATGAAGCGCCTTAAAAGGTGTGAAAAATATGAAGAGCTTCAAAAGGTGTCGTATATATGAGGAGCATGAAACGGTCTGAAAAATAGGAGGAGCATGAAGTGGTATTCAAAAAAATGAAGAGCCAGAAAAGGTGTGAAAAATACGAAGAGCTTCAAAAGGTGTCAAAAATATAAGGAGCTTGAAACTCTCTGAAAAATAGGAGGAGCATGAAGCGGTGTTGAAAAACATGAAGAGCCTGAAAAGGTCTGAAAAAAATGAAAAGCTTCAAAAGGTGTCAATAATAAGATGTGCATGAAACAGTCTGAAAAAAAGGAGCATGAAACGGTCTGAAATATAGGAGGAGCATGAAGCGGTGTTCAAAACAAGAAGAGCCTGAAAAGGTGTGACAAATATAAAGAGCTTCACAACGTGTGAAAAATATGAGGAGCATGTAACGGTCTGAAAAATAGGAGGAGCATGAAACGGTGTGAAAAACATGAAGAGCATGAAAAGGTGTGAAAAATATGAAGAGCTTCAAAAGGTGTCAAAAATATGAGGAGCATGAAACGGCCTCAAAAATAGGAGGAGCATGAAGCAGTCTGAAAAATAGGAGGAGCATGAAGCTGTGTTCAAAAACATGAAGAGCCTGAAAAGGTGTGACAAATATAAAGAGCTTCAAAAGGTGTGAAAAATATGAGGAGCATGAAAAGGTGTGAAAAAAAGGAAGAGCTTCAAAAGGTGTCAAAAATATGAGGAGCATAAAAAGGTCTGAAAAATAGGAGGAGCATGAAGCGGTCTGAAAAATAGGAAGAGCATGAAACGGTCTGAAAAATAGGAGGATCATGAAGCTGTGTTCAAAAACATGAAGAGCCAGAAAAGGTGTGAAAAATATGAAGAGCTTAAAAAGGTGTCAAAATTATGAGGAGCATTAAACGGTCTGAAAAATAGGAGCATGAAGCTGTGTTCACCAACATGAAGAGACTGAAAAGGTGCGAAAAATATGAAGAGCCTGAAAAGGTGTGAAAATTATGAAGAGCTTCAAAAAGTGTCAAAAATATGAGGAGCAAGAAACGGTCTGAAAAATAGGAGTAGCATGAAATGATCTGAAAAATAGGAGGAGCATGAAGCTGTGTTGAAAAACATGAAGAGCCTGAAAAGGTGTGCAAAATATGAAGAGCTTCAAAAGGTGTAAAAAATGAGAGCAGCATGAAACGGTCTGAAAAATAGGAGGAGCATGAAGTTGAGCTGAAAAACATGAAGTGCCTGAAAAGGTGTGGAAAATATGAAGAGCTTCAAAAGGTGTAAAAAATGAGATGAGCATGAAACGGTCTGAAAAATAGGAGGAGCATGAACTGGTGCTGAAAAACATGAAGAGCCTGAAAAGGTGTGAAAAATATGAAGAGCTTTAAAAGGTGTGAAAAATATGACGAGCATGAAATGGTCTGAAAAATAGGAGAAGCATGAAGCTGTGTTCAAAAACATGAAGAGCCAGAAAAGGTGTGAAAAATATGAAGAGCTTCAAAAAGTGTCAAAAATATGAGGAGCAAGAAACGGTCGGAAAATAGGAGGAGCATGAAACGATCTGAAAAATAGGAGGAGCATGAAGCTGTGTTCAAAAACATGAAGAGCCTGAAAAGGTGTGAAAAATATGAAGAGCTTCAAAGGTGTAAAAAATTTGAGCAGCATGAAACGGTCTGAAAAATAGGAGGAGCATGAAGTGGAGCTGAAAAACCTGAAGAGCCTGAAAAGGTGTGCAAAATATGAAGAGCTTCAAAAGGTGTGAAAAATATGAGGAGCATGAAACGGTCTGAAAAATAGGAGGAGCTTGGATCGGTGTTCAAATACATGAAGAGACTGAAAAGGTGTGAAAAATATGAAGAGCTTCAAAAAGTGTCAAATATATGAGGAGAAAGAAACGGTCTGAAAAAAAGGAGAAGCATGAAGCGGTGTTCAAAAACATGAAGAGCCTGAAAAGGGGTGAAAAATATGAATAGCTTAAAAAGGTGTTAAAATTATGAGGAGCATGAAACGGTCTGAAAAATAGGAGGAGCATGAAGCTGTGTTCAACAACATGAAGAGCCTGAAAAGGTGCGAAAAATATGAAGAGCCTGAAAAGGTGTGAAAATTATGAAGAGCTTCAAAAGTTGTCAAAAATGAGATGAGCATGAAACGGTCTGAAAAATAGGAGGAGCATTAAGCGGTGATGAAAATCATGAAGAGCCTGAAAAGGTGTGAAAAATATGAAGAGCTTCAAAACTGTGAAAAATATGAAGAGCTTCAAAAGGTCTCAAAAATGAGATGAGCATGAAACGGTCTGAAAAATAGGAGGAGCATTAAACGGTGTGGAAAAACATGAAGAGCCTGAAAAGGTGTGGAAAAATAGGAAGAGCTTCAAAATGTGTCAAATATATGAGGAGAATGAAACGGTCTGAAAAATAGGAGGAGCATGAAACGGTCTGAAAAATAGGAAGAGCATGAAACGGACTGAAAAATAGGAGGATCATGAAGCGGTGTTGAAAATCGTGAAGAGCCTGAAATGGTGTGAAAAATGTGAAGAGCTTCAACAGCTGTCAAAAACTTGAGGAGAATGAAACGGTCTCAAAAATAGGAGGAGCATGAAGCTGTGTTCAAAAACATGAAGAGCCAGAAAAGGTGTGAAAAATATGAAGAGCTTCAAAAAGTGTCAAAAATATGAGGAGCAAGAAATGGTCTGAAAAATAGGAGTAGCATGAAACGATCTGAAAAATAGGAGGAGCATGAAGCTGTGTTGAAAAACATGAAGAGTCTGAAAAGGTGTGAAAAATATGAAGAGCTTCAAAAAGTGTCAAAAATATGAGGAGCAAGAAACGGTCGGAAAATAGGAGGAGCATGAAACGATCTGAAAAACAGGAGGAGCATGAAGCTTTGTTCAAAAAATGAAGAGCCTGAAAAGGTGTGAAAAATATGAAGAGCTTCAAAAGGTGAAAAAAATTTGAGCAGCATGAAACGGTCTGAAAAATAGGAGGAGCATGAAGTGGAGCTGAAAAACCTAAAGAGCCTGAAAAGGTGTGCAAAATATGAAGAGCTTCAAAAGCTGTGAGAAATATGAGGAGCATGAAACGGTCTGAAAAATAGGAGGAGCATGTATCGGTGTTCAAAAACATGAAGAGCCTGAAAAGGTGTGAAAAATATCAAGTGCTTCAAAAAGTGTCAAATATATGAGGAGAAAGAAACGGTCTGAAAAAAAGGAGGAGCATGATGCGGTGTTCAAAAACATGAAGAACCTGAAAAGGTGTGAAAAATATGAAGAGCTTCAAAAGCTGTCAAAAATGAGATGAGCATGAAACGGTCTGAAAAAAAGGAGGAGCTTGACGCGTTGTTGAAAATCTTGAAGAGCTTGAAAAGGTGTGAAAAATATGAAGAGCCTCAAAACGTGTCAAATATATGAGGATCATGAAACGGTCTGAAAAATAGGAGCAACATGAAACAGTCTGAAAAATAAGAGGAGCATGAAATGGTGTTCAAAAACAGGAAGAGCCTGAAAATGTGAGAAAAATATGAACAGCTTCAAAAGGTTTTAAAATATGAGGAGCATGAAACTTTCTGAAAAAGAGGAGGAGCATGAACCGGTGTTGAAAAACATGAAGAGCCTGAAAAGGTGTGAAAAATATGAAGAGGTTTAAAAGGTGTCAAAAATATGAGGAGCATGAAACTTTCTGAAAAATAGGAGGATCATGAAACCGTGTTCAAAAACATGAAGAGCCTGAAAAGGTGTGAAAAATATGAAGAGCCTTAAAAAATGTCAAAAATATGAGGAGTATGAAACGGTCTGAAAAATAGCAGGAGCATGAAGCGGTGTTGAAAAACATGAAGAGCCTGAAAAGGTGTGAAAAATATGAAGAGCTTCAAAAGGTGTAAAAAATGAGAGCAGCATGAAACTGTCTGAAAAATAGGAGGAGCATGAAGTGGAGCTGAAAATCATGAAGTGTCTGAAAAGGTGTGCAAAATATGAAGAGCTTCAAAAGGTGTAAAAAATGAGATGAGCATGAAACGGTCTGAAAAATAGGAGGAGCATGAACTGGTGCTGAAAAACATGAAGAGCCTGAAAAGGTGTGAAAAATATGAAGAGCTTCAAAAGGTGTAAAAAATGAGAGCAGCATGAAACGGTCTGAAAAATAGGAAGAGCATGAAGTGGAGCTGAAAAACATGAATTGCCTGAAAAGGTGTGCAAAATATGAAGAGCTTCAAAAGGTATAAAAAATGAGATGAGCATGAAACGGTCTGAAAAATAGGAGGAGCATGAACTGGTGCTGAAAAACATGAAGAGCCTGAAAAGGTGAGAAAAATATGAAGAGCTTTAAAAGGTGTGAAAAATATGACGAGCATGAAACGGTCTGAAAAATTGGAGGAGCATGAAGCTGTGTTCAAAAACATGAAGAGCCAGAAAAGGTGTGAAAAATATGAAGAGCTTCAAAAAGTGTCAAAAATATGAGGAGCAAGAAACGGTCGGAAAATAGGAGGATCATGATGCGGTGTTCAAAAACATGAAGAGCCTGAAAAGGTGTGAAAAATATGCAGAGCTTCAAAAGCTGTCAAAAATGAGATGAGCATGAAACGGTCTGAAAAAAAGGAGGAGCTTGAAGCGTTGTTGAAAATCTTGAAGAGCTTGAAAAGGTGTGAAAAATATGAAGAGCCTCAAAACGTGTCAAAAATATGAGGATCATGAAACGGTCTGAAAAATAGGAGCAACATGAAACAGTCTGAAAAATAAGAGGAGCATGAAATGGTGTTCAAAAACAGGAAGAGCCTGAAAATGTGAGAAAAATATGAACAGCTTCAAAAGGTTTCAAAAATATGAGGAGCATGAAACTTTCTGAAAAAGAGGAGGAGCATGAACCGGTGTTGAAAAACATGAAGAGCCTGAAAAGGTGTGAAAAATATGAAGAGGTTTAAAAGGTGTCAAAAATATGAGGAGCATGAAACTTTCTGAAAAATAGGAGGAGCATGAACTGGTGCTGAAAAACATGAAGAGCCTGAAAAGGTGTGAAAAATATGAAGAGCTTCAAAAGGTGTAAAAAATGAGAGGAGCATGAAACTGTCTGAAAAATAGGAGGAGCATGAAGTGGAGCTGAAAAACATGAAGTGTCTGAAAAGGTGTGCAAAATATGAAGAGCTTCAAAAGGTGTAAAAAATGAGATGAGCATGAAACGGTCTGAAAAATAGGAGGAGCATGAACTGGTGCTGAAAAACATGAAGAGCCTGAAAAGGTGTGAAAAATATGAAGAGCTTCAAAAGGTGTAAAAAATGAGAGCAGCATGAAACGGTCTGAAAAATAGGAAGAGCATGAAGTGGAGCTGAAAAACATGAAGTGCCTGAAAAGGTGTGCAAAATATGCAGAGCTTCAAAAGGTGTAAAAAATGAGATGAGCATGAAACGGTCTGAATAATAGGAGGAGCATGTAGCGGTGTTCAAAAAAATGAAGAGCCTGAAAAGGTGAGAAAAATATGAAGAGCTTTAAAAGGTGTGAAAAATATGACGAGCATGAAACGGTCTGAAAAATTGGAGGAGCATGAAGCTGTGTTCAAAAACATGAAGAGCCAGAAAAGGTGTGAAAAATATGAAGAGCTTCAAAAAGTGTCACAAATATGAGGAGCAAGAAACGGTCGGAAAATAGGAGGAGCATGAAACGATCTGAAAAATAGGAGGAGCATGAAGCTTTGTTCAAAAAAGTGAAGAGCCTGAAAAGTTGTGAAAAATATGAAGAGCTTCAAAAGGTGTCAAAAATATGAGGAGCATGAAACGGTCTGAAAAATAGGAGGAGCATGAACTGGTGCTGAAAAACATGAAGAGCGTGAAAAGTTGTGCAAAATATGAAGAGCTTCAAAAGGTGTAAAAAATGAGATCAGCATGAAACGGTCTGAAAAATAAGAGGAGCATGAAGTGGAGCTGAAAAACATGAAGAGCCTGAAAAGGTGTGCAAAATATGAAGAGCTTCAAAACGTGTCAAGAATATGAGGAGCATGAAACGGTCTGAAAAATAGGAGGAGCATGAACTGTTGCTGAAAAACATGAAAGCCTGAAAAGGTTTGAAAAATATGAAGAGCTTCAAAAGGTGTGAAAAATATGAGGAGCATGAAACGGTCGGAAAAATAGGAGAAGCATGAATCGGTGTTCAAAAACATGAAGAGCCTGAAAAGGTGTGAAAAATATGATGAGCTTCATAAGGTGTCAAAAATAGATGAGCATGAAACGGTCTGAAAAATAGGAGGAGCATGAAGCTTTGTTCAAAAAGATGAAGAGCCTGAAAAGGTGTGAAAAATATGAAGAGCTTCAAAAAGTATCAATATTATGAGGAGCAGGAAACGGTCTGAAAAATAGGAGGAGCATGAAGTGGTGTTGAAAAACAGGAAGAGCCTGAAAAGGTGTGAAATATATGAAGAGCTTCAAAATGTGTCAAAATATGAGGAGCATGAAACGGTTTGAAAAGTAGGAGGAGCATGAAGCGGTGTTCAAAAACATGAAGAGCCTGAAAAGGTGTGAAAAATATGAAAAGCCTAAAAACCTGTCAAAATTATGAAGAGCATGAAACGGTCTGAAAAATAGCAGGAGCATGAAGCGGTGTTGAAAAACATGAAGAGTCTGAAAACGTGTGAAAATATGAAGAACTTCAAAAATATGAAAAATATGTAGAGCTTGAAAAGGTGTGAAAAATATGAAGAGATTCAAAAGGTGTCAAAATGAGATGAGCATGAAATGGTCTGAAAAATAGGAGGAGCATGAAGTGGTGTTGAAAAAATGAAAAGCCTGAAAAGGTGTGAAATATATGAAGAGCTTCAAAAGGTGTAAAAATATGAGGAGAATGAAACGGTCTGCAAAATAGGAAGAGCATGAAATGGTGTTCAAAAACATGAAGAGCATGAAAATATGTGAAATATATTAAGAGCTTCAAAATGTGTGAAATACATCAGGAGGATTAAACAATCTGAAAAATAGGAGGAGCATGAAACGGTGTTCAAAAACATGAAGAGCCTGAAAAGGTGTGAAAAATATGAAGAGCTTCAAAAATATGAAAAATATGAAGAGCTTCAAAAGGTGTGAAAAATATGAAGAGCTTCAAAAGGTGTCAAAATGAGATGAGCATGAAACAGTCTGAAAAATAGGAGGAGCATGAAACGGTCTAAAAAATTGGAGGAGCATGAAGCGGTGTTGAAAAACATGAAGAGCCTGAAAAGGTGTGCAAAATATGAAGAGCTTCAAAAGGTGTGAAAAATATGAACAGCTTCAAAAGCTGTAAAAAATGAGATGAGCTAGAAACGGTCTGAAAAATAGAAGGACCATGAAGCGGTGTTCAAAAACATGAAGAACTGAAAAGGTGTGAAAAATAGGAGGAGCTTCATAAGATGTCAAATTATGAGGAGCATGAAACGGTCTGAAAAATAGGAGGAGAATGAAACGGTGTTCAAAAACATGAAGAGCCTGGAATGGTGTGAAAAATATGAAGAACCTCAAAAAGTATCAAAAATATGAGGAGCATGAAACGGTCTGAAAAATAGGAGGAGCATAAAGCGGTGTTCAAAAACATGAAGAGCCTGAAAACGTGTGAAAAATATGAAGAGTTTCAAAAGGTGTCAAAAATGAGATGAGCATGAAACTGTCTGAAAAATAGGAGGAGCATGAAGCTGTATTCAAAAACAAGAAGAGCCTTAAATGGTGGGAAAAATATGAAGAGCTTCAAAAGGTGTCAAAAATATGAGGAGCATGAAAAGGTCTGAAAAATAGGACGAGAATGAAGCGGTGTTCAGAAACATGAAGAGCATGAAAAAGTGTAAAAAATATGAAGACCTTCCAAAATTGTCAAAAATATGAGGAGCATGAAACGGCCTGAAAAATAGAAGGAGCATGAAACTGTCAGAAAAATAGGAGGAGCATGAAACGGTGATGAAAAACATGAAGAGCCTGAAAAGGTGTGAAAAATAGGAGGAGCTTCAAAAGGTGTCAAAATATGAGGAACATGAAACGGTCTGAAAAATAGAAGGAGCATGAAGTGCTGTTCAAAAACATGAAGAGCCTGAAAATGTGTGAAAAATATGAAGAGCTTCATAGGTGTGAAAAATATGAAGAGCTTCAAAAGGTGTCAAAAATGAGATGAGCATGAAACTGTCTGAAAAATAGGAGGAGCATGAAGTGGTGTTGAAAAACATGACGAGCCTGAAAAGTTGTGAAAAATATGAAGAGCTTCCAAAGGTTTCAAATATATGAGGAGCACGAAACGGTCTGAAAAATAGGAGGAGCATGAAATCGTGTTCAAATACATGAAGAGACTGAAAAGGTGTGAAAAATATGAAGAGCTTCAAAAGGTGTGAAATACATGAGGAACATGAAATGGTCTGAAAAATAGGAGGAGCATGAAGGTGTGTTCAAAAATATGAAGAGCCTGAAAAGGTGTGAAAAATATGAAGAGCTTCAAAAGGTGTCAAAAATATGAGGAACATGAAAAGGCCTGAAAATTAGGAGAAGCATGAAGCGGTGTTCAAAATCATGAAGAGCCTGAAAAGGTGTGAAAAATATTAAAAGCTTCAAAAGCTGTCAAAAACATGAGGAGCATGAAACGGTCTGAAAATTAGGAGGGGTATGAAACGGTGTTCAAAAACATGAAGAGCATGAAAAGGTTTGAAAAATATGAAGAGCTTCCAAATGTCAAAAATATGAGGAGCATGAAACGGTCTGAAAAATAGAAGGAGCATGAAGCGGTCGGAAAAATAGGAGGAGCATGAAGCGGTGTTGAAAAACATAAAGAGCCTGAAAAGTTGTGAAAAATGTGAAGAGTTTAAAAGGTGTCAAAATATGAGGAGCATGAAACGTTCTGAAAAATAGGAGGAGCATGAAGCTGTGCTCAAAAACATGAATAGCCTGAAAAGGTGTGAAAAATGTGAAGAGCTTCAAAAGGGGTGAAAAATGTGAGGAGCATGAAATGGTCTGAAAAATAGGAGGAGCATGAAGAGGTGTTCAAAAACTTGAAGAGCCTGAAAAGGTGTGAAAAATATGAAGAGCTTCAAAAATTGTCAAAATTATGAGGAGCATGATACGGAAAAAACATAGGAGGAGCTTGACACGGTGTTCAAAAACATGAAGGGCCTGGAAAGGTGTGAAAAATATGAAAAGCCTCAAAACGTGTCAAATATATGAGGAGCATGAACCGGTCTGAAAAATAGGAGGAACATGAAGCGGTGTTGAAAAACATGAAGAGCCTGAAAAAGTGTGAAAAACATGAGGGTCTGAAAATGTGTGAAAAATATGAAGAGCTTCAAGAGGTGTGAAAAATATGAGGAGCATAAAACGGTCTGAAAAATAGGAGGAGCATGAAGCGGTGTTGAAAAACATGAAGAGCCTGAAATGGCGTCAAAATTAGGAAGAGCTTCAAAAGGTGTCAAAAATATGAGGAGCATGAAACGGTCTGAAAAATAGGAGGAGCATGAAACGGTGTTAAAAAAACATGAAGAGCCTGAAAAGGTGTGAATAATATGAAGAGATTCAAAAGGTGTGAAAAATATGAAGAAGTTCCAAAGGCGTCAAAAATGAGATGAGCATGAAACGGTCTGAAAAATAGGAGGAGCATGAAGCGGTGTTGAAAAACATGAAGAGCCTGAAAAGGTATGAAAAATATGAAGAGCTTCAAAAGGTATGAAAAATATGAAGAGCATCAAAAGGTGTCAAAACAAGATGAGCATGAAATGGTCTGAAAAATAGGAGGAGCATGAAGTGGTTTTCAAAAAATGAAGAGCCTGAAAAGGTGTGAAATATATGAAGAGCTTCAAAAGGTGTCAAAATTATGAGGAGCATGAAACGGGCTGAAAAATAGGAGGAGCATGTAGCGGTGTTCAAAAACATGAAGAGCCTGAAAAGGTGTGAAAAATATGAAGAGCTTCAAAAGGTGTCAAAAATATGAGGAGCATGAAACGGTCTGAAAAATAGGAGGAGCAAGAAGCGGCGTGCAAAAACATGAAGAGCCTGAAAATGTGTGAAAAATATGAAGAGCTTCAAAACGTGTTAAATATATGAGGAGCATGAAACGGTCTGATATATAGGAGGAGCATGAAGCGGTGTTGAAAAACATGAAGAGCCTGAAAAGGTGTGAAAAATATGAAGAGCTTCAAAAGGTGTCAAAAATATGAGGAGCATGAAACGGTCTGAAAAATAGGAGGAGCATTAAGCGGTGTTGAAAACCATGAAGAAACTGAAAACCTGTGAAAAGTATGAAAAGCTTCAGAAGGTGTGAAAAATATGAGCAGCAGGAAACGGTCTTAAAATAGGAGGAGCATGAGGCGGTGTTGAGAAACATGAAGAGGCTGAAAAGGTGTGAAATATATGAAGAGCTTCAAAAGGTGTCAAAAATATGAGGAGCATGAAACGGTCTGAAAAATAGGAGGAGCATGAAGCGGTGTTGAAAAACATGAAGAGCCTGAAAAGGTGTGAAATATATGAAGAGCTTCAAAAGGAGTCAAAAATATGACGAGCATGAAACGCTCTAAAGAATAGGAGGGGCATGAAACGGTATTGAAAAACATGAAGAGGCAGAAAAGGTGTGAGAGACATGAAGAGCTTCAAAAGGTGTCAAAAATATGAGGAGCATGAAACGGTCTGAAAAATAGGAGGAGCATGAATCTGTGTTAAAGAACATGAAGAGCCTGAAAAGGTGTGAAATATATGAAGAGCTTCAAAAGGTGTCAAAAATATGAGGAGCAGGAAACGATCTGAAAAATAGGAGGAGCATGAAGCGGTGTTGAAAAAAATGAAGAGCCTGAAAAGGTTTGAAAAATATAAAGAGCTTCAAAAGGTGTCAAAAATATGAGGAGCATGAAACGGTCTGAAAAATAGGGGAAGCATGAAGTTGTGTTGAAAAATATGAAGAGTCTGAAAAGGTGTGAAAAATATGAAGAGCTTCAAAATGTGTCAAAATATGAGCAGCATGAAACGGTCTGAAAAATAGGAGGAGCAAGAAACGGCGTGCAAAAACATGAAGAGCCTGAAAAGGTGTGAAAAATATGAAGAGCTTCAAAAGGTGTGAAAAATGAAAGGAGCATGAAACGGTATGAAAAATAGAAGGAGCATGAAGTGGTGTTGAAAAAAAAGAAGAGCCTGAAAATGTGTGTAAAATATGAAGAGCTTCAAAAGGTGTGAAATACATGAGGAACATTAAGCGTTCTGAAAAATAGGAGGAGCATGAAGCGGTGTTCAAAAACATGAAGAGCCTGAAAAGGTGTGAAAAATATGAAGAGCTTCAAACGATCTGAAATACAAGAGGAGCATGAAACGGTCTATAAAATAGGAGGAGAATCAAACGGTGTTCAAAAATAAGAAGAGCCTGAAAAGCTGTGAAAAATATGAAGAACTTCAAAAGGTGTCAAAATTATGAGGAGCATGAATCGGTCTGAAAAATAGGAGTAGCATGAAGCGGTGTTCAAAAACATGAAGATCCTGAAAAGGTGTGAAAAATATAGAGCTTCAAAAGGTGTCAAAGATATGAGGAGCATGAAACGGTCTGAAAAATAGGAGGTGCATGAAGTGGTGTTGAAAAACATGAAAGGGTGTGAAAAATATGAAGAGCTTCAAAAGGTGTCAAAAATATGAGGAGCATGAAACGGTCTGAAAAATAGGAGAATCATGCAGTGGTGTTGAAAAACATGAACAGCCTGAAAAGGTGTGTAACATATGAAGAGCTTGATAAGGTGTCATAAATATGAGAAGCATGAAACGGTCGGAAAATAGGAGGAGCATGAAGCGGTGTTCAAAAACATGAAGAGCCTGAAAAGGTGTGAAAAATATGAAGAGCTTCAAAAGATGTGAAAAATATGAGGAGCATGAAACGGTCTGAAAAATAGGAGGAGCATGAAGCGGTGTTGAAAAACATGAAGAGCCTGAAAACGTGTCAAAAATATGAAGAGCTTCAAAGGTGTGAAAAATATGAAGCACTTCAAAAGGTGTCAAAAATGAGAAGAGCATGAAACGGTCTGGAAAATAGGAGGAGCATGAAGTGGTGTTGAAAAACATGAAGAGACTGAAAAGGTGTGAAAAATATGAAGAGCTTAAAAAAGTGTCAAAAATATGAGGAGCAAGAAACGGTCTGAAAAATAGGAGAATCATGCAGCGGTGTTGAAAACTATAAACAGCCTGAAAAAGTGTGAAAAATATGAAGAACTTCAAAAGGTGTCAAAAATATGAGTATCATGAAACGATCTGAAAAATAGGAGGAGCATAAAGCGGTGTTCAAAAATATGAAGAGCCTGAAAAGGTGTGAAAAATATGAAAAGCCTCCAAACGTGTCAAAAATATGAGGAGCATGAAACGGTCTGAAAAATACGAGCAGTATGAAACGGTGTTCAAAAACATGAAGAGCCTGAAAAGGTGTCACAAATATGAAGAGGTTCAAAAGGTGTGAAATTCATGAGGAGCATGAAACGGTCTGAAAAATAGGAGGAGCATGAAGCGGTGTTCACAAACATGAAGAGCCTGAAAAGGTGTGAAAAATATGAAGAGTTTCAAAAGGTGTGAAAAATTTGAGGAGCTTCAAAAGGTGTCAAAAATATAAGGAGCAAGAAACGGTCGGAAAAATTGGAGGCACATGAAACGGTGTTCAAAATCATGAAGAGCCTGAAAGCTGAGAAATATATGAAGAGCTTCAAAGGGTGTCAAATTATGAGGAGCATGAAACGGTCTGAAAAATACGAGAAGCATGAAACAGTGTTGAAAAATATGAAGAGCCTGAAAATGTGTGCAAAATATGAAGAGCTACAAAACCTGTCAAAAATATGAGAAGCATGAATCGGTCTGAAAAATAGGAGGAGCATGAACCGGTGTTCAAAAACATGAAGAGACAGAAAAGGTGTGAAAAATATGAGGAGCTTCAAAAGGTGTGAAAAATATGAAGATCTTCAAAAGGTGTCAAAAATGAGATGAGCATGAAACGGTCTGAAAAATAGGAGGAGCATGAAGTGGTGTTGATAAACATGAAGAGCCTGAAAAGGTGTGAAATATATGAGGAGCTTGAAAAGGTGTCAAAAATATGAGGAGCATGAAACGGTCTGAAAAATAGGAGGTGCATGAAGTGGTGTTGAAAAACATGAAGAGCCTGAAAAGGTTTGAAAAATATGAAGAGCTTCAAAAGTGGTCAAAAATACGAGGAGCATGAAACGATCTGAAAAATAGGAGGAGCATGAAGTAGTCTTGAAAAACATGAAGAGCCTGAAAAGGTGTGAAAAATATGAAGAGCTTCAAATCGTGTCAAAAATATGAGGAGTATGAAACAGTGTGAAAAATAGGAGGAGCATGAAGCGGTGTTGAAAAACATGAAGAGCGTGAAAAGGTGTGAAAAATATGAAGAGCATGAAAATGTGTGAAAAATATGAGGAGCATAAACTGTGTTGAAAAACATGAAGATCCAGAAAAGGTGTGAAAAATATGAAGAGCGTCAAAATGTCTCAAAAACATCAGGAGCATAAAACGGTCTGAAAATAGAAGGAGCATGAAGCTGTGTTCAAAAACATGAAGAGCCTGAAAAGGTGTGAAAAATATGAAGAGCTTCAAAAGGTGTCAAATATATGAAGAGCTTCAAAAGGTGTCAAAAATGATATGAGCATGAAACGGTCTGAAAAATAGGAGGAGCAAGAAGCGGTGTTCAAAAACATGAAGAGCCTGAAAAGTTGTGAAAAATAAGAAGAGCTTCAAAAGGTGTGAAAAATGCGAGGATCATGAAACGGTCTGAAAAATAGGAGGTGCATGAAGCAGTGTTCAAAAACATGAAGAGCCTGAAAAGGTATGAAAAATATGAAGAGCTTCAAAAAGTGTCAAAAATATGAGGAGCATGAAACGGTCTCAAAAATAGGAGGAGCATGAAGTGGTGTTAAAAATATGGAGCGCGTGAAAAGGTGTGAAAAATATGAAGACCGTCAAAAGCTGTGAAAATTATGAGGAACATGAAACAGTCTGAAAAATAGTAGGAGCATGAAGCGGTGTTGCAAAACATGAAGAGCCTGAAAAGGTGTGAAAAATATGAAGAGCTTCCAAAATTGTCAAAAATATGAGGAGCATGAAACGGTCTGAAAAATAGGAGGAGCCTGAAACAGTCGGAAAAAAAGGAGGACATTGAAACTGTGTTGAAAAACATGAAGAGCCTGAAAACGTGTGAAAAATAGTAGGAGCTTCAAAAGGTGTCAAAAATATGAGGAGCATGAAACGGTCTGAAAAATAGGAGGAGCAAGAAGCGGCGTGCAAAAACATGAAGAGCCTGAAAAGGTGTGAATAATATGAAGAGCTTCAAAAGGTGTGAAAAATGAAAGGAGCATGAAACGGTATGAAAAATAGAAGGAGCATGAAGTGGTGTTGAAAAAAAAGAAGAGCCTGAAAATGTGTGTAAAATATGAAGAGCTTCAAAAGGTGTGAAATACATGAGGAACATTAAGCGTTCTGAAAAATAGGAGGAGCATGAAGCGGTGTTCAAAAACATGAAGAGCCTGAAAAGGTGTGAAAAATATGAAGAGCTTCAAAAAGTGTGAAAAATAGGAGGAGCATGAAGCGGTGTTCAAAAACATGAAGAGCCTGAAAAGGTTTGAAAAATATGAAGAGCTTCAAAAGATCTGAAATACAAGAGGAGCATGAAACGGTCTATAAAAAAGGAGGAGAATCAAACGGTGTTCAAAAACATGAAGATCCTGAAAAGGTGTGAAAAATACGAAGAGCTTCAAAAGGTGTCAAAGATATGAAGAGCATGAAACGGTCTGAAAAATAGGAGGTGCATGAAGTGATGTTGAAAAACATGAAAGGGTGTGAAAAATATGAAGAGTTTCAAAAGGTGTCAAAAATATGAGTATCATGAAACGATCTGAAAAATAGGAGGAGCATAAAGCGGTGTTCAAAAATATGAAGAGCCTGAAAAGGTGTGAAAAATATGAAAAGCCTCCAAACGTGTCAAAAATATGAGGAGCATGAAACGGTCTGAAAAATAGGAGAATCATGCAGTGGTGTTGAAAAACATGAACAGCCTGAAAAGGTGTGTAAAATATGAAGAGCTTGATAAGGTGTCATAAATATGAGGAGCATGAAACGGTCGGAAAATAGGAGGAGCATGAAGCGGTGTTCAAAAACATGAAGAGCCTGAAAAGGTGTGAAAAATATGAAGAGCTTCAAAAGATGTGAAAAATATGAGGAGCATGAAACAGTCTGAAAAATAGGAGGAGCATGAAGCGGTGCTGAAAAACATGAAGAGCCTGAAAACGTGTCAAAAATATGAAGAGCTTCAAAGGTGTGAAAAATATGAAGCACTTCAAAAGGTGTCAAAAATGAGAAGAGCATGAAACGGTCTGGAAAATAGGAGGAGCATGAAGTGGTGTTGAAAAACATGAAGAGACTGAAAAGGTGTGAAAAATATGAAGAGCTTCAAAAAGTGTCAAAAATATGAGGAGCAAGAAACGGTCTGAAAAATAAGAGAATCATGCAGCGGTGTTGAAAACTATAAACAGCCTGAAAAAGTGTGAAAAATATGAAGAGCTTCAAAAGGTGTCAAAAATATGAGTATCATGAAACGATCTGAAAAATAGGAGGAGCATAAAGCGGTGTTCAAAAATATGAAGAGCCTGAAAAGGTGTGAAAAATATGAAAAGCCTCCAAACGTGTCAAAAATATGAGGAGCATGTAACGGTCTGAAAAATACGAGCAGTATGAAACGGTGTTCAAAAACATGAAGAGCCTGAAAAGGTGTGACAAATATGAAGAGGTTCAAAAGGTGTGAAATTCATGAGGAGTATGAAACGGTCTGAAAAATAGGAGGAGCATGAAGCGGTGTTCAAAAACATGAAGAGCCTGAAAAGGTGTGAAAAATATGAAGAGCTTCAAAAGGTGTGAAAAATTTGAGGAGCTTCAAAAGGTGTCAAAAATATAAGGAGCAAGAAACGGTCGGAAAAATTGGAGGCACATGAAACGGTGTTCAAAATCATGGAGAGCCTGAAAGCTGAGAAATATATGAAGAGCTTCAAAGGGTGTCAAATTATGAGGATCATGAAACGGTCTGAAAAATACGAGAAGCATGAAACAGTGTTGAAAAATATGAAGAGCCTGAAAGTGTGTGCAAAATATGAAGAGCTTCAAAACCTGTCAAAAATATGAGAAGCATGAATCGGTCTGAAAAATAGGAGGAGCATGAACCGGTGTTCAAAAACATGAAGAGACTGAAAAGGTGTAAAAAATATGAGGAGCTTCAAAAGGTGTGAAAAATATGAAGATCTTCAAAAGGTGTCAAAAATGAGATGAGCATGAAACGGTCTGAAAAATAGGAGGAGCATGAAGTGGTGTTGATAAACATGAAGAGCCTGAAAAGGTGTGAAATATATGAGGAGCTTGAAAAGGTGTCAAAAATATGAGGAGCATGAAACGGTCTGAAAAATAGGAGGTGCATGAAGTGGTGTTGAAAAACATGAAGAGCCTGAAAAGGTTGGAAAAATATGAAGAGCTTCAAACGTGTCAAAATTATGAGGAGCATGAAACGGTCTGAAAAATAGGAGGAGCATGAAGCGGGGTTGAAAAACATGAAGAGCCTGAGAATGTGTGAAAAATATGAAGAGCTTCAAAAGGTGTGAAAAATATGAGGAGCTTCAAAAGGTGTCAAAATTATGAGGAGCATGAAACGGTCTGAAAAATAGGAGGAGCATGAAGCAGTGTTGACAAATATGAAGAGCGTGAAAACGTGTGAAAAATATGAAGATCTTCAAAAGGTATGAAATATATGAAGAGCTTCAAAAGGTGTCAAAATTATGAGGAGCATGAAACGGTCCGAAAAATAGGAGGAGCATGAAGCGGTGTTGAAAAACTTGAAGAGCCTGAAAAGTTGTGAAAAATATGAAGAGCTTCAAAACGTGTAAAAATGATGATGAGGAGGAAACAGTCTCAAAAATGGGAGGATCATGAAGCGGTGTTGAAAAACATGAAGAGCCTTAAAACGTGTGAAAAATATGAAGAGCTTCAAAAGATATGAAATACATGAGGAGCTTGAAACGGTCTGAAAAATAGGAGGAGCATGAAGCGGGGTTGAAAAACATGAAGAGCCTGAGAATGTGTGAAAAATATGAAGAGCTTCAAAAGGTGTGAAAAATATGAGGAGCTTCAAAAGGTGTCAAAAATATGAGGAGCATGAAACGGTCTAAAAAATAGGAGGAGCATGAAACGGTCTGAAAAATAGGAGGAGCATGAAGCGGTGTTGAAAAACATGAAGAGCCTGAAAAGGTGTGAAAAATATGAAGAGCTTCAAAAGGTTTCAAAAATATGAGTAGCATGAAACGGTCTGAAAAATAGGAGGAGCATGAAGCAGTGCCCACAAACATGAAGAGCCTGAAAAAGTGTGAAAATATGAAGAGCTACAAAAGGTGTGAATTATATGAGGAGCATGAAAAGGTCTCAAAAAAAGGAGGAGCATGAAACGGTCTGAAAAATAGGAGGAGCATGAAATGGTGGTGAAAAACATGAGGAGCCTGAAAAGGTGTGAGAAATATGAGGAGCATGAAAAATTCTGAAAAATAGGAGGAGCATGAAACGGTGTTCAAAAACATGAAGAGCCTGAAAAGGTGTGAAAAATATGAAGAGCTTCAAAAGTGTGAAAAATACGAGGAGCATGAAACGTTCTGAAAAATAGGAGGAGCATGAAGCTGTGTTCAAAAATATGAAGAGCCTGAAAAGGTGTGAAAAATATGAAGAGCTTCAAAAGGTGTCAAAAATATGAGGGGCATGAAACGGTCTGAAAAATAGGAGGAGCATGAAGCGGTGTTGAAAAACACGAAGTGCCTGAAAAGGTGTGAAAAATATGAAGAGCTTATAAAATTGTCAAAAATAAGGGGAGCATGAAATGGTCTGAAAAATGGGAGGAGCATGAAGCGGTGTTCAAAAATGTGAAGAGCCTGAAAAGGTGTGAAAAAAATGAAGAATTCCAAAAGTGTCAAAATATGAGAAGCATGAAATTGTCTGAAAAATAGGAGCAGCATGAAACGATCTGAAATATAGGAGGAGCATGAAATGGTGTTGAAAAACATGAAGAGCCTGAAAAGGTGTGAAAAATAGGAGGAGCTTCAAACGGTGTCAAAAATATGAGGAGCATGAAACGGTCTGATAAATAGGAAAAGGATGAAGCGGTGCCCAAAAACATGAAGAGGCTGAAAACGTGTGAAAAATATGAAGAGCTTCAAAAGGTGTCAATAATATGAGGAGCATGAAGCAGTCTGAAACATAGGAGGAATATGAGGCGGTGTTTAAAATCATGAAGAGCCTGAAAAGGTGTGAAAAATATGAAGAGCTTCTAAAGGCGTGAAAAATATGAAGAGCTTCAAAAGGTGTCAAAAATATGACGAGCATGAAACGGTCTGAAATATAGGAGGAGCAAGAAGCGGTGTTGAAAAACATAAAGAGCCTGAAAACGTGTGAAAAATATGAAGAGTTTCTAAAGGTGTGAAAATATGAAGAGCTTCAAAAGGTGTCAAAAATATGACGAGCATGAAAAGGTCTGAAAACTAAGAGGAGTATGAAGTGGTGTTGAAAAACATGAAGAGCCTAAAAAGTTGGGAAAATATGAAGAGCTTCAAAAGGTGTCAAAAACATGAGGAGCATTAAATGGTCTGATAAATAGGAGGATCATGAAGCGGTGTTGAAAATCATGAAGAGCCTGAAAAGGTGTGAGAAATATGAAGAGCTTCAAAAGGTGTAAAAATTATTAGGTGCAAGATACGGTCTGAAAAATAGGAGGAGGATGAAGCGGTGTTTAAAAATATGAAGAGCCTGAAAAGGTGTGAAAAAAATGGAGAGCTTCAAAAGGTGTCAAAAATATGAAGAGCATGAAACGGTCTGAAAAATAGGAGGAGCATGAAACGGTCTGATAAATAGGAGGAGCATGAAGCAGTGTTGAAAAACATGAAGAGCCTGAAAACGTGTGAAAAATTGAAGAGCTGTAAAAGGTGTGAAAAATATGAAGAGGTTCAAAAGGTGTCCAAAATGAGATGAGCATGAAACGGTCTGAAATATAGGAGGAGCATGAAGTGGTGCTGAAATCATGAAGAGTCTGAAAAGGTGTGAAATATATGAAGAGCTTCAAAAGGTGTCAAAAATATGAGGAGCATGAAACAATTTGAAATATAGGAGGATCAAGAAGCGGTGTTGTAAAACATGAAGAGCCTGAAAAGGTGTGAAAAATATGAAGAGCTTCAAAAGGTGTCAAAAATATGAGGAGCATGAAACAGTCTGAAAAATAGGAGGAGTATGAAACGGTGTTGAAAAACACGAAGAGCCTGAAAAATTGTGAAAAATAGGAAGAGCTTCAAAAGGTGTGAAATACATGAGGAGATTGAAACGGTCTGAAAATAGGAGGAGCATGAAGTGGTGTTCAAAAACGTGAAGAGCCTGGAAAAGTGTGAAAAATATGAAGAGCTTCAAAACATTTGAAAAATATGAGGTGCATGAAAAGGTCTGAAAAATAGGACGAGCATGAAGCAGTGTTTAAAAACATGAAGTGCCTGAAAAGGTGTGAAAAATATGAAGAGCTTCAAAAGGTGTTAAAAATATCAGGAGCATGAAAAGTCTGAAAAACAGGAGGAGCATGAAGCGGCGTTGAAAAACATGAAGAGCCTGAAAAGGTGTGAAAAATATGAAGAGCTTCAAAATGTTTCAAAAATATTAGGGCAATGAACAGTCTGAAAACTAGGAGGAGCATGAAGCGGTGTTGAAAAACATGAAGAGCTTCAAAAGTTGTCAAAAGAGAGATGAGCATGAAACGGTCTGAAATATAGGAGGAGCATGTACTGGTGTTGAAAAACATGAAGAGCCTGAAAAGGTGTCAGAAATATGAAGAGCTTCAAAACGTGTCAAAAGTATGAAGAGCATGAAACGGTCCGAAAAATAGGAGGAGCATGAAGCGGTGTTGAAAAACATGAAGAGCCTGACAACGTGTGAAAAATATGAAGAGCTTCAAATGGTATGAAAAATATCAAGAGGTTCAAAAGGTGTCAAAAATGAGATGAGCATGAAACGGTCTGAAAAATAGGAGGAGCATGAAACGGTGTTGAAAAACATGAATAGCCTGAAAAGGTGTGAAAAATATGAAGAGCTTCAAAAGGTGTGAAAAATATGAGGAGCATGAAACGGTCTGAAAAATACGAGGAGCATGAAACGGTGTTCAAATACATGAAGAGCCTGAAAAGGTGTGAAAAATATGAAGACCTTCAAAAGGTGTCAAAAATATGAGGAGCATGAAACGGTCTGAAAAATAGGAGGAGCATGAAGCGGTGTTGAAAACATGAAGAGCCTGAAAAGGTGTGAAAGATATGAAGAGCTTCAAAGGTGTCAAAAATATGAGGAGAATGAAACGGTCTGAACAATAGTAGGAGCATGAAGTGGTGTTGAAAAACATGAAGAGCCTGAAAATGTGTGAAAAATATGAAGAGCTTCAAAAGGTATGAAATACATGAGGAGCTTGAAACGGTCTGAAAAACAGGAGGAGCATGAAGCGGTGTTGAAAAACATGGAGAGCCTCAAAACGTGTGAAAAAAATGAAGAGCTTCAAAAGGTGTGAAAAATATCAAGAGCTTCAAAAGGTGTAAAAAATATGAGGAGAATGAAACTGTCTGAAAATTAGGAGGAGTATGAAGCTGTGTTCAAATATATGAGGAGACTGAATATGTGTGAAAAATATGAAGAGCATCAAAAGGTGTCAAAACTATGAGGAGCATGAAACGGTCTGATAAATAGGAGGAGCAAGAATTGTTGTTCAAAAACATGAAGAGCCTGAAAAGGTGTGAAAAATATGAGAAGCTTCAAAAGGTGTTAAAAATGAGATGAGCATGAAACGGTCTGAAAAATAGGAGGAGCATGAAGTAGTGTTGAAAAAAATGAAGAGCCTGAAAAGGTGTGAAAAACATGAAGAGCTTTAAAAGGTGTGAAAAGTATGAAGAGCTTCAAAAGGTGTCAAAATGAGATGAGCATGAAACGGTCTGAAAAATAGGAGGAGCATGAAGTAGTGTTGAAAAAAATGAAGAGCCTGAAAAGGTGTGAAATCATGAAGAGCTTCAAAAGGTGTCAAAAAATATCAGGAGCATGAAACGGACTGAAAATTAGGAGGAGCATGAAGCTGTGTTCAAAAATATGAAGTGCCTGAAAAGGTGTGAAAAATATGAAGAGCATCAAAAGGTGTCAAATATATGAGAAGCATGAAATGGTCTGAAAAATAGTAGGAGCATGAAACGGTGTTGAAAAACATGAAGAGCCTGGGAACGTGTGAAAAATATGAAGAGCTTCAAAAGGTGTGAAAAATTAGGGAGCTTCGAAATGTGTCAAAAATATCAGGAGCATAAAACGGTCTGAAAAATAGGAGGAGAATGAAGTGGTGTTGAAAAAAATGAAGAGCCTGAAAAGGTGTGAAAAATATGAAGAGCTTCTAAAGGGGTCAAAAATATGAGGAGCATGAAACGGTCTGAAAAATAGGAGGAGAATGAAGTGGTGTTGAAAAAAATGAAGAGCCTGAAAAGGTGTGAAAAATATGAAGAGCTTCTAAAGGGGTCAAAAATATGAGGAGCATAAAACGGTCTGAAAAATAGGAGGAGCATGAAGTGGTGTTGAAAAACATGAAAAGCCTGAGAACGTGTGATAAATATGAAGAGCTTCAAAAGGTGTGAAAACATGAGGAGCTTCAAAAGGTGTCAAAAATGAGATGAGCAATAAAAGATCTGAAAAACAGGAGGAGAATGAAGTGCTGTTGAAAAACATGAAGAGCCTGAAATGGTGTGAAATATATGAAGAGCTTCAAAAAGTGTGAAATACATGAATAGCAAGAAACGGTCTGAAAAATAGGAGAAGCATGAAGTGGAAGAAGATGAAGAGCCTGAAAAGCTGTGAGAAATATGAAGAGCTTCAAAAGGTGTCAAAAATATGAGGAGCATGAAACCGTCTGAAAAATAGGAGGAGCATGAAACCGTGTTCAAAAACATGAAGAGACTGAAAAGGTGTGAAATATATGAAGAGCTTCAAAAAGTGTGAAAAATATGAAGAGCTTCAAAAAGTGTCAAAAATGAGATGAGCATGAAAAGGTCTGAAAAATAGGAGGAGCATGAAGTGGTGTTCAAAAAAATGAAGAGCCTGAAAAGGTTTGAAATACATGAAGAGCTTCAAAAAGTGTCAAAAATATGAGGAGCATGAAATGGTCTGAAAAATCGGAGGAGCATGAAGCGGTGTTGAAAAACATGAAGAGCCTGAAAAGGTGTGAAATATATGAAGAGATTCAAAAGGTGTGCAATACATAAGGAGCATGAAACAACCTTAAAATCACGACGAGCATGAAGCTCTGATCAAAAACATGAGTGCCTGAAAAGTTGTGAAAAATATGAAGAGCTTCAAAAGGTGTCAAAAATATGAGGAGCATGAAACGGTCTGAAAAATCGGGGAGCATGAAGCAGTGTTGAAAATCATGAAGAGCCTGAAAAACTGTGAGAAATATGAAGAGCTTCAAAAGGTGTCAAAAATATGAAGAGCTTCATAAGGTGTCAAAAATATGAGGAGCATGAAGCGGTTTGAAAAATATTAGGTGCATGAAGCGGTGTTGAAAATCATGAAGAGCCTGAAAAGGTGTGAAATATATGAAGAGCTTCAAAAGGTGTGCAATACATGAGGAGCATGTAACAACCTTAAAAACAGGACGAGCATGAAGCTGTGTTCAAAAACATGAGAGCCTGAAAAGGTGTGAAAAATATGAAGAGCTTCAAAAGGTGTGAAATACATGAGAAGCATGAAACGGTCTGAAAAATAGGAGGAGCATGAAGCAGTGTTCAAAAATATGAAGAGCCTGAAAAGGTGTGAAAAATATGAAGAGCTACAAAAGGTGTCAAAAATATGAGCAGCATGAAACGTTCTGAAAAATAGGAGGAGTATGAAGTGGTGTTCAAAAACATGAAGAGCGTCAAAAGGTGTGAAAAATATGAAGACCTTCAAAAGGTGTGAAAATTAGGAGGAGCATGAAGCGGTGTTGAAAAACATGAAGAGACTGAAAACGTGTGAAAAATATGAAGAGCTTCAAAAGGTGTCAAAATTATGAGGAGTATGAAACGGTCTGAAAATAGGAGGAGCATGAAGCCATGTTCAAAAACATGAAGAGCCTGAAAAGGTGTGAAATATATGAAGAGCTTCAAAAGGTGTGAAAAATATGAAGAGCTTCAAAAGGTGTCAAAAATTATATGAGCATGAAACGGTCTGAAAAATAGGAGGAGCATGAAGTGGTGTTGAAAAAAATGAAGAGCCTGAAAAGGTGTGAAAAATATGAAGAGCTTCAAGAAATGTCAAAAATATGAGGAGTATGAATCGTTCTGAAAAAGAGGAGGAGCATGAAGCAGTTTTCAAAAACATGAAGAGCCTGAAAAGGTGTGAAAAATATGAAGAGCTTCAAAAGGTGTCAAAAATATGAGGAGCATGAAACGGTCTGAAAAATAGGAGGAGCATGAAGCGGTGTTGAAAAACATGAAGAGCCTGAAAAGGTGTGAAAAATATGAAGAGCTTCAAAAGGTGCCAAAAATATGAGGTGCGTGAAACGGTCTGAAAAATAGGAGGAGCATGAAGCGGTGTTGAAAAACGAAGAGCCTGAAAACGTGTGAAAAATATGAAGAGCTTCAAAAGGTGTGAAAAATATGAAGAGCTTCGAAAGGTGTCAAAATATGAGGAGCATGAAACGGTCTGAGAAATAGGAGGAGCATAAACGGTTGTTGAAAAACATGAAGAGCCTGAAAAGGTGTGAAAAATATGAAGAGCTTCAAAAGGTGTCAAAATATGAGGAGCATGAAACGGTCTGAAAAATCGGAGGAGCATGAAGCGGTGCTGAAAAACATGAAGAGCCTGAAAACGTGTGAAAAATATTAAGAGCTTCAAAAGGTGTGAAAAATATGAAGAGCTTTAAAAAGTGTGAAATATATGAGGAGGATTAAACGGTCTGAAAAATAGGAAGAGCATGAAGCGTTGTTGAATATCATGAAGTGCCTGAAAACGTGTGAAAAATATGAAGAGCTTCAAAAGGTGTGAAAAATATGAAGAGCTTCTAAAGGTGTCTAAAATTAGATGAGCATGAGACGGTCTGAAAAATAGGAGGAGCATGAAGTGGTGTTTCAGAAAATGAAGAGCCTGAAAAGGTGTGAAAAATATGAAAACCCTCAAAACGTGTCAAAAATATGACGAGTATGAAACGATCTGAAAAATAGCAGGAGCATGAAGCGGTGTTCAAAAACATGAAGGTTGTGAAAATGGATGAAAATATGAAGAGCTTCAAAAATATGAAAAATATGAAGAGCTTCAAAAGGTGTGAAAAATATGAAGAGCTTCAAAAGGTGACAAAAATATGAGGATCATGAAACGGTCTGAAAAGTAGAGGGAGCATGAAGCGGTGTTGAAAAACATGAAGAACCTGAAAAGGTGTGAAAAATATGAAGAGCTTCAAAATGTTTCAAAAATATTAGGGCAATGAACAGTCTGAAAACTAGGAGGAGCATGAAGCGGTGTTGAAAAACATGAAGAGCTTCAAAAGTTGTCAAAAGAGAGATGAGCATGAAACGGTCTGAAATATAGGAGGAGCATGTACTGGTGTTGAAAAACATGAAGAGCCTGAAAAGGTGTCAGAAATATGAAGAGCTTCAAAACGTGTCAAAAGTATGAAGAGCATGAAACGGTCCGAAAAATAGGAGGAGCATGAAGCGGTGTTGAAAAACATGAAGAGCCTGACAACGTGTGAAAAATATGAAGAGCTTCAAATGGTATGAAAAATATCAAGAGCTTCAAAAGGTGTCAAAAATGAGATGAGCATGAAACGGTCTGAAAAATAGGAGGAGCATGAAACGGTGTTGAAAAACATGAATAGCCTGAAAAGGTGTGAAAAATATGAAGAGCTTCAAAAGGTGTGAAAAATATGAGGAGCATGAAACGGTCTGAAAAATACGAGGAGCATGAAACGGTGTTCAAATACATGAAGAGCCTGAAAAGGTGTGAAAAATATGAAGACCTTCAAAAGGTGTCAAAAATATGAGGAGCATGAAACGGTCTGAAAAATAGGAGGAGCATGAAGCGGTGTTGAAAACATGAAGAGCCTGAAAAGGTGTGAAAGATATGAAGAGCTTCAAAGGTGTCAAAAATATGAGGAGAATGAAACGGTCTGAACAATAGTAGGAGCATGAAGTGGTGTTGAAAAACATGAAGAGCCTGAAAATGTGTGAAAAATATGAAGAGCTTCAAAAGGTATGAAATACATGAGGAGCTTGAAACGGTCTGAAAAACAGGAGGAGCATGAAGCGGTGTTGAAAAACATGGAGAGCCTCAAAACGTGTGAAAAAAATGAAGAGCTTCAAAAGGTGTGAAAAATATCAAGAGCTTCAAAAGGTGTAAAAAATATGAGGAGAATGAAACTGTCTGAAAATTAGGAGGAGTATGAAGCTGTGTTCAAATATATGAGGAGACTGAATATGTGTGAAAAATATGAAGAGCATCAAAAGGTGTCAAAACTATGAGGAGCATGAAACGGTCTGATAAATAGGAGGAGCAAGAATTGTTGTTCAAAAACATGAAGAGCCTGAAAAGGTGTGAAAAATATGAGAAGCTTCAAAAGGTGTTAAAAATGAGATGAGCATGAAACGGTCTGAAAAATAGGAGGAGCATGAAGTAGTGTTGAAAAAAATGAAGAGCCTGAAAAGGTGTGAAAAACATGAAGAGCTTTAAAAGGTGTGAAAAGTATGAAGAGCTTCAAAAGGTGTCAAAATGAGATGAGCATGAAACGGTCTGAAAAATAGGAGGAGCATGAAGTAGTGTTGAAAAAAATGAAGAGCCTGAAAAGGTGTGAAATCATGAAGAGCTTCAAAAGGTGTCAAAAAATATCAGGAGCATGAAACGGACTGAAAATTAGGAGGAGCATGAAGCTGTGTTCAAAAATATGAAGTGCCTGAAAAGGTGTGAAAAATATGAAGAGCATCAAAAGGTGTCAAATATATGAGAAGCATGAAATGGTCTGAAAAATAGTAGGAGCATGAAACGGTGTTGAAAACCATGAAGAGCCTGGGAACGTGTGAAAAATATGAAGAGCTTCAAAAGGTGTGAAAAATTAGGGAGCTTCGAAATGTGTCAAAAATATCAGGAGCATAAAACGGTCTGAAAAATAGGAGGAGAATGAAGTGGTGTTGAAAAAAATGAAGAGCCTGAAAAGGTGTGAAAAATATGAAGAGCTTCTAAAGGGGTCAAAAATATGAGGAGCATGAAACGGTCTGAAAAATAGGAGGAGAATGAAGTGGTGTTGAAAAAAATGAAGAGCCTGAAAAGGTGTGAAAAATATGAAGAGCTTCTAAAGGGGTCAAAAATATGAGGAGCATAAAACGGTCTGAAAAATAGGAGGAGCATGAAGTGGTGTTGAAAAACATGAAAAGCCTGAGAACGTGTGATAAATATGAAGAGCTTCAAAAGGTGTGAAAACATGAGGAGCTTCAAAAGGTGTCAAAAATGAGATGAGCATGAGACGGTCTGAAAAATAGGAGGAGCATGAAACGGTGTTGAAAAACATGAATAGCCTGAAAAGGTGTGAAAAATATGAAGAGCTTCAAAAGGTGTGAAAAATATGAGGAGCATGAAACGGTCTGAAAAATACGAGGAGCATGAAACGGTGTTCAAATACATGAAGAGCCTGAAAAGGTGTGAAAAATATGAAGACCTTCAAAAGGTGTCAAAAATATGAGGAGCATGAAACGGTCTGAAAAATAGGAGGAGCATGAAGCGGTGTTGAAAACATGAAGAGCCTGAAAAGGTGTGAAAGATATGAAGAGCTTCAAAGGTGTCAAAAATATGAGGAGAATGAAACGGTCTGAACAATAGTAGGAGCATGAAGTGGTGTTGAAAAACATGAAGAGCCTGAAAATGTGTGAAAAATATGAAGAGCTTCAAAAGGTATGAAATACATGAGGAGCTTGAAACGGTCTGAAAAACAGGAGGAGCATGAAGCGGTGTTGAAAAACATGGAGAGCCTCAAAACGTGTGCAAAAAATGAAGAGCTTCAAAAGGTGTGAAAAATATCAAGAGCTTCAAAAGGTGTAAAAAATATGAGGAGAATGAAACTGTCTGAAAATTAGGAGGAATATGAAGCTGTGTTCAAATATATGAGGAGACTGAATATGTGTGAAAAATATGAAGAGCATCAAAAGGTGTCAAAACTATGAGGAGCATGAAACGGTCTGATAAATAGGAGGAGCAAGAATTGTTGTTCAAAAACATGAAGAGCCTGAAAAGGTGTGAAAAATATGAGAAGCTTCAAAAGGTGTTAAAAATGAGATGAGCATGAAACGGTCTGAAAAATAGGAGGAGCATGAAGTAGTGTTGAAAAAAATGAAGAGCCTGAAAAGGTGTGAAAAACATGAAGAGCTTTAAAAGGTGTGAAAAGTATGAAGAGCTTCAAAAGGTGTCAAAATGAGATGAGCATGAAACGGTCTGAAAAATAGGAGGAGCATGAAGTAGTGTTGAAAAAAATGAAGAGCCTGAAAAGGTGTGAAATCATGAAGAGCTTCAAAAGGTGTCAAAAAATATCAGGAGCATGAAACGGACTGAAAATTAGGAGGAGCATGAAGCTGTGTTCAAAAATATGAAGTGCCTGAAAAGGTGTGAAAAATATGAAGAGCATCAAAAGGTGTCAAATATATGAGAAGCATGAAATGGTCTGAAAAATAGTAGGAGCATGAAACGGTGTTGAAAAACATGAAGAGCCTGGGAACGTGTGAAAAATATGAAGAGCTTCAAAAGGTGTGAAAAATTAGGGAGCTTCGAAATGTGTCAAAAATATCAGGAGCATAAAACGGTCTGAAAAATAGGAGGAGAATGAAGTGGTGTTGAAAAAAATGAAGAGCCTGAAAAGGTGTGAAAAATATGAAGAGCTTCTAAAGGGGTCAAAAATATGAGGAGCATGAAACGGTCTGAAAAATAGGAGGAGCATGAAGTGGTGTTGAAAAAAATGAAGAGCCTGAAAAGGTGTGAAAAATATGAAGAGCTTCTAAAGGGGTCAAAAATATGAGGAGCATAAAACGGTCTGAAAAATAGGAGGAGCATGAAGTGGTGTTGAAAAACATGAAAAGCCTGAGAACGTGTGATAAATATGAAGAGCTTCAAAAGGTGTGAAAAATATGAAGAGCTTCTAAAGGTGTCTAAAATTAGATGAGCATGAGACGGTCTGAAAAATAGGAGGAGCATGAAGTGGTGTTTCAGAAAATGAAGAGCCTGAAAAGGTGTGAAAAATATGAAAACCCTTAAAACGTGTCAAAAATATGACGAGTATGAAACGATCTGAAAAATAGCAGGAGCATGAAGCGGTGTTCAAAAACATGAAGGTTGTGAAAACGGGTGAAAATATGAAGAGCTTCAAAAATATGAAAAATATGAAGAGCTTCAAAAGGTGTGAAAAATATGAAGAGCTTCAAAACGTGACAAAAATATGAGGATCATGAAACGGTCTGAAAAGTAGAGGGAGCATGAAGCGGTGTTGAAAAACATGAAGAACCAAAAAAGGTGTGAAAAATATGAAGAGCTTCAAAATGTTTCAAAAATATTAGGGCAATGAACAGTCTGAAAACTAGGAGGAGCATGAAGCGGTGTTGAAAAACATGAAGAGCTTCAAAAGTTGTCAAAAGAGAGATGAGCATGAAACGGTCTGAAATATAGGAGGAGCATGTACTGGTGTTGAAAAACATGAAGAGCCTGAAAAGGTGTCAGAAATATGAAGAGCTTCAAAACGTGTCAAAAGTATGAAGAGCATGAAACGGTCCGAAAAATAGGAGGAGCATGAAGCGGTGTTGAAAAACATGAAGAGCCTGACAACGTGTGAAAAATATGAAGAGCTTCAAATGGTATGAAAAATATCAAGAGGTTCAAAAGGTGTCAAAAATGAGATGAGCATGAAACGGTCTGAAAAATAGGAGGAGCATGAAACGGTGTTGAAAAACATGAATAGCCTGAAAAGGTGTGAAAAATATGAAGAGCTTCAAAAGGTGTGAAAAATATGAGGAGCATGAAACGGTCTGAAAAATACGAGGAGCATGAAACGGTGTTCAAATACATGAAGAGCCTGAAAAGGTGTGAAAAATATGAAGACCTTCAAAAGGTGTCAAAAATATGAGGAGCATGAAACGGTCTGAAAAATAGGAGGAGCATGAAGCGGTGTTGAAAACATGAAGAGCCTGAAAAGGTGTGAAAGATATGAAGAGCTTCAAAGGTGTCAAAAATATGAGGAGAATGAAACGGTCTGAACAATAGTAGGAGCATGAAGTGGTGTTGAAAAACATGAAGAGCCTGAAAATGTGTGAAAAATATGAAGAGCTTCAAAAGGTATGAAATACATGAGGAGCTTGAAACGGTCTGAAAAACAGGAGGAGCATGAAGCGGTGTTGAAAAACATGGAGAGCCTCAAAACGTGTGAAAAAAATGAAGAGCTTCAAAAGGTGTGAAAAATATCAAGAGCTTCAAAAGGTGTAAAAAATATGAGGAGAATGAAACTGTCTGAAAATTAGGAGGAGTATGAAGCTGTGTTCAAATATATGAGGAGACTGAATATGTGTGAAAAATATGAAGAGCATCAAAAGGTGTCAAAACTATGAGGAGCATGAAACGGTCTGATAAATAGGAGGAGCAAGAATTGTTGTTCAAAAACATGAAGAGCCTGAAAAGGTGTGAAAAATATGAGAAGCTTCAAAAGGTGTTAAAAATGAGATGAGCATGAAACGGTCTGAAAAATAGGAGGAGCATGAAGTAGTGTTGAAAAAAATGAAGAGCCTGAAAAGGTGTGAAAAACATGAAGAGCTTTAAAAGGTGTGAAAAGTATGAAGAGCTTCAAAAGGTGTCAAAATGAGATGAGCATGAAACGGTCTGAAAAATAGGAGGAGCATGAAGTAGTGTTGAAAAAAATGAAGAGCCTGAAAAGGTGTGAAATCATGAAGAGCTTCAAAAGGTGTCAAAAAATATCAGGAGCATGAAACGGACTGAAAATTAGGAGGAGCATGAAGCTGTGTTCAAAAATATGAAGTGCCTGAAAAGGTGTGAAAAATATGAAGAGCATCAAAAGGTGTCAAATATATGAGAAGCATGAAATGGTCTGAAAAATAGTAGGAGCATGAAACGGTGTTGAAAAACATGAAGAGCCTGGGAACGTGTGAAAAATATGAAGAGCTTCAAAAGGTGTGAAAAATTAGGGAGCTTCGAAATGTGTCAAAAATATCAGGAGCATAAAACGGTCTGAAAAATAGGAGGAGAATGAAGTGGTGTTGAAAAAAATGAAGAGCCTGAAAAGGTGTGAAAAATATGAAGAGCTTCTAAAGGGGTCAAAAATATGAGGAGCATGAAACGGTCTGAAAAATAGGAGGAGAATGAAGTGGTGTTGAAAAAAATGAAGAGCCTGAAAAGGTGTGAAAAATATGAAGAGCTTCTAAAGGGGTCAAAAATATGAGGAGCATAAAACGGTCTGAAAAATAGGAGGAGCATGAAGTGGTGTTGAAAAACATGAAAAGCCTGAGAACGTGTGATAAATATGAAGAGCTTCAAAAGGTGTGAAAACATGAGGAGCTTCAAAAGGTGTCAAAAATGAGATGAGCAATAAAAGATCTGAAAAACAGGAGGAGAATGAAGTGCTGTTGAAAAACATGAAGAGCCTGAAATGGTGTGAAATATATGAAGAGCTTCAAAAGGTGTGAAATACATGAATAGCAAGAAACGGTCTGAAAAATAGGAGAAGCATGAAGTGGAAGAAGATGAAGAGCCTGAAAAGCTGTGAGAAATATGAAGAGCTTCAAAAGGTGTCAAAAATATGAGGAGCATGAAACCGTCTGAAAAATAGGAGGAGCATGAAACCGTGTTCAAAAACATGAAGAGACTGCAAAGGTGTGAAATATATGAAGAGCTTCAAAAAGTGTGAAAAATATGAAGAGCTTCAAAAAGTGTCAAAAATGAGATGAGCATGAAAAGGTCTGAAAAATAGGAGGAGCATGAAGTGGTGTTCAAAAAAATGAAGAGCCTGAAAAGGTTTGAAATACATGAAGAGCTTCAAAAAGTGTCAAAAATATGAGGAGCATGAAATGGTCTGAAAAATCGGAGGAGCATGAAGCGGTGTTGAAAAACATGAAGAGCCTGAAAAGGTGTGAAATATATGAAGAGATTCAAAAGGTGTGCAATACATAAGGAGCATGAAACAACCTTAAAATCACGACGAGCATGAAGCTCTGATCAAAAACATGAGTGCCTGAAAAGTTGTGAAAAATATGAAGAGCTTCAAAAGGTGTCAAAAATATGAGGAGCATGAAACGGTCTGAAAAATCGGGGAGCATGAAGCAGTGTTGAAAATCATGAAGAGCCTGAAAAACTGTGAGAAATATGAAGAGCTTCAAAAGGTGTCAAAAATATGAAGAGCTTCATAAGGTGTCAAAAATATGAGGAGCATGAAGCGGTTTGAAAAATATTAGGTGCATGAAGCGGTGTTGAAAATCATGAAGAGCCTGAAAAGGTGTGAAATATATGAAGAGCTTCAAAAGGTGTGCAATACATGAGGAGCATGTAACAACCTTAAAAACAGGACGAGCATGAAGCTGTGTTCAAAAACATGAGAGCCTGAAAAGGTGTGAAAAATATGAAGAGCTTCAAAAGGTGTGAAATACATGAGAAGCATGAAACGGTCTGAAAAATAGGAGGAGCATGAAGTGGTGTTGAAAAAAATGAAGAGCCTGAAAAGGTGTGAAAAATATGAAGAGCTTCAAGAAATGTCAAAAATATGAGCAGCATGAAACGTTCTGAAAAATAGGAGGAGCATGAAGCAGTTTTCAAAAACATGAAGAGCCTGAAAAGGTGTGAAAAATATGAAGAGCTTCAAAAGGTGTCAAAAATATGAGGAGCATGAAACGGTCTGAAAAATAGGAGGAGCATGAAGCGGTGTTGAAAAACATGAAGAGCCTGAAAAGGTGTGAAAAATATGAAGAGCTTCAAAAGGTGCCAAAAATATGAGGTGCGTGAAACGGTCTGAAAAATAGGAGGAGCATGAAGCGGTGTTGAAAAACGAAGAGCCTGAAAACGTGTGAAAAATATGAAGAGCTTCAAAAGGTGTGAAAAATATGAAGAGCTTCGAAAGGTGTCAAAATATGAGGAGCATGAAACGGTCTGAGAAATAGGAGGAGCATAAACGGTTGTTGAAAAACATGAAGAGCCTGAAAAGGTGTGAAAAATATGAAGAGCTTCAAAAGGTGTCAAAATATGAGGAGCATGAAACGGTCTGAAAAATCGGAGGAGGATGAAGCGGTGCTGAAAAACATGAAGAGCCTGAAAAAGTGTGAAAAATATGAAGAGCTTCAAAAGGTGTGAAAAATATGGAGAACTTTAAAAAGTGTGAAATTTATGAGGAGGATTAAACGGTCTGAAAAATAGGAAGAGCATGAAGCGTTGTTGAATATCATGAAGTGCCTGAAAACGTGTGAAAAATATGAAGAGCTTCAAAAGGTGTGAAAAATATGAAGAGCTTCTAAAGGTGTCTAAAATTAGATGAGCATGAGACGGTCTGAAAAATAGGAGGAGCATGAAGTGGTGTTTCAGAAAATGAAGAGCCTGAAAAGGTGTGAAAAATATGAAAACCCTCAAAACGTGTCAAAAATATGACGAGTATGAAACGATCTGAAAAATAGCAGGAGCATGAAGCGGTGTTCAAAAACATGAAGGTTGTGAAAACGGGTGAAAATATGAAGAGCTTCAAAAATATGAAAAATATGAAGAGCTTCAAAAAGTGTGAAAAATATGAAGAGCTTCAAAAGGTGACAAAAATATGAGGTTCATGAAACGGTCTGAAAAGTAGAGGGAGCATGAAGCGGTGTTGAAAAACATGAAGAACCTGAAAAGGTGTGAAAAATATGAAGAGCTTCAAAATGTTTCAAAAATATTAGGGCAATGAACAGTCTGAAAACTAGGAGGAGCATGAAGCGGTGTTGAAAAACATGAAGAGCTTCAAAAGTTGTCAAAAGAGAGATGAGCATGAAACGGTCTGAAATATAGGAGGAGCATGTACTGGTGTTGAAAAACATGAAGAGCCTGAAAAGGTGTCAGAAATATGAAGAGCTTCAAAACGTGTCAAAAGTATGAAGAGCATGAAACGGTCCGAAAAATAGGAGGAGCATGAAGCGGTGTTGAAAAACATGAAGAGCCTGACAACGTGTGAAAAATATGAAGAGCTTCAAATGGTATGAAAAATATCAAGAGCTTCAAAAGGTGTCAAAAATGAGATGAGCATGAAACGGTCTGAAAAATAGGAGGAGCATGAAACGGTGTTGAAAAACATGAATAGCCTGAAAAGGTGTGAAAAATATGAAGAGCTTCAAAAGGTGTGAAAAATATGAGGAGCATGTAACGGTCTGAAAAATAGGAGGAGCACGAAGGGTGGTAAAAAAAATGAAGAGACTGTAAAGGTGTGAAAAATATGAAGAGCTTCAAAAGGCGACAAAAATATGAGGAGCATGAAACGGTCTGAAAAGTAATAGGAGCATGAAGCGGTGTTGAGAAACATGAAGAACCTGAAAAGGTGTGAAAAATATGAAGAGCTTCAAAAGGTGTGAAATACATGAGGAGCATGAAACGGGCTGAAAAATAGGAGAAGCATGAAGTGGTGTGGAAAAACATGAAGAGCCTGAAAAGGTGTGAAAAATATGAAGAGCTTCAAAAGGTGTGAAATACATGAGGAGCATGAAACTCTCTGAAAAATAGAAGGAGCATGAAGTGGTGTTCAAAAGCAAGAAGAGCCTGAAAAGGTGTGAAAAATATGAAAAGCTTCAAAAGGTGTCAAAAATATGAGGAGCATGAAACTGTCTCAAAAATAGGAGGAGCATGAAGCGGTGTTGAAAAACAAGAAGAGCCTGAAAAGGTGTGAAAAATATGAAGAGCTTCAAAAGGTATCAATAATATGAGGAGCATGAAACGGTCTGAAAAATAGCAGAAGCATGAAGCCGTGTTCAAAAAAATGAAGAGCCTGAAAAGGTGTGAAAAATATGAAGACCTTCAAAAGGAGTGAAAAATATGAGGTGCATTAAACGGTCTGATAAACAGGAGGAGCATGAAGCGGTGTTGAAACATATGAAGAGCCTGAAAACGTGTGAAAAATATGAAGAGCTTCAAAAGTTGTGAAAAAAATGAAGAGCTGCAAAAGGTGTCAAAAATTAGATAAGCATGAAACGGTCTGAAAAATAGGAGGAGCATGAAGTGGTGTTGAAAAAAACGAAGAGCCTGAAAAGTTGTGAAAAATATGAAAAGCTTCAAAAGGTGTCAAAAATATGAGGAGCATGAAACTGTCTCAAAAATAGGAGGAGCATGAAGCGGTGTTCAAAAACAAGAAGAGCCTGAAAAGGTGTGAAAAATATGAAGAGCTTCAAAAGGTGTCAAAAATATGAGGAGCATGAAACGGTCTGAAAAATATCAGAAGCATGAAGCCGTGTTCAAAAAAATGAAGAGGCTGAAAAGGTGTGAAAAATATGAAGACCTTCAAAAGGAGTGAAAAATATGAGGTGCATGAAACGGTCTGAAAAATAGGAGGAGCATGAAGTGGTGTTCAAAGACATGAAGAGCCTGAAAAGGTGTGAAAAATATGAAGAGCTTCAAAAAGTGTCAAAATTATGAGGAGCATGAAACGGTCTGAAAAATAGGAGAAGCAAGAAGGGGTGTTGAAAAACATGAAGAGCCTGAAAAGGTGTGAAATATATGAAGAGATTCAAAAGGTGTGCAATACATAAGGAGCATGAAACAACCTTAAAATCAGGACGAGCATGAAGCTCTGATCAAAAACATGAGTGCCTGAAAAGTTGTGAAAAATATGAAGAGCTTCAAAAGGTGTCAAAAATATGAAGAGCATGAAACGGTCTGAAAAATCGGGGAGCATGAAGCAGTGTTGAAAATCATGAAGAGCCTGAAAAACTGTGAGAAATATGAAGAGCTTCAAAAGGTGTCAAAAATATGAAGAGCTTCATAAGGTGTCAAAAATATGAGGAGCATGAAGCGGTTTGAAAAATATTAGGTGCATGAAGCGGTGTTGAAAATCATGAAGAGCCTGAAAAGGTGTGAAATATATGAAGAGCTTCAAAAGGTGTGCAATACATGAGGAGCATGTAACAACCTTAAAAACAGGACGAGCATGAAGCTGTGTTCAAAAACATGAGAGCCTGAAAAGTTGTGAAAAATATGAAGAGCTTCAAAAGGTGTGAAATACATGAGAAGCATGAAACGGTCTGAAAAATAGGAGGAGCATGAAGCAGTGTTCAAAAATATGAAGAGCCTGAAAAGGTGTGAAAAATAAGAAGAGCTTTAAAAAGTGTGAAATATATGAGGAGGATTAAACGGTCTGAAAAATAGGAAGAGCATGAAGCGTGGTTGAATATCATGAAGTGCCTGAAAACGTGTGAAAAATATGAAGAGCTTCAAAAGGTGTGAAAAATATGAAGAGCTTCTAAAGGTTTCTAAAATTAGATGAGCATGAGACGGTCAGAAAAATAGGAGGAGCATGAAGTGGTGTTTCAGAAAATGAAGAGCCTGAAAAGGTGTGAAAAATATGAAAACCCTCAAAACGTGTCAAAAATATGACGAGTATGAAACGATCTGAAAAATAGCAGGAGCATGAAGCGGTGTTCAAAAACATGAAGGTTGTGAAAACGGGTGAAAATATGAAGAGCTTCAAAAATATGAAAAATATGAAGAGCTTCAAAAGGTGTGAAAAATATGAAGAGCTTCAAAAGGTGACAAAAATATGAGGATCATGAAACGGTCTGAAAAGTAGAGGGAGCATGAAGCGGTGTTGAAAAACATGAAGAACCTGAAAAGGTGTGAAAAATATGAAGAGCTTCAAAAGGTGTCAAAAATATGAGGAGCATGTAACGGTCTGAAAAATAAGAGGAGCACGAAGGGTGGTAAAAAAAATGAAGAGACTGTAAAGGTGTGAAAAATATGAAGAGCTTCAAAAGGCGACAAAAATATGAGGAGCATGAAACGGTCTGAAAAGTAATAGGAGCATGAAGCGGTGTTGAGAAACATGAAGAACCTGAAAAGGTGTGAAAAATATGAAGAGCTTCAAAAGGTGTCAAAAATATGAGGTGCGTGAAACGGTCTGAAAAATAGGAGGAGCATGAAGCGGTGTTGAAAAACGAAGAGCCTGAAAACGTGTGAAAAATATGAAGAGCTTCAAAAGGTGTGAAAAATATGAAGAGCTTCAAAAGGTGTCAAAATATGAGGAGCATGAAACGGTCTGAGAAATAGGAGGAGCATGAACGGTTGTTGAAAAACATGAAGAGCCTGAAAAGGTGTGAAAAATATGAAGAGCTTCAAAAGGTGTCAAAATATGAGGAGCATGAAACGGTCTGAAAAATCGGAGGAGCATGAAGCGGTGCTGAAAAACATGAAGAGCCTGAAAAGGTGTGAAAAATATGAAGAGCTTCAAAAGGTGTGAAAAATATGAAGAGTTTCAAAAGGTGTGAAAAATATGAAGAGCTTCAAAAGGTGTGAAATACATGTGGAGCATTAAACGGTCTGAAAAATAGGAGGAGCAAGAAACGGTGATAAAAAATGAAGAGCGTGAAATGGTGTGAAAAATATGAAGAGCTTCCAAATGTGTCAAATATAAGAGGAGCATGAAACAGTGTTCAAAAACATGAAGAGCCTGAAAAGCTGTGAAAAATATGAAGAGCTTCAAAAGGTGCCAAAAATATATGGAGCATGAAACGGTCTGAAAAATACGAGGAGAATGAAGCGGTGTTGGAAAACATGAAGAGCCTGAAAAGGTGTGAAAAATATGAAGAGCTCCAAAAGTAATCACAAATAGGGGGAGCATGAAACGGTGTTCAAAAACATGAAGAGCCTGAAAAGGTGTGAAAAATATGAAGAGCTTCAAAAGGTGTGAAAAATATGAAGAGTTTCAAAAGGTGTGAAAAATATGAAGAGCTTCAAAAGGTGTCAAAAATATGAGGAGCATGAAACTGTCTGAAAAATAGGAGGAGCATTAAACAGTGTTTAAACATGAAGAGCCTGAAAAGGTGTGAAATATATCAAGAGTTCAAAAGGTGTCAAAAATATGAGGAGAATGAAACAGTGTTCAAAAACATGAAAAGCCTGAAAAGGTGAAAAATATGAAGAGCTTCAAAAGGTGTCAAAAATAGGAGGAGCATGAAACGGTGTTGAAAAACATGAGGAGCATTAAAAGGGTGAAAAATATAAACAGCTTCAAAAGCTGTCAAAAATATGAGGAGCAAGAAACGGTCTTGAAAATAGGAGAAGCATGAGACGGTGTAAAAACATGAAGAACCTGAAAACGTTGGAAAAATAAGAAGATCTTCAAAGTTGTCAAAAATATGAGGAACATGAAACTGTCAGAAAAATATGAGGACCATGAAACGGTCTAAAAAATAGGACGAGCATGAAACAGTGTTGAAAAATATGAAGAGCTTCAAAAGGTGTCAAAAATATGAGGAGCCTGAAACCATCTGAAAAATAGGAGGAGCATGAAACGGTGTTGAAAATCATGAAGAGCCTGAAAAGATGTGAACAATAAGAAGAGCTTCAGAAGGTGTCAATAATATGAGGAGCATGAAAGGGTCTGAAAAATAGGAGGAGCATGAAATTGTGTTGAACACATGAATTGCTTGAAAAGGTCTGAAAAATATGAAGAGCTTCAAAAGATGTTAAAAATATGAGGAGCATGAAAGGGTCATAAACATTGGAGGAGCATGAAACGGTGTTGAAAAACATGAAGAGCTTCAAAAAGTGTGAAAAATATGAAGAGCTTCAAAAGCTGTCATAAATAAGAGGAGCATGAGACGGTCTGAAAAATATGAGGAGCACGAACTGGTCTGAAAAATGGGAGGAGCATGAAACGTTGTATGAAAACATGAAGAGCAAGAAAAGGTGTGAAAAATATGAAGAGCTTCAAAAGGTGTCAAAAATATGAGGAGCATGAAACGGTCTGAAAAATACGAGGAGCATGAAACGATGTTGAAAAAAATGAAGAGCCTGAAAAGGTGTGAAAAATATGAAGAGCTTCAAAAGGTGTCAAAAATATCAGTAGCATGAATGGGTCTGAAAGATAGGAGGAGCATGAAATGGTATTGAAAAACATGAACAGCCTGAAAAGGTGTGAAAAATAGGAAGAGCTTCAAAAGGTGTCAAAAATATGAGGATCATGAAATGGTCTGAAATATAGGAGGAGTATGAAACGGTGTTGAAAAACATAAAGAGCAAGAAAAAGTGTGAAAAATATGAAGAGCTTCAAAAGGTTTCAAAATTATTAGTCGCATGAAACGGGTAAAAAAATAGGAGGAGCATGAGACGGTGTTGAAAAACATGAAGATCCTGAAAAGGTGTGAAATATATGAAGAGCTTCAAAAGTTGTCAAAAAAAAGAGGAGCATGAGACGGTGTTGAAAAACATGAAGAGCATGAAAAGGTGTGAAAAATATGAAGAGGTTCAAAAGTTATCAAACATATGAGGAGCATGAAAGGGACTGAAAATAGGAGGAGCATGAAACTTTGTATGTATACATGAAGAGCATGAAATGGTTGAAAAATTTGAAGAGCTGCAAAAGGTGTCAAAAATATGAGGAGCATGGAACGGTCTGAAAAAAAGTAGGAACATGAGATGGTGTTGAAAAACATGAAGAACCTGAAAAGGTTGGAAATATATGAAGAGCTTTCAAGGTGTCAAATATATGAGGAGCCTGAAACGGTCTGAAAAATAGGAGGAGCATGAAACGGTGTTGAAAAACATGAAGAGCATGATAAGTGTTAAAAATATAAAGAGCTTCAAAAGGTGCCAAAATTTGAGGAGCATGAAACGTTCTGAAAAATAGGAGGAGCATGAAAACGTGTTGAAAAATATGAACAGCATGAAAAGGTGTGAAAAATATGAAAAGCTTCAAAAGGTGTCAAAAAAAAGAACAGCATGAAACGGTCTGAAAAACAGGAGGAGCATGAAAAGGTGTTGAAAAACCTGAAGAGCATGAAAAGGTGTGAAAAATATGAAGAGCTTCAAAAGGTGTCAAAAAAAAGAGGAGCATGAAACGTTCTGAAAAATAGGAGGAGCATGAAACGGTGTTGAAAAACATGAAGAGCCTGAAAAGAGTGAAATAAATGAAGACCTTCAAAAGGTGTCAAAAATATGAGGAGCATGAAACGGTCTGAAACATAGGAGGAGCTTGAAGCGGTGTTTAAAAACATGAAGAGCCTGGAAACGTGTGAAAAATATTAAGAGCTGCGAAAGGTGTCAAAAATATCTGGAGCATGAAACGGTCTGAAAAATAGGAGGAGCATGAAGCAGTGTTGAAACATGAACAGCCTGAAAAGGTGTGAAAAATATGAAGAGCTTAAAAAGGTGTCAAAAATATGAGGAGCATGAAACGGTCTGAAAAATAGGAGGAGCATGAAACGGTGTTGAAAAATTGAAGAGACAATAAAGGTGTGAAAAATATGAGGAACTTGAAACGGTCTGAAAAATCGGAGGACCATGAATCGGTGTTGAAAAACATGAAGAGCCTGAAAAGGTGTGAAAATATTAAGAGCTTCAAAAGGTGTCAAAAATATGAGGAGCGTGAAACGGTCTGAAAAATAGGAGTAGCATGAAGCCGTGTTGAAAAATATGAAGAGCCTGAAAATGTGTGAAAAATATGAAGAGCTTCCAAAGGTTTAAAAATATGAGGAGCATGAAACGGTCTGAAATATAGGAGGAGCATGAAGCGTTGTTGTAAAACATGAAGAGCCTGAAAATGTGTGAAAAATATGAAGAGCTTCAAAAGGTGTGAAAAATATGAGGAGCATGAAATGTTCTGAAAAATAGGAGGAGAATGAAGTGGTGTTGAAAAACATGAAGAGCCTGAAAAGGTGTGAAAAATATGAGGAGCATGATACGGTCTGAAAAATAGGTGGAGCATGAAGCGGTTTTGAAAAACATGAAGATTCTGAAAAGGTGTGAAAAATATGAGGAGCATGAAACGGTGAAAAATAGGAGGAGCATGAAACGGTGTTCAAAAACAAGAAGAGCCTGAAAAGGTGTGAAAAATATGAAGAGCTTCAAAAGGTGTGAAAATATGAGGAGCATGAAACGGTCTGAAAAATGGGAGGAGAATGAAGCTTTGTTGAAAAACATGAAGAGCCTGAAAAGATGTGAAAAATATGAAGAGCTTCAAAAGGTGTGAAAAATATGCAGAGCATGAAACGGTCTGAAATATAGATGGAGCATGAAGCGGTGTTGGAAAATATGAAGACCCTGAAAAAGTGTGAAATATATGAAGAGCTTCAAAAGGTGTGAAAAATATGAGGAGCATGAAACGGTCTGAAAAATAAGAGGAGCATCAAGTGGTGTTGAAAAACATGAAGAGCCTGAAAAGGTGTGAAAAATATGAAGAGCTTCAAAAGGTGTCAAAATTATGAGGAGCATGAAACGGTCTGAAAAGTAGGAGGAGCAAGGAGTGGTGTTCAAATACATGACGAGCCTGAAAAGGTGTGAAAAATATGAAGAGCTTCAAATGGTGTCAAAAATATGAGAAGCATGAAACGGTCTGAAAGATAGGAAGAGCATGAAACGGTGATCAGAAACATGAAGAGCCTGAAAAATAGTGAAAAATATGAAGAGCTTCAAAATGTGTGAAATTCATGAGGAGCATGAAACGGTCTGAAAAATAGGAGAAGCATGAAGTGGTGTGGAAAAACATGAAGAGCCTGAAAAGGTGTGAAAAATATGAAGAGCTTCAAAAGGTGTGAAATACATGAGGAGCATTAAAGTCTCTGAAAAATAGGAGGAGCATGAAGTGGTGTTCAAAAACATGAAGAGCTTGAAAAGTTGTGAAAAACATGAAGAGCTTCAAAAGGTGTCAAAAATATGAGGAGCATGAAACGGTCTGAAAAATAGATGAGGCATGAAATGGTGTTGAAAAACATGAAGAGAGTTAAAAGGTTTGAAAAATATGAAGAGCTTCAAAAGGTGTGAAATACATGAGGAGCATGAAACGAGCTGAAAAATAGAAGCATGAAGTGGTGTGGAAAAACATGAAGAGCCTGAAAAGGTGTGAAAAATATGAATAGCTTCAAAAGGAGTGAAATACATTAGGAGCATGACACACTCTGAAAAATAGGAGGAGCATGAAGCGGTGTTCAAAAACATGAAGAGCCTAAAAAGTTGTGAAAAATATGAAAAGCTTCAAAAGCTGTCAAAAATGAGATGAGCATGAAACGGTCTGAAAAATAGGAGGATCATGAAACGGTGTTGAAAAAGATGAAAAGCCTGAAAAGGTGTGAAAAATATGAAGAGTTTCAAAAGGTGTCAAAAATATGAGGAGCATGAAACGGTCTGAAAAATAGGAGGAGCATGAACCGGTGATCAAAAACATGAAGAACCTGAAAGGGTGTGAAAAATATGAAGAGCTTCAAAAGATGTGAAATACATGAGCTGCATGAAACTCTCTGAAAAATAGGAGGAGCATGAAGCGGTGTTGAAAAACATGAAGAGTCTGAAAACGTGTGAAAATATGAAGAGCTTCAAAAATATGAAAAATATGAAGAGCTTCAAAAGTTGTGAAAAATATGAAGAGCTTCAAAAGATGTCAAAAATTAGATGAGCATGAAAGGGTCTGAAAATAGGAGGAGCATGAAGAGGCTTTGAAAATCATGAAGAGCCTGAAAAGTTGTGAAAAATATGAAGAGCTTCAAAACGTGTCAAAAATATGAGGAGCATGAAACGGTCTGAAAATTTGGAGGATCATGAGCGGTGTTCAAAAACATGAAGAGCCTGAAAAGGTGTGAACAATATGAAGAGCTTCAAATGGTGTCAAAAATATGAGAAGCATGAAACGGTCTGAAAGATAGGAGGAGCATGAAGCGGTGTTCAAAAAAATTCAGAGACTGAAAAGGTGTGAAAAATATGAAGAGCCTCAAAAGGTGTCAAATTATGAGGAGCATGAAACGGTCTGAAAAATAAGAGAAGCATGAAGTGGTGTGGAAAATGATGAACAGCCTGAACAGGTGTGAAAAATATGAAGAGTTTCAAAAGGTGTGAAATAAATGAGGAGCATGAAACGTTCTGAAAATAGGAGGAGCATGATGCAGTGTTGCAAAATATGAAGAGCCTGAAAAATTGTTAAATATATGAAGAGCTTCAAAAGATGTAAAAAATATGAGGAGCATTAAACGGTCTGAAAAATAGGAGGAGCATGAAATGGTGTTCAAACACATGAAGTGCATGAAAAGGTGTGAAAAATATGAAGAGCTTCAAAAGGTGTGAAATACATGAGGTGGTTTAAACGGTCTGAAAAATAGGAGGAGCATGAAGCGGTGTTCAAAAACATGAAGAGCCTGAAATGGTGTGAAAAATATGAAGAGCTTCAAAAGGTGTGAAAAATATGAGGAGCATGAAACGGTCCGAAAAATAGGAGATGCATGAAGTTGTGTTGAAAAATATGAAGAGCCTGAAAAGGTGTGAAATATATGAAGAGCTTCAAAAGGTGTCAAAAATTAGATGAGCATGAAACGGTCTGAAAAATCGGAGGCGCATGAAGTGGTGTTGAAAAACATGAAGAGCCTGAAAAGGTGTGAAAAATATGAGGAGCTTCAAAAGGTGTCAACAAGTAGATGAGCATGAAACGGTCTGAAAAATAGGAGGAGCATGAAGTGGTGTTGAAAAACATGAAGAGCCTGAAAAGGTGTGAAATATATGAAGAGCTTCAAAAGGTGTCAAAAATATGAGGAGCATGAAACGGCCTGAAAAATAGGAGGAGCATGAAACGGTGTTCAAAAACATGAAAAGCCTGAAAAGGTGTGAAAAATATGAAGAGCTTCAAAAGGTGTCAAAAATATGAGGAGCATGAAACGGCCTGAAAAATAGGAGGAGCATGAAACGGTGTTCAAAAACATGAAGAGGCTGAAAAGGTGTGAAAAATATGAAGAGCTTCTAAAGGTGTGAAATACATGAGGAGGATGAAACGGGCTGAAAAATAGGAGAAGCATGAAGCGGTGTTGAAAAAGATGAAGAGCCTGAAAAGGTGTGAAAAATATGAAGAGCTTCAAAAGGTGTGAAAAATATGAGGAGCATGATATGGTTTGAAAATTGGATTAGCATGAATCGGTGTTCAAAAACATGAAGAGCCTGAAAATATGTGAAAAATATGAAAAGCTTCAAAAGGTGTCAAAAATGAGATGAGCATGAAACGGTCTGAAAAATAGGAGGAGCATGAAGTGGTGTTCTAAAACATGAAGAGCCTGAAGAGGTGTGAAAAATATGAAGAGCTTCAAAAATATGAAAAATCTGAAGAGCTTCAAAAGGTGTGACAAATATGAAGAGCTTCAAAAGGTGTGAAATACAATAGGAGCATGAAACTCTCTGAAAAATAGGAGGAGAATGAAGTGGTGTTCAAAACCATGAAGAGCCTAAAAAGTTGTGAAAAATAAGAAAAGCTTCAAAAGGTGTCAAAAATATGAGGAGCATGAAACGGTCTGAAAAATAGGAGGAGCATGAAGCTGTGTTCAAAAACATGAAGAGTCTTAAAAGGTGTGAAAAATATGAAGAGCTTCTAAAGGTGTGAAATACATGAGGAGCATGAAACTCTCTGAAAAATAGGAGGAGCATGAAGTGGTGTTCAAAAACAAGAAGAGTCTTAAAAGGTGTGAAAAATATGAAGAGCTTCAATAGGTGTGAATAATATGAGGAGCAGGATACGGTCTGAAAAATAGGAGGAGCATGAATCGGTGTTCAAAAACATGAAGAGCCTGATAAATTGTGAAAAATATGAAAAGCTTGAAAAGGTGTGAAAATGAGATGAGCATGAAACGGTCTGAAAAATAGGAGGAGCATGAAGTGGTGTTGAAAAACATGAAGAGCCAGAAAACGAGTGAAAAATATGAAGAGCTTCAAAAGGTGTCAAAAATATGAGCAGAATGAAACGGTCTGCAAAATAGGAGTAGCATGAAATGGTGTTCAAACACATGAAGTGCATGAAAAGGAGTGAAAAATATGAAGAGCTTCAAAAGGTGTGAAATACATGAGGAGGTTTAAACGGTCTGAAAAATAGGAGGAGCATGAAGCAGTGTTCAAAAACATGAAGAGCCTGAAAAGGTGTGAAAAATATGAAGAGCTTCAAAAGGTGTGAAAAATATGAACAGCTTCAAAAGGTGTAAAAAATGAGATGAGCATGAAGTGGTCTGAAAAATAGGAGGAGCATGAAGCGATGTTCAAAAACATGAAGAGCCTGAAAAGGTGTGAAAAATATGACGAGCTTCAAAAGGTGTCAAACATATTAGGAGCATGAAACGGTCTGAAAAATAGGAGGAGCATGAAGCGGTGTTGAAAATCGTGAAGAGCCTGAAAAGCTGTGAAAAATATGAAGAGCTTCAAAAGGTGTGAAAAATATGAGGAACATTAAACGGTCTGAAAAATAGGAGGAGCATCAAGCAGTGTTCAAAAACATGAAGAGCTTGAAAAGGTGTGAAAAATATGAAGAGCTTCAAAGGTGTCAAAACTATGAGGAGCATGAAACGGTCTGAAAAATATGAGGAGCATGAAGCGGTGTTCAAAAACATGAAGAGCTTGAAAAAGTGTGAGTAATATGAAGAGCTTCAAAAGGTGTCAATAATATGAGGTTCATGAAACGGTCTGAAAAATAGGAGGAGGATGAAGTGGTGTTCAAAAACTTGAAGAGTCTGAAAAGGTGTGAAAAATTTGAAGAGCATTAAATGGTGTCAAAAATATGAGGAGCATGAAACGTTCTGAAAAATAGGAGGATCATGAAACGGTGTTCAAAAACATGAAGAGCCTGAAAAAGTGTGAAAAATGTGAAGAGCTTCAAAAATATGAGGAGTATGAAACGTTCTGAAAAATAGCAGGAACGAGAAGCGGTGTTGAAAAACCTGAAGAGGATTAAAACGTGTGAAAAATATGAAGAGCTTCAAAAATGTGAAAAATATGAAGAGCTTCAAAAAGGTGAAAATCATGAAGAGCTTCAAAAGTAGTGAAAAATATGAAGAGCTTCTAAAGGGGCGAAAAATATGAGGAACATGATAAGGTCTGAAAAATAGGAGGAGCATGAAGCGGTGTTCAAAAACATGAAGAGCCTGAAAAGGTGTGAAAAATATGAACAGCTTCAAAAGGTGTGAAATACATGAGGAGCATGAAACGGTCTGAAAATAGGAGGAGCATGAAGTGGTATTAAAAATATGAAGAGCCTGAAATGGTGTGAAAAATATGAAGAGCTTCAAAAGGTGTCAAAAATATGAGGAGCATGAAACGGTCTGAAAAATAGGAGGAGCATGAAGTGGTGTTGAAAAACATGAAGAGCCTGAAAAGGTGTGAAAAATATGAAGAGCTTCAAAAGGTGTCAAAAATATGAGGATCATGAAACGGTCTGAAAAATAGGAGGATCATGAAGCGGTGTTCAAAAACATGAAGAGCCTGAAAAGGCGTGAAAAATATGAAGAGCTTCAAAAGGGGTCAAAAATATGAGGAGCATGAAACGGTCTGAAAAATAGGAGTAGCATGAAACAGTGATCAAAAACATGAAGTGCCTGAAAAGGTGTGAAAAATATGAAGAGCTTGAAAAGGTGTGAAATACATGAGGAGCATGAAACCGGCTGAAAAATAGGAGAAGCATGAAGTGGTGTGGAGAACATGAAGAGCCAGAAAAGGTGTGAAAAATATGAAGAGCTTCAAAAGGTGTGAAATACATGAGGAGCATGAAACCGGCTGAAAAATAGGAGAAGCATGAAGTGGTGTGGAGAACATGAAGAGCCTGAAAAGGTGTGAAAAATATGAAGAGCTTCAAAAGGTGTGAAATACATGAGGAGCATGAAACGGTCTGAAAAATAGGAGGAGCATGAAGCAGTGTTGAAAAACATGAAGAGACTGAAAACCTGTGAAAAATATGAAGAGCTTCAAAAGGTGTAAAAATATGAAGAGATTCAAAGGTGTCAAAAATATGAGGAGCATGAAACGTTCTGAAAAATAGGAGGAGCATGAAAAGGTGTTCAAAAACATGAACAGCCTGAAAAGGTGTGAAAAATATGAGGAGCTTCAAAAGGTGTAAAAAATACGAGGAGCATGAAACGGTCTGAAAAATAGGAGGAGCATGAAGCAGTGTTGAAAAACATGAAGAGCCTGAAAAGTTGTGAAATATATGAAGAGCTTCAAAATGTGTCAAAAATATGAGGAGCATGAAACGGTCTGAAAAATAGTAGGAGCATGAAGCAGTGTAGAAAAACATGAAGAGCCTGAAAAGGTGTGAAATATATGAAGAGCTTCAAAAGGTGTCAAAAATATGAGGAGCATGAAACGGTCTGAAAAATAGGAGAAGCATGAAGCGGTGTTGAAAAACATCAAGAGCCTTAAAAGGTGTGAAAAATATGAAGAGTTTCAAAAGGTGTCAAAAATATGGGGACCATGAAACGGTCTGAAAAATAGGAGGAGCATGAAGTGGTGTTGAAAAACATGAAGAGCCTGAAAAGGTGTGAAAAATATGAAGAGCTTCAATAGGAGTCAAAATATGAGGATCATGAAACAGTCTGAAAAATATGAGGAGCATGAAGCGTTGTTGAAAAACATGAAGTGCCTGATAAGTTGTGAAAAATATGAAGAGCTTCAAAAGGTATCAAAATTATGAGGAGCATGAACTGGTCTGAAAAATAGGAGGATCATGAAGCGGTGTTCAAAAACATGAAGAGCATGAAAAGGTGTGAAAAATATGATGAGCTTCAAAATGTGTGAAATACATAAGGAACATTAAACGGTCTGAAAAATAGGAAGAGCATGAATCGGTGTTCAAAAACATGAAGAGCCTGAAAAGGTGTGAAAAATATGAAGACCTTCAAAAGGTGACAAAAATATGAGGAGCATGAAGCGGTGTTCAAAAACATGAAGAGCCTGAAAAGGTGTGAAAAATAGAAAGAGCTTCAAAAGGTATCAAAAATATGAGGAGCAATAAATGGTCTGAAAAATTGGAGGAGCATGAAACGGTATTCAAAAACACGAAGAGCCTGAAAAGTGTGAAAAATATGAAGAGCTTCAAAAGCTGTAAAATATGAGGAGCATGAAACGGTCTAACCAATAGGAGGAGCATGAAGCGGTGTTGAAAAACATGAAGAGAATGAAAACGAGTGAAAAATATGAAGAGCTTCAAAAGGTGTGAAATACATGAGGAGCATTAAACGGTCTGATAAATAGGAGGAGCATGAAGCGGTGTCAAAAACATGAAGAGCCTGAAAATGTGTGAAAAATATGAAGTGCTTCAAAAGGTGTGAAAAATAGGAGGATCATGAAGTGGAGTTGAATAACATGAACAGCCTGAAAATATGTGAAAAATATGAAGTGCTTCAAAGGTGTCAAAAATATGAGGAGCTTGAAACGGTCTGAAAATAGTAGGAGCATGAAGCGATGTTCAAAAACATGAAGAGCGTGAAAAAGTGTGAAAAATATGAAGAGCTTCAAAAGGTGACAAAAATATGAGGAGCATGAAGCGGTGTTCAAAAACATGAAGAGCCTGAAAATGTGTGAAAAATAGGAAGAGCTTCAAAAGGTATCAAAAATATGAGGAGCAATAAATGGTCTGAAAAATTGGAGGAGCATGAAACGGTATTAAAAAACACGAAGAACCTGAAAAGTGTGAAAAATATGAAGAGCTTCAAAAGCTGTAAAATATGAGGAGCATGAAACGGTCTGAAAAATAGGAGTAGCATGAAACAGTGATCAAAAACATGAAGTGCCTGAAAAGGTGTGAAAAATATGAAGAGCTTGAAAAGGTGTGAAATACATGAGGAGCATGAAACCGGCTGAAAAATAGGAGAAGCATGAAGTGGTGTGGAGAACATGAAGAGCCAGAACAGGTGTGAAAAATATGAAGAGCTTCAAAAGGTGTGAAATACATGAGGAGCATGAAACCGGCTGAAAAGTAGGAGAAGCATGAAGTGGTGTGGAGAACATGAAGAGCCTGAAATGGTGTGAAAAATATGAAGAGCTTCAAAAGCTGTAAAATATGAGGAGCATGAAACGGGCTGAAAAATAGGAGGAGCATGAAACGGTGTTCAAAAATATGAAGAGCCTACAAAGATGTGAAAAATATGAGAGCTTCAAAAGGTGTGAAATACATGAGGAGCAATATACGGTCTGAAAAAAAGGCGAAGCATGAAGCGGTGTTCAAAAACATGAAGAGCCTGAAAAGGTGTGAAAGATATGAACAGCATCAAAAGGTGTGAAAAATAGAAGCAGCATGAAACGGTGTTCAAAAACGTGAAGAGCCTAAAAATGTGTGAAAAATAAGAAGAGCTTCAAAAGGTGTGAAAAATATGAGGAGCATGAAACGGTCTGAAAAATAGGAGGAGCATGAAGCGGTGTTGAAAACATGAAGAGCCTGAAAATGTGTGAAATATATGAAGAGATTCAAAAGGTGGCAAAAATAGGAGGAGCATGAAACGTTCTGAAAATTAGGAGGACCATGAAGCGGTGTTGAAAACATGAAGAGCGTGAAAAAGTGTGAAAAATATGAAGAGATTCAAAAGTTCTCAAAAATATAAGGAGCATGAAACGGTCTGAAAATTGGAGGAGCAAGAATCGGTGTTGAAAAACATGAAGAGCCTGAAAAGTTGTGAAATACATGAAGAGCTTCAAAAGGTGTCAAAAATATGAGGAGCATGAAAAGGTCTGAAAAATAGGAGGAGCATGTAGCGGTTGTGAAAAACATGAAACGCCTGAAAAAGTGTGAAATATATGAAGAGCTTCAACAGGTGTGAAAAATATGAAGAGCATCAAAATGTGTGAAAAATATGAAGAGCTCCAAAGGTGTCAAATATATGAGGAGCATGAAACGGTCTGAAAAAAAGGAGGAGCATGAAACGTTTTTCAAAAGATGAAGAGCCTGAATAGGTGTGAAAATATGAAGAGCTTCAAAAGGTGTGAAATATATGAGGAGCATGAAACGGTCTGAAAAATAGAAGGAGCATCAAGCTGTGTTGAAAAATATGAAGAGCCTGAAAAGGTGTGAAAAATATGAAGAGCTTCAAAACGTGTCAAAAATATGAGGAACATGAAAGAGTCTGAAAAATAGGAGGAGCATGAAACGGTGTTCAAAATATGAAGGGCCTGAAAAGGTGTGAAATATATGAAGAGCCTCAAAACGTGTCAAAAATATGAGGAGCATGAAACTGTCTGAAAAATAGGAGGAGCATGAAGCGGTGTTGAAAACATGAAGAGACTGAAAACGTGTGAATAATATGAAGAGCTTCAAAAGGTTTGAAAAATATGAAGAGATTCAAAAGGTGTGAAAAATATGAAGAGCTTCAGAAGGTGTCAAAAATGAGATGAGCATGAAACGGTTTGAAAAATAGAAGGAGCATGAAACGTTCTGAAAAATAGGAGGAGCATGAATTGGTGTTGAAAACATAAAGAGCATGAAAAGGTGTGAAAAATACGAAGAGTTTCAAAAGGTTTCAAAAAAATGAGGAGAATGAAACGGTCTGAAAAATAGGAGGATCATGAAGCGGTGTTGAGAAACATGAAGAGCCTGAAAAGGTGTGAAAAATATGAAGAGCCTCAAAACGTGTCAAAAATATGAGGAGCATGAGACGGTCTGAAAAATAGGAGGAGCATGACGGGGTTCAAAAACATGAAGAGACTGAAAAATTGTGAAAAATATGAAGAGCTACTAAAGGTGTGAAAAATATGAGGAGCATGAAACGGACTGAAAACGAAGAGGAGCATGAAGCGGTGTTCAAAAACATGAAGAGCCTGAAAAGGTGTGAAAAGTATGAAGAGCTTCAAAAGGTGTGAAAAATATGGGGAGCTTCAAAAGGTGTCAAAATATGAGGAGCATGAAACGGTCTGAAAAATAGGAGGAGCATGAAACAGCATTCAAAACCTGAAGAGCTTGAAAAGGTGTGAAATATATGAAGAGCTTCAAAAGGTGTGAAATACATGAGGAACATGAAACGGTTTGAAAAATAGGAGGAGGTTGAAGCGGTGTTCAAAAACATGAAGAGCCTGAAAAGGTGTGATATATATGAAGACCTTCAAAATGTGTCAAATATATGAGGAGCATGAAATGGTCTGAAAAAGAGAAGGAGGATGAAGCGGTGTTGAAAAACATGAAGAGCCTGAAAAGCTCTGAAAAATATGAAGAGCTTCAAAAGGTGTCAAAATTACGAGGAGCATTAAACTGTCTGAAAAATAGGAGCAGCATGAAACAGTGTTCAAAAACATGAAGAGCCTGAAAAGGCGTGAAATATATGAAGAGCTTCAAAAAGTGTGAAAAATATGAGGAGCATGAAACGGTCTGAAAAAATGGAGGAGCATGAAGCGGTGTTGAAAAACATGAAGAGCCTGAAAAAGTGTGAAATATATGAAGAGTTTCAAAAGGTGTGAAATATATGAAGAGCTTCAAAAGTTGTGAAATACAAGAGGAGCATGAAACGGTGTGAAAAATAGGAGGAGCATGAAGCGGTGTTGAAAAGCATGAAGAGCCTGAAAAGGTGTGAAAAATATGAAGAGCTTCAAAAGGTGTGAAAAAATGAAGAGCTTCAAAATCTGTCAAAAATATGAGGAGCATGAAATGATTTGAAAAATAGGAACAGCATGAAACGGTGTTCAAAGACATGAAGAGCCTGAAAAAGTGTGAAAAATATGAAGAGCTTCAAAACGTGTCAAACATATGAGGAGCATGAAAAGATCTGAAAATAGGATGAGCAAGAAGGGGTGTTGAAAAACATGAAGAGCCTGAAAACGTTTAAGAAATATGAAGAGATTCAAAAGGTGTGAAAAATATGAAGAGCTTCAAAAGGTGTCAAAAGTGAGATGAGCATGAAACAGTCCGAAAAATAGGAGGAGCCTGAAATCGTGTTCAAAAACATGAAGAGCCTAAAAAGGTGTGAAAAATATAAAGAGCTTCAAAAGGTGTGAAATACATGAGGAGCATGAAACGGTCTGAAAAATAGGAGGAGCATGAAGTGGTGTTGAAAAACATGAAGAGCCTGAAAATGTGTGAAATATATGAAGAGCTTCAAAAGGTGTCAGAAATGAGAGGAGCATGAAATGGTATGAAAAATAGGAGAAGCATGAAGTGGCTTTGAAAAACATGAAGAGCCTGAAGAGATGTGAAAAATATGAAGAGCTTCAAAAGGTGTCAAAAATATGAGGAGCATGAAACAGTCTGAAAAATAGGAGAAGCATGAAACGGTGTTAAAAAACATGAAGAGCCTGAAAAGGTGTGAAAAATATGAAGAGCTTCAAAAGGTGTCAAAAATATGAGGAGCATGAAACAGTCTGAAAAATAGGAGGAGCAAGAAGCGGTGTTGAAAAAGATTAAGAGCCTGAAAACGTTTGAAAAATATGAAGAGCTTCAAAAGGTGTGGAAAATATTAAGAGCTTCAAAATGTGTCAAAATTGAGATGAGTATGAAACGGTCTGAAAAATAGGAGGAGCATGAAGTCGTGTTGAAAAACATGAAGAACCAGAAAATGTGTGAAATATATGAAGAGATTCAAAAGGTGTCAAATATATGAGGAGCATGTTAAGATCTGAAAAATAGGAGGAGCATGCAGCGGTGTTGAAAAACATGAAAAGCCTGAAAAGGTGTGAAAAATATGAAGAGCTTCAAAACGTGTCAAATATATGAGGAGCATGTTAAGATCTGAAAAATAGGAGGAGCATGCAGCGGTGTTGAAAAACATGAAGAGCATGAAAAGGTGTGAATAATATGAAGAGCTTCAAAAGGTTTGAAAAATATGAAGAGATTCAAAAGGTGTGAAAAATATGAAGAGCTTCAGAAGGTGTCAAAAATGAGATGAGCATGAAACGGTCTGAAAAATAGGAGAAGCATGAAGCGGTGTTGAAAAACATGAAGAGCCTGAAAATGTGTGAAAAATATGAAGAGCCTCAAAAGGTGTCAAAAATATGAGGAGCATGAAACGGTCTGAAAAATAGGAGAAGCATGAAGTGGTGTTGAAAAACATGAAGAACATGAAAAGGTGTGAAAAATATGAAGAGCTACAAAAGGTGTCAAATATATGAGGAGCATGAACCGGTCTGAAAAATAGGAGGAGCATGAAGCGGTGTTCAAAAACATGAAGAGCATGAAATGGTGTGAAAAATATGAAGAGCTTCAAAAGGTGTCAAAAATATGAGGAGCATGAAACGGTCTGAAAAATAGGAAGAGCATGAAGCGGTGTTGAAAAACATGAAGAGCCTGAAAAAGTGTGAAAAATATGAAGAGCTTCAAAAGGTGTCAAAAATATAAGGAGCATGAAACGGTCTGAAAAATAGGAGGAGCATGAAGCGGTGTTGAAAAACATGTAGAGCATGAAAAGGTGTGAAAAATATGAAGAGCTTCAAAAGGTGTCAAAAAGAGGAGGCACATGAAACTGTCTGAAAAATAGGAGGAGCATGAAGCGGTGTGGAAAAACATGAAGAGCCTGAAAAAGTGTGAAAAATATGAAGAGCTTCAAAAGGTGTTCAAAAATATGAAGAGCTTCAAAAGGTGTCAAAAATAATGAGGAGAATGGAGCGGTCTGAATAATAGGAGGAGCATAAAGTGGTGTTCAAAATCATGAAGTGCCTTAAAAGGTGTGAAAAATATGAAGAGCTTCAAAATCTGTCAAAAATATGAGGAGCATGAAACGATCTGAAAAATAGGAGCAGCAAGAAACGGTGTTCAAAGACATGAAGAGCCTGAAAAAGTGTGAAAAATATGAAGAGCTTCAAAACGTATCAAAAATATGAGGAGCATGAAACGGTCTGAAAAATCGGAGGAGCATGAAGTGGTGTTGAAAAACATGAAGAGCCTGAAAATGTGTGAAATATATGAAGAGCTTCAAAAGGTGTCAGAAATGATAGAAGCATGAAACGGTCTGAAAAATAGGATGAGCAAGAAGGGGTGTTGAAAAATATGAAGAGCCTGAAAAACGTTTGAGAAATATGGTGAGATTCAAAAGGTGTGAAAAATATGAAGAGCTTCAAAAGGTGTCAAAAATGAGATGAGCATGAAACAGACCGAAAAATAGGAGGAGCCTGAAATCGTGTTCAAAAACATGAAGAGCCTAAAAAGGTGTGAAAAATATAAAGAGCTTCAAAAGGTGTGAAATACATGAGGAGCATGAAACGGTCTGAAAAATAGTAGGAGCATGAAGTGGTGTTGAAAAACATGAAGAGCCTGAAAATGTGTGAAATATATGAAGAGCTTCAAAAGGTGTGGAATACATGAGGAGGATTAAACAGTCTGAAACATAGGCGTAGCATGAAGCGGTGTTTAAAAACATCAAGAGCCTGAAAAGGTGTAAAAGTATGAAGAGCTTCAAAAGGTGTGAAATACATGACGAGCATGAAACTCTCTGAAAAATAGGAGGAGCATGAAGTGGTGTGGAAAAACATGAAGAGCCTGAAAAGGTGTGAAAAGTATGAAGAGCTTCAAAAGGTGTGAAATACATGCCGAGCATGAAACTCTCTGAAAAATAGGAGGAGCATGAAGTGCTGTACAAAAACATGAAGAGCCTGAAAAGGTGAGAAAAATATGAAGAGCTTCAAAAGGGGTGAAAAATATGAGGAGCATTATACGGTCGAAAAAATAGGAGGAGCATGAAGCGGAGTTCAAAAACATGAAGAGCCTGAAAAGGTGTGAATAATATGAAAAGCTTCAAAAGCTGTCAAAAATGAGAAGAGCATGAAGCGGTCTGAAAATTAGGAGGAGCATGAAGCGATGTTGAAAAATATGAAGAGACTGAAAAGGTGTGAGACATATGAAGAGCTTCAAAAGGTGTCAACAATATGAGGAGCATGAAACGGTCTTAAAAATAGGAGGAGGATGAAGCGGTGTTCAAAGACTTGAAGAGGATGAAAAGGTGTGAAAAATATGAAGAGCTTTAAAAGGTGTCAAAAAAATGAGGAGCATGAAACGGTCTGAAAAATAGGAGGATTATGAAACGTTGTTCAATAACATGAAGAGCCTGAAAAGGTGTGAAAAATATGAAGAGCCTCAAAACGTGTCAAAAATATGAGGAGTATGAAACGGTATGATCAATAGCAGGAGCATGAACCGGTGTTGTAAAACATGAAGAGTCTGAAATCGTGTGAAAAATATGAAGAGCTTCAAAAATGTGAAAAATATGAAGAGCTTCAAAAGATGTGAAAAATATGCAAAGCTTCAAAAGGTGTCAAAAATGAGATGAGCATGAAACGGTCCGAAAAAAAAAGAGGAGCATGAAGTCGTGTTTAAAAATATGAAGAGCCTGAAAAGGTGTGAAAAATATGAAGAGCTTCAAAAGGTGTGAAAAATATGAGGAGCAGGATACGGTCTGAAAAATAGGAGGAGCATGAAGCGGTGTTCAAAAACTTGAAGAGCCTGAAAAGGTGTGAGAAATATGAAGACCTTCAAAAGGTGTGAAAATTATGAGGAGTCGGAAACGGTCTGAAAAATAGGAGGAGCATGAAGAGGTGTTCAAAAACATGAAGAGCCTGAAAAGCTGTGAAAAATATGCAAAGCTTCAAAAGGTGTCAAAACTGAGATGAGCATGAAACGGTCTGAAAAATAGGAGGAGCATGAAGCGGTGTTGAAAAATATGAAGAGCCTGAAAAGGTGTGAAATATATGAAGAGCTTGAAAAGGTGTCAAAAATATGAGGAGAATGAAACGGTCTGCAAAATAGGAGGAGCATAATGGTGTTCAGAAACATGAAGAGACTGAAAAGTTGTGAAAAATATGAAGAGATTCAAAAGGTGTGGAATACATGAGGAGGATTAAACGGTCTGAAACATAGGAGGAGCATGAAACGGTGTTGAAAAACATGAAGAGCCTGAAAAGGTGTGAAAAATATGAAGAGCTTCAAAATGTGTGAAATACATGAGGAGCATGAAACGGTCAGAAAAATAGCAGGAGCATGAAGCGGTGTTGAAAAACATGAAGAGTCTGAAAAAGTGTGAAAAGTATGAAGAGCTTCAAAAATGTGAAAAATATGAAGAGCTTCGAAAGGTGTGAAAAATATGAAGAGCTTCAAAAGGTGTCAAAAAACAGATGAGCATATAGGGGTCTGAAAAATACGAGGAGCATGAAGCGGTGTTGAAAATCATGAAGACCCTGAAAAGGTATGAAAAATATGAAAAGCTTCATAAGGTGTGAAATATATGAAGAGCTTCAAAAGGTGTCAAAATGAGATGAGCATGAAACGATTTGAAAAAAAGGATGATCATGAATTGGTGTTGAAAAAAATGAAGAGCCTGAAAAGTGGTGAAATATCTGAAGAGCTTCAAAAGGTGTGAAAAATATGAGGAGCATGAAACTTTCAGAAAAATATGAGGAGCCTGAACCGGGGTTCAAAAACATGAAGAGCCTGAAAAGGTGTGAAAAATATGAAGAGCTTCAAAAGGTGTGAAATACATGAGAAGCATGAAACGGTCTGAAAAATAGGAGGAGCATGAAGTGATGTTCAAAAATATGAAGAGCCTGAAAAGGTGTGAAAAATATGAAGAGTTTCAAAAGGTGTGAAATACATGAGGAGTATGAAACGATCTGAAAAACAGGAGGAGCATGAAGCGGTGTTCAAAAAAATGAAGAGCCTGAAAACCTGTGAAAAATATGAAGAGTTTCAAAAGGTGTCAAAAATATGAGGAGCATGAAACGGTCTGAAAAATAGGACGAGCATGAAGCGGTGTTCAAAAACATGAAGAGCCTGAAAAGGTGTGAAAATAATGAAGAGCTTCAAAATATGTCAAAAATATGACGAGCATGAAACCCTCTTAAAAATAGGATGAGGATGATTCGGTGTTCAAAAACATGAAGAGCCTGAAAAGGTGTGAAAAATATAAAGAGCTTCAAAAGGTGTGAAATACATGAGGAGCATGAAACGGTGTTCAAAAACATTCAGAGACTGAAAAGGTGTGAAAAATATGAAGAGCTTCAAAAAGTGTCAAAAATTAGATTAGCATGAAAGGGTCTGAAAAATAGGAGGAGCCTGAAGTGGAGTTGAAAAACATGAAGAGCCTGAAAAAGTGTGAAAAATATGAAGTGCTTCAAAAATATGAAAATTATGAAGAGCTTCAAAAGGTGTAAAATATATGAAGAGCTTCAAAAGCTGACAAAAATGAGATGAGCATGAAACGGTCTGAAAAATAGGAGGAGCATGATGTGGTGTTGAAAATCATGAAGAGCCTGAAAAGGTGTGAAAAATATGCAGAGCTTCAAAAGGTGTCAAAAATATGAGGAGCATGAAACGACCTGAAAAATACGAGGAGCATGAAGAGGTGTTGAAAACCATGAAGAGCCTGAAAAGGTGTGAAAAATATGAAGAGCTTAAAAAGTGTCAAAAATATGAGGTGCATGAATCGGTCCGAAAAATAGGATGAGCATAAGCGATGTTCAAAAACATGCACAGCCTGAAAAGGTGTGAAAAATATGAAGAGCTTCAAAAGGTGTGAAAAATATGAAGAGCTTCAAAAGGTGTCAAAAATTAGATTAGCATGAAAGGGTCTGAAAAATAGGAGAAGCATGAAGTGGTGTTGAAAAACATGAAGAGCCTGAAAAGGTGTGAAATATATGAACAGCTTCAAAAGGTGTGAAAAATATGAAGAGCTTCAAAATGTGTCAAAAATATGACGAGCATGAAACCCTCTTAAAATTAGGAGGAGGATGAAGCGGTTTTCAAAAATATGAAGAGCCTGAAAAGGTGTGCAAAATATGAAGAGCTTCAAAAGGTGTGAAATACATGAGGAACATGAAACGGTGTTCAAAACATGCAGAGACTGAAAAGGTGTGAAAAATATGAAGAGCCTCAAAACGTGTCAAAAATATGAGAAGTATGAAACGGTATGACAAATAGCAGGAGCATGAAGCGGTGTTGAAAAACAGGAAGAGTCTGAAATCGTGTGAAAAATATGAAGGTCTTCAAAAATATGAAAAGTATGAAGAGCTTCAAAAGGTGTGAAAACTATGAGGAGCATGATACGGTCTGAAAAATAGGAGGAGCATGAAGCGGTGTTGAAAAACATGAAGAGCCTGAAAAGGTGTGAAAATATGAAGAGATTCAAAAATATGAAAAATATGAAGAGCATCAAAAGCTGTGACAAATATGAAGAGCTTCAAAAGGTGTGAAAAATATGAAGAGTTTGTAAAGGTGTCAAAAATATGAGGAGCATGAAACGGTCTGAACAATAGGAGGAGCATGAACTGGTGTTGAAAACATGAAGAGCCTGAAAAGGTGTGAAAAATATGAAAAACTTCAAAATCTGTCAAAAATATGAGGAGCATGAAACGATCTGAAAAATAGGAGGCGCATGAAGCGGTGTTCAAAAACATGACGAGCCTGAAAAGGTGTGAAAAATATGAGGATCATCAAAAGGTGTGAAAAATTTGAGGAGCATGAAAAGGTCTGCAAAAAGGAGGAGCATGAAGTGATGGTGAAAAACTTGAAGAGCCTGAAAAGGTGTGAAAAATATGAAAAGCTTCAAAATCTGTCAAAAATATGAGGAGCATGAAACGGTCTGAAAAATTGGAGGCGCATGAAGCGGTGTTCAAAAACATGACGAGCCTGAAAAGGTGTGAAAAATATGAAGAGCTTCAAAAGGTGTCAAAAATATGAGGAGAATGAAACGGTCTGAAAAATAGGAGGAGCATGAAGCTGTGTTGAAAACATGAAGAGCCTGAAAAGGTGTGACAAATAAGAAGAGCTTCTAAAGGTGTCAAAAATATGAGGAGCATGAAACCGTCTGAAAAATAGGAGCAGCATGAGGCGGTGTTCAAAAACATGAAGAGCCTGAAAAGGTGTGAAACATATGAGGAGCTTTAAAAGGTGTCAAAAATATGAGGAGCATGAAACGGTCTGAAAAATAGGAGAAGCATGAAATGGTGATCAAAAACATGAAGAGCCTGAAAAGGTGTGAGAAATATGAAGAGCTTCAAAAGGCGTGAAATACATGAGGAGCATGTAACGGGCTGAAAAATAGGAGAACCATGAAGTGGTGTGGAAAAACATGAAGAGCCTGAAAATGTGTGAAAAATATGAAAGGCTTCAAAAGGTGTGAAATACATGAGGCGCATGAAACTCTCTGAAAATTAGGAGGAGCAAGAAGCAGTGTTCAAAAATATGAAGAGCCTGAAAACTTGTGAAAAATATGAAGAGCTTCGAAAGGTGTGAAATACATGAGGCGCATGAAAATCTCAGAAAATTAGGAGAAGCAAGAAGCAGTGTTCAAAAACATGAAGAGCCTGAAAACTTGTGAAAAATATGAAGAGCTTCAAAAGGTGTGAAATACATGAGGACAATGAAACTCTCTGAAAAATATGAGGAGCATGAAGCTGTGTTAAAAACATGAAGAGCCTGAAAAGGTGTGAAAAATATGAAAAGCTTTAAAAGCTGTGAAAAATATGAGGAGCATGAAACCGTCTGAAAAACAGAAGCAGCATGAAACGGTGTTGAAAAACATGAAGAGCCTGCAAACGTGTGAAAAATATGAAGAGCTTCAAAAGGTGTGAAATATATGAAGAGCTTCAAAAGGTGTCAAAAATGAGATGAGCATGAAACGGTCTGAAAAATAGGAGGAGCATGAAACGGTGATCAGAAACATGAAGAGCCTGAAAACGTGTGAAAAATATGAAGAGCTTCAAAGGCGTGAAGTTCATGAGGAGCATGAAACGGTCTGAAAATAGGAGAAGCATGAAGTGGTGTGGAAAAACATGAAGAGCCTGAAAAGGTGTGAAAAATATGAAGAGCTTCAAAAGGTGTGAAATACATGAAGAGCATGAAACTCTCTGACAAATAGGAGGAGCATGTAGTGGTGTTCAAAAACATGAAGAGTCTGAAAAGGTGTGAAAAATATGAAGAGCTTCAAAAAGTGTCAAAAATATGAGGAGCATGAAACGGTCTGAAAAATAGGAGGAGCATGAAGCAGTCTTGAAAAACATGAAGAGCCTGAAAACGTGTGAAAAATATGAAGAGCTTCAAAAGGTGTAAAAAATATGGGGAGCATGAAACGGTCTGCAAAAAAGGAGGAGCATGAAGTGGTGTTGAAAAACTTGAACAGCCAGAAAATGTGTGAAAAATATGAAAAGCTTCAAAAGGTGGTAAAAATATGCGGAGCATGAAACGGTCTGAAAAATAGGAGGAGCATGAAGCGATGTTCAAAAACATGACGAGCCTGAAAAGGTGTGAAAAATATGAAGAGCTTCAAAAGGTGTCAAAATATGAGGAGCATGAAACGGTCTGAAAAATAGGAGGAACCTGAAACGGTGATCAAAAACATGAAGAGCCTGAAAAGGTGTGAAACATATGAGGAGTTTCAAAAGGTGTCAAAAATATGAGGAGCATGAAACGGTCTGAAAAATAGGAGAAGCATGAAATGGTGATCAAAAACATAAAGAGCCTGAAAAGGTGTGAGAAATATGAAGAGCTTCAAAAGGCGTGAAATACATGAGGAGCATGTAACGGGCTGAAAAATAGGAGAACCATGAAGTGGTGTGGAAAAACATGAAGAGCCTGAAAAGGTGTGAAAAATATGAAAGGCTTCAAAAGGTGTGAAATACATGAGGCGCATGACACTCTCTGAAAATTAGGAGGAGCAAGAAGCAGTGTTCAAAAACATGAAGAGCCTGAAAACTTGTGAAAAATATGAAGAGCTTCGAAAGGTGTGAAATACATGAGGCGCATGAAAATCTCTGAAAATTAGGAGGAGCAAGAAGCAGTGTTCAAAAACATGAAGAGCTTGAAATTTTGTGAAAAATATGAAGAGCTTCAAAAGGTGTGAAATACATGAGGACAATGAAACTCTCTGAAAAATAGGAGGAGCATGAAGCTGTGTTAAAAACATGAAGAGCCTGAAAATGTGTGAAAAATATGAAGAGCTTTAAAAGCTGTGAAAAATATGAGGAGCTTGAAACCGTCTGAAAAACAGAAGCAGCATGAAATGGTGTTGAAAAACATGAAGAGCCTGCAAACGTGTGAAAAATATGAAGAGCCTGAAAAGGTGTGAAATATATGAAGAGCTTCAAAAGGTGTCAAAAATGAGATGAGCATGAAACGGTCTGAAAAATAGGAGGAGCATGAAGTGGAGTTTAAAAAAAAGAAGAGCCTGAAAAGGTGTCAAATATATGAAGACCTTCAAAAGGTGTCAAAAATATGAGGAGAATGAAATGTTCCGAATAATAGGAGGAGCATGAAGAGGTGTTGAAAAACATGAAGAGCCTGAAAAGGTGTGAAAAATATGAAGAGATTCAAAAGGTGTCAAAAATATGAGGAGCATGAAACGGTGTTGAAAAACATGAAGAGCCTGAAAAGGTGTGAAAAATATGAACAGCTTCAAAAAGTGTCAAAAATATGAGGAGCATGAAACCGTCTGAAAAATAGGAGGAGCATGAAGCGGTGTTGAAAAACATGAAGAGCCTGAAAAGGTGTGAAAAATATGAACAGCTTCAAAAAGTGTCAAAAATATGAGGAGCATGAAACGGTCTGAAAAATAAGAGTAGCATGAAGTGGAGTTTAAAAAAAATAAGAGCCTGAAAAGGTGTGAAATATATGAAGACCTTCAAAAGGTGTCAAAAATATGAGGAGAATGAAATGTTCCGAATAATAGGAGGAGCATGAAGAGGTGTTGAAAAACATGAAGAGCCTGAAAAGGTGTGAAAAATATGAAGAGATTCAAAAGGTGTCAAAAATATGAGGAGCATGAAATGGTGTTGAAAAACATGAAGAGCCTGAAAAGGTGTGAAAAATATGAAGAGCTTCAAAAAGTGTCAAAAATATGAGGAGCATGAAACGGTCTGAAAAATAGGAGGAGCATGAAGCAGTGTTGAAAAACATGAAGAGCCAGAAAAGGTGTGAAAAATAAGAAGAGCATCAAAAGGTGTCAAAAATATGAGGAGCATGAAACGGTGTTCAAAAACATGAAGAGCCTGAAAAGGTGTGAAAAATATGAAAAACTTCAAAAGGTGTCAAAAATGAGATGAGCATGAAACGGTTTGAAAAATAGGAGGAGCATGAAGTGGTGTTGAAAAAAAAGAAGAGACTGAAAAGGTGTGAAAAATATGAGGAGCATGAAATGGTGTGAAAAATATGAGGAGCATGAAAAGGTCTGCAAAAAGGAGGAGCATGAAGTGATGGTGAAAAACTTGAAGAGCCTGAAAAGGTGTGAAATATATGAAAAGCTTCAAAATCTGTCAAAAATGTGATGAGCATGAAACGGTCTGAAAAATAGGAGGAGCATGAAGTGGTGTTCGAAAAATGAAGAGCCTGAAAAGGAGTGATATATATGAAGAGTTTCAAAAGGTGTCAAAAATATGAGGAGCATGAAACGGTCTGAAAAATACGAGCAGCATGATGTGGTCTTGAAAAACATGAAGAACCTGAAAGGTGTGAAGAATATGAAAAGCTTCACAAGGTGTCAAAAATAGGAGGAGCATGATACGGTTTGAAAAATAGGAGTAGCATGAAGTGGTATTGAAAACATGAATAGCCTGGAAAGGTGTGAAATATATGAAGAGCTTCAAAAGGTGTGAAAAATATGAAAAGCTTCTAAAGGTGTGAAATACATGACGAGCATGAAACTCTCTGAAAAATAGGAGGAGCATGAAGTGGTGTTGAAACAGGTGAATAGCCTGTAAAGTTGTGAATATATGAAGAGCTTCAAAAGGTGTCAAAACTATGAGGAGCGTGAAACGGTCTGAAAAATTTGAGGAGCATGAAGCTGTGTTCAAAAACATGAAGACCCTGAAAATGTATGAAATATATGAAGAGCTTCAAAAGGTGTGAAAAATATGAAGAGCTTCAAAAGGTGTCAAAAATTAGATGAGCAAGAAAAGGTCTGAAAAATAGGAGGAGCATAAAGTGGTGTTGAAAAAATGAAGAGCCTGAAAAGGTGTGAAATATATGAAGAGCTTCAAAAGGTGTGAAAAATATGAAGAGCTTCAAAAGGTGTCAAAAATATGAGGAGCATGAAAAGGTCTGAAAAATAGGAGGAGCATGAAAGGTGTTCAAAAACATGAAGTGCCTGAAAAGGTGTGAAAAATATGAAGAGCTTCAAAAACGTGAAAATATGAAGAGCTTCAAAAGGTGTCTATAATACGAGGAGCATGAAACGGTCTGAAAAATAGGAGGAGCATGAAGCGGTGGTGAAAAACATGAAGAGTCTGAAAACGTGTGAAAAATATGAAGAGCTTCAAAAGGTGTGAAAAATATGAGGAGCATGAAACGGTCTGAAAAAGAGCAGGAGCATGAAGCGGTGTTGAAAAACATGAAGAGCCTGAAAACGTGTGAAAAATAAGAAGAGCTTAAAAAGGTGTCAAAAAAGAGATGAGCATGAAACGGTCTGAACAATAGGAGGAGCTTGAAGCTCTGCTCAAAAACATGAAGAGCCTGAGAAGGCGTGAAAAATATGAAGAGCTTCAAAATGTGTCAAAAATATGAGGAGCATGTAACAGTCTGAAAATTAGGAGGAGCATGAAGCGGTGTTGAGAAACATGAGGAGCCTGAAAAGGTGTGAAAAATATGAATAGCTTCAAAAGGTGTCAAAATTACAAGGAGCAAGAAACGGTCTGAAAAATAGGAGGAGCATGAAGCGGTGTTCAAAAATATGAAGAGCCTTAAAAGGTGTGAAAAATATGAAGAGCTTCAAAAGGTGTCAAAAATATGAGGTGCATGAAACGGTCTGAAAAAGAGGAGGAGCATGAAGCGGTGTTCAAAAACATGAAGAGCCTTAAAAGGTGTGAAAAATATGAAGAGCTTCAAAAGGTGTCAAAAATGAGATGAGCATGAAACGGTGTGAAAAATAGGAGGAACATGAAGCGGTTTTGAAAAAAAATGAAGAGGCTAAAAAGGTGTGAAATATATGAAGAGCTTCAAGAGGTGTCAAAAATATGAAGAGCATGAAATGGTATGAAAAATAGGAGGGTCATGAAGCGGTGTTCAAAAACGTGAAGAGCCTGAAAAGGTATGAAAAATATGAAGAGCTTCAAAAGGTGTGAAAAATATGAGGAGCATGAAACGGTCTGAAAAATAGAAGCGGCATGAAATGGTGATCAAAAACATGAAGAGCCTGAAAAGGTGTGAAAAATATGAAAAGTTTCAAAAATGTGAAAAATATGTGGAGCTTCAAAAAGTGTGAAAAATATGAGGAGTATGAAACGTTCTGAAAAATAGAAGGAGCATGAAGCGGTGGTGAAAAACATGAAGAGTCTGAAAATGTGTGAAAAATATGAAGAGCTTCAAAAATGTGAAAAATATGAAGAGCTTTAAAAGGTGTGAAAAATATGAGGAGCATAACATGGTTTGAAAAATATTAGTAGCATGAAGTGGTATTGAAAACATGAATAGCCTGGAAAGGTGTGAAATATATGAAGAGCTTCAAAAGGTGTGAAAAATATGAAAAGCTTCAAAAGGTGTGAAATACATGACGAGCATGAAACTCTCTGAAAAATAGGAGGAGCATGAAGTGGTGTTGAAAAAGGTGAATAGCCTGTAAAGGTGTGAATATATGAAGAGCTTCAAAAGGTGTCAAAATATGAGGAGCATGAAACGGTCTGAAAAATAGGAGGAGTATGAAGCCGTGTTCAAAAACATGAAGAGCCTGAAATGGCGTGAAAAATATGAAGAGATTCAAAAGGTGTGAAAAATATGAAGAGCTTCAAAACGTGTCAAAAATGAGATGAGCATGAAACGGTCTGAAAAATTGGAGGAGCAAGAAGCGTTTTTGAAAAACATGAAGAGCCTGAAAAGGTGTGAAAAATATGAAAAGCTTCAAAAGATGTCAAAAATATGAGGAGCATGAAACGGTCTGAAATATAGGATGATCATGAAGCGGTGTTCAAAAACATGAAGAGCCTGAAAAGGTGTGAAAAATATGAAGAGCTTCAAAAGGTGTGAAAAATATGAGGAGCATGAAACGGTCTGCAGACCTGGAGGAGCATGAAGCGGTGTTGAAAAACATGAAAAGCCTGAAAAGGTGTGAAAAATATGAAGAGCTTCAAAAGGTGTCAAAAATATGAGGAGCAAGAAACGGTCTGAAAAATAGGAGTCGCAAGAAGCGGTGTTGAAAACATGAAGAGCCTGAAAAAGCTTGAAAAATATGAAGAGCTTCAAAAGTTGTGAAAAATATGAAGAGCTTCAAAACGTGTCAAAAATGAGATGAGCATGAAACGGTCTGAAAAATAGGAGGAGCAAGAAGCGTTTTTGAAAAACATGAAGAGACTGAAATGGTGTGAAAAATATGAAAAGCTTCAAAAGATGTCAAAAATATGAGGAGCATGAAACGGCCTGAAATATAGGAGGATCATGAAGCGCTGTTCAAAAACATGAAGAGCCTGAAAAGGTGAGAAAAATATGAAGAGCTTCAAAAGGTGTCAAAAATATGAGGAGCATGAAACGGTCTGAAAAATAGGAGGAGCATGAAGCGGTGTTCAAAAACATGAAAAGCCTGAAAAGATGTGAAAAATATGAAGAGCTTCAAAAGGTGTGAAAAATATGAGGAGCATGAAACGGTCTGCAAACCTGGAGGAGCTTGAAGTGGTGTTGAAAAACATGAAGAGCCTGAAAAGGTGTGAAAAATCTGAAAAGCTTCAAAATGTGTCAAAAATGTGATGAGCATGAAACGGTCTGAAAAATAGGAGGAGCATGAAGTGGTGTTCGAAAAATGAAGAGCCTGAAAAGGAGTGATATATATGAAGATTTTCAAAAGGTGTCAAAAATATGAGGAGCATGAAACGGTCTGAAAAATACGAGCAGCATGATGTGGTCTTGAAAAACATGAAGAACCTGAAAGGTGTGAAGAATATGAAAAGCTTCACAAGGTGTCAAAAATAGGAGGAGCATGATACGGTTTGAAAAATAGGAGTAGCATGAAGTGGTATTGAAAACATGAATAGCCTGGAAAGGTGTGAAATATATGAAGAGCTTCAAAAGGTGTGAAAAATATGAAAAGCTTCTAAAGGTGTGAAATACATGACGAGCATGAAACTCTCTGAAAAATAGGAGGAGCATGAAGTGGTGTTGAAACAGGTGAATAGCCTGTAAAGTTGTGAATATATGAAGAGCTTCAAAAGGTGTCAAAACTATGAGGAGCGTGAAACGGTCTGAAAAATTTGAGGAGCATGAAGCTGTGTTCAAAAACATGAAGACCCTGAAAATGTATGAAATATATGAAGAGCTTCAAAAGGTGTGAAAAATATGAAGAGCTTCAAAAGGTGTCAAAAATTAGATGAGCAAGAAAAGGTCTGAAAAATAGGAGGAGCATAAAGTGGTGTTGAAAAAATGAAGAGCCTGAAAAGGTGTGAAATATATGAAGAGCTTCAAAAGGTGTGAAAAATATGAAGAGCTTCAAAAGGTGTCAAAAATATGAGGAGCATGAAAAGGTCTGAAAAATAGGAGGAGCATGAAAGGTGTTCAAAAACATGAAGTGCCTGAAAAGGTGTGAAAAATATGAAGAGCTTCAAAAACGTGAAAATATGAAGAGCTTCAAAAGGTGTCTATAATACGAGGAGCATGAAACGGTCTGAAAAATAGGAGGAGCATGAAGCGGTGGTGAAAAACATGAAGAGTCTGAAAACGTGTGAAAAATATGAAGAGCTTCAAAAGGTGTGAAAAATATGAGGAGCATGAAACGGTCTGAAAAAGAGCAGGAGCATGAAGCGGTGTTGAAAAACATGAAGAGCCTGAAAACGTGTGAAAAATAAGAAGAGCTTAAAAAGGTGTCAAAAAAGAGATGAGCATGAAACGGTCTGAACAATAGGAGGAGCTTGAAGCTCTGCTCAAAAACATGAAGAGCCTGAGAAGGCGTGAAAAATATGAAGAGCTTCAAAATGTGTCAAAAATATGAGGAGCATGTAACAGTCTGAAAATTAGGAGGAGCATGAAGCGGTGTTGAGAAACATGAGGAGCCTGAAAAGGTGTGAAAAATATGAATAGCTTCAAAAGGTGTCAAAATTACAAGGAGCAAGAAACGGTCTGAAAAATAGGAGGAGCATGAAGCGGTGTTCAAAAATATGAAGAGCCTTAAAAGGTGTGAAAAATATGAAGAGCTTCAAAAGGTGTCAAAAATATGAGGTGCATGAAACGGTCTGAAAAAGAGGAGGAGCATGAAGCGGTGTTCAAAAACATGAAGAGCCTTAAAAGGTGTGAAAAATATGAAGAGCTTCAAAAGGTGTCAAAAATATGAGAAGCATGAAACGGTCTGAAAAATAGGAGGAGCATGAAGCGGTGTTCAAAAACATGAGGAGCCTGAGAACTTGTGAAAAATATGAAGAGCTTCAAAAGGTGTCAAAAATGAGATGAGCATGAAACGGTCTGAAAAATAGGAGGAGCATGAAGTGTTGTTGAAGTAAATGAAGACCCTGAAAAGGTGTGAAATATATGAAGAGCTTCAAAAGGTGTCAAAAATATGAGGAGAATGAAACGGTCTGAAAAATAGGAGGATCATGAAGCGGTGTTGAAAAACATGGACAGTCTGAAAAGGTGTGAAAGATATGAAGAGTTTCTAAAGATGTGAAAAATTTGAAGAGCTTCAAAAATATGAAAAATATGAAGAGCTTCAAAAGGTGTGAAAAAATTTGAAGAGCTTCAAAAGGTCTCAAAATGAGATGAGCATGAAACGGTCGGAAAAATAGGAGGAGCATGAAGCGGTGTTGAAAATCATAAAGAGCCTGAAAAGTTGTGAAAAATATGAAGAGCTTCAAAAGGTGTGAAAAATTTGAAGAGCTTCAAAAGGTGTCAAAATGAGATGAGCATGAAACGGTCTGCAAAATAGGAGAAGCATGAAATGGTGTTCAAAAACATGAAGAGCCTGAAAAGGTGTGAAAAACATGAAGAGCCTGAAAAGGTGTGAAAATTATGAAGAGCTTCAAAAGGTGTCAAAAATATGAGGAGCATGAAACGGTCTGAAAAATAGGCGGAGCATGAAGCGGTGTTGAAAAACATGAAGAGCCTGAAAAGGAGTGAAAAATATGAAGAGCTTCAAAAGGTGTCAAAAATATGAGGAGCATGAAACGGTCTGAAAAATAGGAGGAGCATGAAGCAGTGTTGAAAAACTTGAAGAGCCTGAAAATGTGTGAAAAATATTCAGAGCTTCAAAATGTGTCAAATATATGAGGAGCATGAAACGGTCTGAAAAATAGGAGGAGCATGAAACGGTGATTAAAAACACGAAGAGCCTGAAAAGGTGTGAAAAATATGAAGAGCTTCAAAAGGTGTGAAATACTGAGGAGCATGAAACAGGCCGAAAAATAGGAGAAGCATGAAGTGGTGTGGAAAAACATGAAGAGCCTAAAAAGTTGTGAGAAATATGAAGAGCTTCAAAAGATGTGAAATACATGAGGAGCATGAAACTCTCCGAAAAATAGGAGGAGCATGAAGCAGTGTCAAAAACATGAAGAGCCTAAAAAGTTGTGAGAAATATGAAGAGCTTTAAAAGGTGTCAAAAATGAGATGAGCATGAAACGGTCTGAAAAATAGGAGGAGCATGAAGCGGTGTTGAAAAACATGAAGAGCCTAAAAAGCTGTGAGAAATATGAAGAGCTTCAAAAGGGGTCAAAAATGAGATGAGCATGAAACGGTCTGAAAAATAGGAGCATGAAACGGTGATAAAAAAATATGAAGAGCCTGAAAAGGTGTGAAAAATATGAAAAGCTTCAAAAGGTGCGAAATTCATGAGGAGCATGAAATGGTCTGAAAAATAGGACAAGAATGAAGTGGTGTGGAAAAACATGAAGAGCCTGAAAAGGTGTGAAAAATATGAAGAGCTTCAAGAGGTGTCAAAAATATGAAGAGCATGAAACGGTCTGAAAAATAGGAGGATCATGAAGCGGTGATCAAAAACATGAAGAGCGTGAAAAGGTTTGAAAAATATGAAGAGCTTCAAAAGGTGTGAAATTCATGAGGATCATGAAACGGTCTGAAAAAGAGGAGAAGCATGAAGTGGTGTGGAAAAACATGAAGAGCCTGTAAAGGTGTGAAATATGAAGAGCCTCAAAAGGTGTGAAATACATGAGGAGCATGAAACAGTCTGAAAAATAGGAGGAGCATGAAGCGGTGTTGAAAAACATGAAGAGCCTGAAAACGTGTGAAAAATATGAAGAGCTTCAAAAGGTGTCAAAAATATGAGGATCATGAAATGGTCTGAAAAATAGGAGGAGCATGAAACGGTGTTCAAAAAGAGGAAGAGCCTGAAAATTTGTGAAAAATATGAAGAGCTTCAAAAGGTGTCAAAAATATGAGCAGCATGAAACGGTCTGAAAAATAGGAGGAACATGAAGCGGTGTTCAAATACATGAAAAGCCTGAAAAGGTGTGAAAAATATGAAGAGCCTCAAAACGTGTCAAAAATGAGAAGAGCATGAAACTGTCTGAAAAATAGGAGTACCATGAAGTGGTGTTGAAAAAAAAGAAGACACTGAAAAGGTGTGAAATATATGAAGAGCTTGTAACAGTGTCAAAAATATGAGGAGAATGAAAGCGTCTCAAAAATAGGAGGAGCATGAAGCTGAGTTGAAAAACATGAAGAGCCTGAAAAGGTTTGAAAAATATGAAGAGCTTCTAAAGGTATGAAAAATATGAGGAGCATGAAACGGTCTGAAAAATGGGAAGAGCATGAAGTGGTGTTGAAAAACATGAAGAGTGAAGGTGTGAAAAATATGAAGAGCTTCAAAAGGTGTCAAAAATACGAGGAGCATGAAACGGTCTGAAAAATAGGAGGATCATGAAGCGGGGTTCAAAAACATGGAAAACCTTAAAAGGTGTGAAAAATATGAAGAGCTTCAAAAAGTGTCAAAAATATGAGGAGCAAGAAACGGTCTGAAATATAGGAGGAGCATGAAGCGGTGTTCAAATACATGAAGAGCCTGAAAAGGTGTGAAAAATATGAAGAGCTTCAAAAGGTGTGAAATACATGAGGAGCATGAAACGGGCTGAAAAATAGGAGAAGCATGAAGTGGTGTGGAAAAACATGAAGAGCCTGAAAAGGTGTGAAAAATACGAAGAGCTTCAAAAGGTGTGAAATACATGAGGAGCAAGAAACTCTCTGAAAAATAAGAGGATCATGAAGCGGGGTTCAAAAACATGAGGAGCCTGAAAATTTGTGAAAAATATGAAAAGCTTCACAAGCTGTCAAAAATGAGATGAGCATGAGAAGTTCTTAAAAATAGGAGGATCATAAAATGGTGCTGAAAATCATGAAGAGCCTGAAAATGTGTGAAAAATATGAAGAGCTTCAAAAGGTGTCTATAATACGAGGAGCATGAAACGGTCTGAAAAATAGGAGGAGCATGAAGCGGTGGTGAAAAACATGAAGAGTCTGAAAACGTGTGAAAAATATGAAGAGCTTCAAAAGGTGTGAAAAATATGAGGAGCATGAAACGGTCTGAAAAAGAGCAGGAGCATGAAGCGGTGTTGAAAAACATGAAGAGCCTGAAAACGTGTGAAAAATAAGAAGAGCTTAAAAAGGTGTCAAAAAAGAGATGAGCATGAAACGGTCTGAACAATAGGAGGAGCTTGAAGCTCTGCTCAAAAACATGAAGAGCCTGAGAAGGCGTGAAAAATATGAAGAGCTTCAAAATGTGTCAAAAATATGAGGAGCATGTAACAGTCTGAAAATTAGGAGGAGCATGAAGCGGTGTTGAGAAACATGAGGAGCCTGAAAAGGTGTGAAAAATATGAATAGCTTCAAAAGGTGTCAAAATTACAAGGAGCAAGAAACGGTCTGAAAAATAGGAGGAGCATGAAGCGGTGTTCAAAAATATGAAGAGCCTTAAAAGGTGTGAAAAATATGAAGAGCTTCAAAAGGTGTCAAAAATATGAGGTGCATGAAACGGTCTGAAAAAGAGGAGGAGCATGAAGCGGTGTTCAAAAACATGAAGAGCCTTAAAAGGTGTGAAAAATATGAAGAGCTTCAAAAGGTGTCAAAAATGAGATGAGCATGAAACGGTGTGAAAAATAGGAGGAACATGAAGCGGTTTTGAAAAAAAATGAAGAGGCTAAAAAGGTGTGAAATATATGAAGAGCTTCAAGAGGTGTCAAAAATATGAAGAGCATGAAATGGTATGAAAAATAGGAGGGTCATGAAGCGGTGTTCAAAAACGTGAAGAGCCTGAAAAGGTATGAAAAATATGAAGAGCTTCAAAAGGTGTGAAAAATATGAGGAGCATGAAACGGTCTGAAAAATAGAAGCGGCATGAAATGGTGATCAAAAACATGAAGAGCCTGAAAAGGTGTGAAAAATATGAAAAGTTTCAAAAATGTGAAAAATATGTGGAGCTTCAAAAAGTGTGAAAAATATGAGGAGTATGAAACGTTCTGAAAAATAGAAGGAGCATGAAGCGGTGGTGAAAAACATGAAGAGTCTGAAAATGTGTGAAAAATATGAAGAGCTTCAAAAATGTGAAAAATATGAAGAGCTTTAAAAGGTGTGAAAAATATGAGGAGCATAACATGGTTTGAAAAATATTAGTAGCATGAAGTGGTATTGAAAACATGAATAGCCTGGAAAGGTGTGAAATATATGAAGAGCTTCAAAAGGTGTGAAAAATATGAAAAGCTTCAAAAGGTGTGAAATACATGACGAGCATGAAACTCTCTGAAAAATAGGAGGAGCATGAAGTGGTGTTGAAAAAGGTGAATAGCCTGTAAAGGTGTGAATATATGAAGAGCTTCAAAAGGTGTCAAAATATGAGGAGCATGAAACGGTCTGAAAAATAGGAGGAGTATGAAGCCGTGTTCAAAAACATGAAGAGCCTGAAATGGCGTGAAAAATATGAAGAGATTCAAAAGGTGTGAAAAATATGAAGAGCTTCAAAACGTGTCAAAAATGAGATGAGCATGAAACGGTCTGAAAAATTGGAGGAGCAAGAAGCGTTTTTGAAAAACATGAAGAGCCTGAAAAGGTGTGAAAAATATGAAAAGCTTCAAAAGATGTCAAAAATATGAGGAGCATGAAACGGTCTGAAATATAGGATGATCATGAAGCGGTGTTCAAAAACATGAAGAGCCTGAAAAGGTGTGAAAAATATGAAGAGCTTCAAAAGGTGTGAAAAATATGAGGAGCATGAAACGGTCTGCAGACCTGGAGGAGCATGAAGCGGTGTTGAAAAACATGAAAAGCCTGAAAAGGTGTGAAAAATATGAAGAGCTTCAAAAGGTGTCAAAAATATGAGGAGCATGAAACGGTCTGAAAAATAGGAGTCGCAAGAAGCGGTGTTGAAAACATGAAGAGCCTGAAAAAGCTTGAAAAATATGAAGAGCTTCAAAAGTTGTGAAAAATATGAAGAGCTTCAAAACGTGTCAAAAATGAGATGAGCATGAAACGGTCTGAAAAATAGGAGGAGCAAGAAGCGTTTTTGAAAAACATGAAGAGACTGAAATGGTGTGAAAAATATGAAAAGCTTCAAAAGATGTCAAAAATATGAGGAGCATGAAACGGCCTGAAAAATAGGAGGAGCATGAAGCAGTCTTGAAAAACATGAAGAGCCTGAAAACGTGTGAAAAATATGAAGAGCTTCAAAAGGTGTAAAAAATATGGGGAGCATGAAACGGTCTGCAAAAAAGGAGGAGCATGAAGTGGTGTTGAAAAACTTGAACAGCCAGAAAATGTGTGAAAAATATGAAAAGCTTCAAAAGGTGGTAAAAATATGCGGAGCATGAAACGGTCTGAAAAATAGGAGGAGCATGAAGCGATGTTCAAAAACATGACGAGCCTGAAAAGGTGTGAAAAATATGAAGAGCTTCAAAAGGTGTCAAAATATGAGGAGCATGAAACGGTCTGAAAAATAGGAGGAACCTGAAACGGTGATCAAAAACATGAAGAGCCTGAAAAGGTGTGAAACATATGAGGAGTTTCAAAAGGTGTCAAAAATATGAGGAGCATGAAACGGTCTGAAAAATAGGAGAAGCATGAAATGGTGATCAAAAACATAAAGAGCCTGAAAAGGTGTGAGAAATATGAAGAGCTTCAAAAGGCGTGAAATACATGAGGAGCATGTAACGGGCTGAAAAATAGGAGAACCATGAAGTGGTGTGGAAAAACATGAAGAGCCTGAAAAGGTGTGAAAAATATGAAAGGCTTCAAAAGGTGTGAAATACATGAGGCGCATGACACTCTCTGAAAATTAGGAGGAGCAAGAAGCAGTGTTCAAAAACATGAAGAGCCTGAAAACTTGTGAAAAATATGAAGAGCTTCGAAAGGTGTGAAATACATGAGGCGCATGAAAATCTCTGAAAATTAGGAGGAGCAAGAAGCAGTGTTCAAAAACATGAAGAGCTTGAAATTTTGTGAAAAATATGAAGAGCTTCAAAAGGTGTGAAATACATGAGGACAATGAAACTCTCTGAAAAATAGGAGGAGCATGAAGCTGTGTTAAAAACATGAAGAGCCTGAAAATGTGTGAAAAATATGAAGAGCTTTAAAAGCTGTGAAAAATATGAGGAGCTTGAAACCGTCTGAAAAACAGAAGCAGCATGAAATGGTGTTGAAAAACATGAAGAGCCTGCAAACGTGTGAAAAATATGAAGAGCCTGAAAAGGTGTGAAATATATGAAGAGCTTCAAAAGGTGTCAAAAATGAGATGAGCATGAAACGGTCTGAAAAATAGGAGGAGCATGAAGTGGAGTTTAAAAAAAAGAAGAGCCTGAAAAGGTGTCAAATATATGAAGACCTTCAAAAGGTGTCAAAAATATGAGGAGAATGAAATGTTCCGAATAATAGGAGGAGCATGAAGAGGTGTTGAAAAACATGAAGAGCCTGAAAAGGTGTGAAAAATATGAAGAGATTCAAAAGGTGTCAAAAATATGAGGAGCATGAAACGGTGTTGAAAAACATGAAGAGCCTGAAAAGGTGTGAAAAATATGAACAGCTTCAAAAAGTGTCAAAAATATGAGGAGCATGAAACCGTCTGAAAAATAGGAGGAGCATGAAGCGGTGTTGAAAAACATGAAGAGCCTGAAAAGGTGTGAAAAATATGAACAGCTTCAAAAAGTGTCAAAAATATGAGGAGCATGAAACGGTCTGAAAAATAAGAGTAGCATGAAGTGGAGTTTAAAAAAAATAAGAGCCTGAAAAGGTGTGAAATATATGAAGACCTTCAAAAGGTGTCAAAAATATGAGGAGAATGAAATGTTCCGAATAATAGGAGGAGCATGAAGAGGTGTTGAAAAACATGAAGAGCCTGAAAAGGTGTGAAAAATATGAAGAGATTCAAAAGGTGTCAAAAATATGAGGAGCATGAAATGGTGTTGAAAAACATGAAGAGCCTGAAAAGGTGTGAAAAATATGAAGAGCTTCAAAAAGTGTCAAAAATATGAGGAGCATGAAACGGTCTGAAAAATAGGAGGAGCATGAAGCAGTGTTGAAAAACATGAAGAGCCAGAAAAGGTGTGAAAAATAAGAAGAGCATCAAAAGGTGTCAAAAATATGAGGAGCATGAAACGGTGTTCAAAAACATGAAGAGCCTGAAAAGGTGTGAAAAATATGAAAAACTTCAAAAGGTGTCAAAAATGAGATGAGCATGAAACGGTTTGAAAAATAGGAGGAGCATGAAGTGGTGTTGAAAAAAAAGAAGAGACTGAAAAGGTGTGAAAAATATGAGGAGCATGAAATGGTGTGAAAAATATGAGGAGCATGAAAAGGTCTGCAAAAAGGAGGAGCATGAAGTGATGGTGAAAAACTTGAAGAGCCTGAAAAGGTGTGAAATATATGAAAAGCTTCAAAATCTGTCAAAAATGTGATGAGCATGAAACGGTCTGAAAAATAGGAGGAGCATGAAGTGGTGTTCGAAAAATGAAGAGCCTGAAAAGGAGTGATATATATGAAGAGTTTCAAAAGGTGTCAAAAATATGAGGAGCATGAAACGGTCTGAAAAATACGAGCAGCATGATGTGGTCTTGAAAAACATGAAGAACCTGAAAGGTGTGAAGAATATGAAAAGCTTCACAAGGTGTCAAAAATAGGAGGAGCATGATACGGTTTGAAAAATAGGAGTAGCATGAAGTGGTATTGAAAACATGAATAGCCTGGAAAGGTGTGAAATATATGAAGAGCTTCAAAAGGTGTGAAAAATATGAAAAGCTTCTAAAGGTGTGAAATACATGACGAGCATGAAACTCTCTGAAAAATAGGAGGAGCATGAAGTGGTGTTGAAACAGGTGAATAGCCTGTAAAGTTGTGAATATATGAAGAGCTTCAAAAGGTGTCAAAACTATGAGGAGCGTGAAACGGTCTGAAAAATTTGAGGAGCATGAAGCTGTGTTCAAAAACATGAAGACCCTGAAAATGTATGAAATATATGAAGAGCTTCAAAAGGTGTGAAAAATATGAAGAGCTTCAAAAGGTGTCAAAAATTAGATGAGCAAGAAAAGGTCTGAAAAATAGGAGGAGCATAAAGTGGTGTTGAAAAAATGAAGAGCCTGAAAAGGTGTGAAATATATGAAGAGCTTCAAAAGGTGTGAAAAATATGAAGAGCTTCAAAAGGTGTCAAAAATATGAGGAGCATGAAAAGGTCTGAAAAATAGGAGGAGCATGAAAGGTGTTCAAAAACATGAAGTGCCTGAAAAGGTGTGAAAAATATGAAGAGCTTCAAAAACGTGAAAATATGAAGAGCTTCAAAAGGTGTCTATAATACGAGGAGCATGAAACGGTCTGAAAAATAGGAGGAGCATGAAGCGGTGGTGAAAAACATGAAGAGTCTGAAAACGTGTGAAAAATATGAAGAGCTTCAAAAGGTGTGAAAAATATGAGGAGCATGAAACGGTCTGAAAAAGAGCAGGAGCATGAAGCGGTGTTGAAAAACATGAAGAGCCTGAAAACGTGTGAAAAATAAGAAGAGCTTAAAAAGGTGTCAAAAAAGAGATGAGCATGAAACGGTCTGAACAATAGGAGGAGCTTGAAGCTCTGCTCAAAAACATGAAGAGCCTGAGAAGGCGTGAAAAATATGAAGAGCTTCAAAATGTGTCAAAAATATGAGGAGCATGTAACAGTCTGAAAATTAGGAGGAGCATGAAGCGGTGTTGAGAAACATGAGGAGCCTGAAAAGGTGTGAAAAATATGAATAGCTTCAAAAGGTGTCAAAATTACAAGGAGCAAGAAACGGTCTGAAAAATAGGAGGAGCATGAAGCGGTGTTCAAAAATATGAAGAGCCTTAAAAGGTGTGAAAAATATGAAGAGCTTCAAAAGGTGTCAAAAATATGAGGTGCATGAAACGGTCTGAAAAAGAGGAGGAGCATGAAGCGGTGTTCAAAAACATGAAGAGCCTTAAAAGGTGTGAAAAATATGAAGAGCTTCAAAAGGTGTCAAAAATATGAGAAGCATGAAACGGTCTGAAAAATAGGAGGAGCATGAAGCGGTGTTCAAAAACATGAGGAGCCTGAGAACTTGTGAAAAATATGAAGAGCTTCAAAAGGTGTCAAAAATGAGATGAGCATGAAACGGTCTGAAAAATAGGAGGAGCATGAAGTGTTGTTGAAGTAAATGAAGACCCTGAAAAGGTGTGAAATATATGAAGAGCTTCAAAAGGTGTCAAAAATATGAGGAGAATGAAACGGTCTGAAAAATAGGAGGATCATGAAGCGGTGTTGAAAAACATGGACAGTCTGAAAAGGTGTGAAAGATATGAAGAGTTTCTAAAGATGTGAAAAATTTGAAGAGCTTCAAAAATATGAAAAATATGAAGAGCTTCAAAAGGTGTGAAAAAATTTGAAGAGCTTCAAAAGGTCTCAAAATGAGATGAGCATGAAACGGTAGGAAAAATAGGAGGAGCATGAAGCGGTGTTGAAAATCATAAAGAGCCTGAAAAGTTGTGAAAAATATGAAGAGCTTCAAAAGGTGTGAAAAATTTGAAGAGCTTCAAAAGGTGTCAAAATGAGATGAGCATGAAACGGTCTGCAAAATAGGAGAAGCATGAAATGGTGTTCAAAAACATGAAGAGCCTGAAAAGGTGTGAAAAACATGAAGAGCCTGAAAAGGTGTGAAAATTATGAAGAGCTTCAAAAGGTGTCAAAAATATGAGGAGCATGAAACGGTCTGAAAAATAGGCGGAGCATGAAGCGGTGTTGAAAAACATGAAGAGCCTGAAAAGGAGTGAAAAATATGAACAGCTTCAAAAGGTGTCAAAAATATGAGGAGCATGAAACGGTCTGAAAAATAGGAGGAGCATGAAGCAGTGTTGAAAAACTTGAAGAGCCTGAAAATGTGTGAAAAATATTCAGAGCTTCAAAATGTGTCAAATATATGAGGAGCATGAAACGGTCTGAAAAATAGGAGGAGCATGAAACGGTGATTAAAAACACGAAGAGCCTGAAAAGGTGTGAAAAATATGAAGAGCTTCAAAAGGTGTGAAATACTGAGGAGCATGAAACAGGCCGAAAAATAGGAGAAGCATGAAGTGGTGTGGAAAAACATGAAGAGCCTAAAAAGTTGTGAGAAATATGAAGAGCTTCAAAAGATGTGAAATACATGAGGAGCATGAAACTCTCCGAAAAATAGGAGGAGCATGAAGCAGTGTCAAAAACATGAAGAGCCTAAAAAGTTGTGAGAAATATGAAGAGCTTTAAAAGGTGTCAAAAATGAGATGAGCATGAAACGGTCTGAAAAATAGGAGGAGCATGAAGCGGTGTTGAAAAACATGAAGAGCCTAAAAAGCTGTGAGAAATATGAAGAGCTTCAAAAGGGGTCAAAAATGAGATGAGCATGAAACGGTCTGAAAAATAGGAGCATGAAACGGTGATAAAAAAATATGAAGAGCCTGAAAAGGTGTGAAAAATATGAAGAGCTTCAAAAGGTGCGAAATTCATGAGGAGCATGAAATGGTCTGAAAAATAGGACAAGAATGAAGTGGTGTGGAAAAACATGAAGAGCCTGAAAAGGTGTGAAAAATATGAAGAGCTTCAAGAGGTGTCAAAAATATGAAGAGCATGAAACGGTCTGAAAAATAGGAGGATCATGAAGCGGTGATCAAAAACATGAAGAGCGTGAAAAGGTTTGAAAAATATGAAGAGCTTCAAAAGGTGTGAAATTCATGAGGATCATGAAACGGTCTGAAAAAGAGGAGAAGCATGAAGTGGTGTGGAAAAACATGAAGAGCCTGTAAAGGTGTGAAATATGAAGAGCCTCAAAAGGTGTGAAATACATGAGGAGCATGAAACAGTCTGAAAAATAGGAGGAGCATGAAGCGGTGTTGAAAAACATGAAGAGCCTGAAAACGTGTGAAAAATATGAAGAGCTTCAAAAGGTGTCAAAAATATGAGGATCATGAAATGGTCTGAAAAATAGGAGGAGCATGAAACGGTGTTCAAAAAGAGGAAGAGCCTGAAAATTTGTGAAAAATATGAAGAGCTTCAAAAGGTGTCAAAAATATGAGCAGCATGAAACGGTCTGAAAAATAGGAGGAGCATGAAGCGGTGTTCAAATACATGAAAAGCCTGAAAAGGTGTGAAAAATATGAAGAGCCTCAAAACGTGTCAAAAATGAGAAGAGCATGAAACTGTCTGAAAAATAGGAGTACCATGAAGTGGTGTTGAAAAAAAAGAAGACACTGAAAAGGTGTGAAATATATGAAGAGCTTGTAACAGTGTCAAAAATATGAGGAGAATGAAAGCGTCTCAAAAATAGGAGGAGCATGAAGCTGAGTTGAAAAACATGAAGAGCCTGAAAAGGTTTGAAAAATATGAAGAGCTTCTAAAGGTATGAAAAATATGAGGAGCATGAAACGGTCTGAAAAATGGGAAGAGCATGAAGTGGTGTTGAAAAACATGAAGAGTGAAGGTGTGAAAAATATGAAGAGCTTCAAAAGGTGTCAAAAATACGAGGAGCATGAAACGGTCTGAAAAATAGGAGGATCATGAAGCGGGGTTCAAAAACATGGAAAACCTGAAAAGGTGTGAAAAATATGAAGAGCTTCAAAAAGTGTCAAAAATATGAGGAGCAAGAAACGGTCTGAAATATAGGAGGAGCATGAAGCGGTGTTCAAATACATGAAGAGCCTGAAAAGGTGTGAAAAATATGAAGAGCTTGAAAAGGTGTGAAATACATGAGGAGCATGAAACGGGCTGAAAAATAGGAGAAGCATGAAGTGGTGTGGAAAAACATGAAGAGCCTGAAAAGGTGTGAAAAATACGAAGAGCTTCAAAAGGTGTGAAATACATGAGGAGCAAGAAACTCTCTGAAAAATAAGAGGATCATGAAGCGGGGTTCAAAAACATGAGGAGCCTGAAAATTTGTGAAAAATATGAAAAGCTTCACAAGCTGTCAAAAATGAGATGAGCATGAGAAGTTCTTAAAAATAGGAGGATCATAAAATGGTGCTGAAAATCATGAAGAGCCTGAAAATGTGTGAAAAATATGAAGAGCTTCAAAAGGTGTCAAATATGAGATGAGCATGAAACGGTCTGAAAAATAAAAGGAGCATGAAGCGGTGTTCAAAAACATGAAGAGCCTGAAAAGGTGTGAAAAATATGAAGAGCTTCAAAAGGTGTCAAAAATATGAGGAGCATGAAACGGTCTGAAAAATAGGAGGAGCATGAAGTGTTGTTGAAGTAAATGAAGACCCTGAAAAGGTGTGAAATATATGAAGAGCTTCAAAAGGTGTCAAAAATATGAGAAGAATGAAACGGTCTGAAAAATAGGAGGATCATGAAGCAGTGTTGAAAAACATGGACAGTCTGAAAAGGTGTGAAAGATATGAAGAGTTTCTAAAGATGTGAAAAATTTGAAGAGCTTCAAAAATATGAAAAATATGAAGAGCTTCAAAAGGTGTGAAAAATTTGAAGAGCTTCAAAAGGTCTCAAAATGAGATGAGCATGAAACGGTCTGCAAAATAGGAGAAGCATGAAATGGTGTTCAAAAACATGAAGAGCCTGAAAAGGTGTGAAAAACATGAAGAGCCTGAAAAGGTGTGAAAATTATGAAGAGCTTCAAAAGGTGTCAAAAATATGAGGAGCATGAAACGGTCTGAAAAATAGGCGGAGCATGAAGCGGTGTTGAAAAACAAGAAGAGCCTGAAAAGGTGTGAAAAATATGAAGAGCTTCAAAAGGTGTCAAAAATATGAGGAGCATGAAACGGTCTGAAAAATAGGAGGAGCATGAAGCAGTGTTGAAAAACTTGAAGAGCCTGAAAATGTGTGAAAAATATTCAGAGCTTCAAAATCTGTCAAATATGTGAGGAGCATGAAACGGTCTGAAAAATAGGAGGAGCATGAAACGGTGTTGAAAAACATGAAGAGCCTGAAAAGGTGTGAAAAATATGAAGAGCTTCAAAAGGTGTGAAATACTGAGGAGCATGAAACAGGCCGAAAAATAGGAGAAGCATGAAGTGGTGTGGAAAAACATGAAGAGCCTAAAAAGTTGTGAGAAATATGAAGAGCTTCAAAAGATGTGAAATACATGAGGAGCATGAAACTCTCTGAAAAATAGGAGGAGCATGAAGCAGTGTCAAAAACATGAAGAGCCTAAAAAGTTGTGAGAAATATGAAGAGCTTTAAAAGGTGTCAAAAATGAGATGAGCATGAAACGGTCTGAAAAATAGGAGGAGCATGAAGCGGTGTTGAAAAACATGAAGAGCCTAAAAAGCTGTGAGAAATATGAAGAGCTTCAAAAGGGGTCAAAAATGAGATGAGCATGAAACGGTCTGAAAAATAGGAGCATGAAACGGTGATAAAAAAATATGAAGAGCCTGAAAAGGTGTGAAAAATATGAAGAGCTTCAAAAGGTGCGAAATTCATGAGGAGCATGAAATGGTCTGAAAAATAGGACAAGAATGAAGTGGTGTGGAAAAACATGAAGAGCCTGAAAAGGTGTGAAAAATATGAAGAGCTTCAAGAGGTGTCAAAAATATGAAGAGCATGAAACGGTCTGAAAAATAGGAGGATCATGAAGCGGTGATCAAAAACATGAAGAGCGTGAAAAGGTTTGAAAAATATGAAGAGCTTCAAAAGGTGTGAAATTCATGAGGATCATGAAACGGTCTGAAAAATAGGAGAAGCATGAAGTGGTGTGGAAAAACATGAAGAGCCTGTAAAGGTGTGAAATATGAAGAGCCTCAAAAGGTGTGAAATACATGAGGAGCATGAAACAGTCTGAAAAATAGGAGGAGCATGAAGCGGTGTTGAAAAACATGAAGAGCCTGAAAACGTGTGAAAAATATGAAGAGCTTCAAAAGGTGTGAAATACATGAGGATCATGAAATGGTCTGAAAAATAGGAGGAGCATGAAACGGTGTTCAAAAAGAGGAAGAGCCTGAAAATTTGTGAAAAATATGAAGAGCTTCAAAAGGTGTCAAAAATATGAGCAGCATGAAACAGTCTGAAAAATAGGAGGAGCATCAAGCGGTGTTCAAATACATGAAAAGCCTGAAAAGGTGTGAAAAATATGAAGAGCCTCAAAACGTGTCAAAAATGAGAAGAGCATGAAACTGTCTGAAAAATAGGAGTACCATGAAGTGGTGTTGAAAAAAAAGAAGACACTGAAAAGGTGTGAAATATATGAAGAGCTTGTAACAGTGTCAAAAATATGAGGAGAATGAAAGCATCTCAAAAATAGGAGGAGCATGAAGCTGTGTTGAAAAACATGAAGAGCCTGAAAAGGTTTGAAAAATATGAAGAGCTTCTAAAGGTATGAAAAATATGAGGAGCATGAAACGGTCTGAAAAATGGGAAGAGCATGAAGTGGTGTTGAAAAACATGAAGAGTGAAGGTGTGAAAAATATGAAGAGCTTCAAAAGGTGTCAAAAATACGAGGAGCATGAAACGGTCTGAAAAATAGGAGGATCATGATGCGGGGTTCAAAAACATGGAAAACCTGAAAAGGTGTGAAAAATATGAAGAGCTTCAAAAAGTGTCAAAAATATGAGGAGCAAGAAACGGTCTGAAATATAGGAGGAGCATGAAGCGGTGTTCAAATACATGAAGAGCCTGAAAAGGTGTGAAAAATATGAAGAGCTTCAAAAGGTGTGAAATACATGAGGAGCATGAAACGGGCTGAAAAATAGGAGAAGCATGAAGTGGTGTGGAAAAACATGAACAGCCTGAAAAGGTGTGAAAAATACGAAGAGCTTCAAAAGGTGTGAAATACATGAGGAGCAAGAAACTCTCTGAAAAATAAGAGGATCATGAAGCGGGGTTCAAAAACATGAGGAGCCTGAAAATTTGTGAAAAATATGAAAAGCTTCACAAGCTGTCAAAATGAGATGAGCATGAGAAGTTCTTAAAAATAGGAGGATCATAAAATGGTGCTGAAAAACATGAAGAGCCTGAAAATGTGTGAAAAATATGAAGAGCTTCAAAAGGTGTCAAATATGAGATGAGCATGAAACGGTCTGAAAAATAAGAGGAGCATGAAGCGGTGTTCAAAAACATGAAGAGCCTGAAAAGGTGTGAAAAATATGAAGAGGTTCAAAAGGTGTCAAAAATATGAGGAGCATGAAACGGTCTGAAAAATAGGAAGAGCATGAAGTGGTGTTGAAAAAAATGAAAAGCCTGAAAAGGTGTGAAATATATGAAGAGCTTCAAAAGGTGTCAAAAATATGAGGAGAATGAAACGGTCTGCAAAATAGGAGAAGCATGAAATGGTGTTCAAAAACATGAAGAGCCTGAAAAGGTGTGAAAAACATGAAGAGACTGAAAAGTTGCGAAAAATATGAAGAGCTTCAAAAGGTGTCAAAAATATGAGGAGCATGAAACGGTCTGACAAATAGGAGGAGCATGAAGCGGTGTTGAAAAACTTGAAGAGCCTGAAAACGTGTGAAAAATATGAAGAGCATCAAAAGGTGTGAAAAATATGAACAGCTTCAAAAGGTGTAAAAAATGAGATGAGCATGAAACGGTCTGAAAAATAGGAGGAGCATGAAGTGGTGTTGAAAAAAATGAAGAGCCTGAAAATGTGTGAAACATATGAAGAGCTTCAAAAGGTGTCAAAATTATGAGCAGCATGAAACGGTCTGAAAAATAGGAGGAGCATGAAGCGGTTTTCAAATACATGAAAAGCCTGAAAAGGTGTGAAAAATATGAAGAGCCTCAAAACGTGTCAAAAATGAGAAGAGCATGAAACTGTCTGAAAAATAGGAGTACCATGAAGTGGTGTTGAAAAAAAAGAAGACACTGAAAAGGTGTGAAATATATGAAGAGCTTGTAACAGTGTCAAAAATATGAGGAGAATGAAAGCGTCTCAAAAATAGGAGGAGCATGAAGCTGTGTTGAGAAACATGAAGAGCCTGAAAAGGTTTGAAAAATATGAAGAGCTTCTAAAGGTATGAAAAATATGAGGAGCATGAAACGGTCTGAAAAATGGGAAGAGCACGAAGTGGTGTTGAAAAACATGAAGAGCCTGAAGGTGTGAAAAATATGAAGAGCTTCAAAAGGTGTCAAAAATACGAGGAGCATGAAACGGTCTGAAAAATAGGAGGATCATGAAGCGGGGTTCAAAAACATGGAAAACCTGAAAAGGTGTGAAAAATATGAAGAGCTTCAAAAGGTGTCAAAAATATGAGGAGCAAGAAACGGTCTGAAATATAGGAGGAGCATGAAGCGGTGTTCAAATACATGAAGAGCCTGAAAAGGTGTGAAAAATATGAAGAGCTTCAAAAGGTGTGAAATACATGAGGAGCATGAAACGGGCTGAAAAATAGGAGAAGCATGAAGTGGTGTGGAAAAACATGAAGAGCCTGAAAAGGTGTGAAAAATACGAAGAGCTTCAAAAGGTGTGAAATACATTAGGAGCAAGAAACTCTCTGAAAAATAAGAGGATCATGAAGCGGGGTTCAAAAACATGAGGAGCCTGAAAATTTGTGAAAAATATGAAAAGCTTCACAAGCTATCAAAAATGAGATGAGCATGAGAAGTTCTTAAAAATAGGAGGATAATAAAATGGTGCTGAAAAACATGAAGAGCCTGAAAATGTGTGAAATATATGAAGAGCTTCAAAAGGTGTCAAATATGAGATGAGCATGAAACGGTCTGAAAAATAAGAGGAGCATGAAGCGGTGTTCAAAAACATGAAGAGCCTGAAAAGTTGTGAAAAATATGAAGAGCTTCAAAAGGTGTCAAAAATATGAGGAGCATGAAACGGTCTGAAAAATAGGAGGAGCATGAAGTGGTGTTGAAAAAAATGAAAAGCCTGAAAAGGTGTGAAATATATGAAGAGCTTCAAAAGGTTTCAAAAATATGAGGAGAATGAAACGGTCTGCAAAATAGGAGAAGCATGAAATGGTGTTCAAAAACATGAAGAGCCTGAAAAGGTGTGAAAAACATGAAGAGCCTGAAAAGTTGTGAAAAATATGAAGAGCTTCAAAAGGTGTCAAAAATATGAGGAGCATGAAACGGTCTGAAAAAAAGGAGGAGCATGAAGCGGTGTTGAAAAACTTGAAGAGCCTGAAAACGTGTGAAAAATATGAAGAGCATCAAAAGGTGTGAAAAATATGAAGAGCTTCAAAAGGTGTAAAAAATGAGATGAGCATGAAACGGTCTGAAAAATAGGAGGAGCATGAAGTGGTGTTGAAAAAAATGAAGTGCCTGAAAAGGTCTGAAAAATATGAAGACCTTGAAAAGGTGTGAAATATATGAAGAGCTTCAAAAGGTGTCAAAAATGAGATGAGCATGAAACGGTGTGAAAAATAGGAGGAACATGAAGCGGTTTTGAAAAAAATGAAGAGCCTGAAAAGGAGTGATAAATATGAAGAGCTTCAAAAGCTGTCAAACATATGAAGAACATGAAACGGTCTGAAAAATAGGAGGATCATGAAGCAGTGTTCAAAAACATGAAGAGCCTGAAAATGTTTGAAAAATATTCAGAGCTTCAAAATGTGTCAAATATATAAGGAGCATGAAACGGTCTGAAAAATAGGAGGAGCATGAAACGGTGATTAAAAACATGAAGAGTCTGAAAAGGTGTGAAAAATATGAAGAGCTTCAAAAGGTGAGAAATACATGAGGAGCATGAAACAGGCCGAAAAATAGGAGAAGCATGAATTGGTGTGGAAAAACATGAAAAGCCTAAAAAGTTGTGAGAAATATGAAGAGCTTCAAAAGATGTGAAATACATGAGGAGCATGAAACTCTCTGAAAAATAGGAGGATCATGAAGCAGTGTCAAAAACATGAAGAGCCTAAAAAGTTGTGAGAAATATGAAGAGCTTTAAAAGGTGTCAAAAATGAGATGAGCATGAAACGGTCTGAAAAATAGGAGGAGCATGAAGCGGTGTTGAAAAACATGAAGAGCCTAAAAAGTTGTGAAAAATATGAAAAGCTTCAAAAGGGGTCAAAAATGAGATGAGCATGAAACGGTCTGAAAAATAGGAGCAAGAAACGGTGATAAAAAACATGAAGAGCCTGAAAAGGTGTCAAAAACATGAAGAGCCTGAAAAGGTGTCAAAAATATGAAGAGCTTCAAAAGGTGTCAAAAATATGAGGAGCATGAAACGGTCTGAAAAATAGGAGGAGCATGAAGCGGTGTTGAAAAACTTGAAGAGCCTGAAAACGTGTGAAAAATATGAAGAGCATCAAAAGGTGTGAAAAATATGAAGAGCTTCAAAAGGTGTAAAAAATGAGATGAGCATGAAACGTTCTGAAAAATAGGAGGAGCATGAAGTGGTGTTGAAAAAAATGAAGAGCCTGATTTTGTGTGAAACATATGAAGAGCTTCAAAAGGTGTCAAAATTATGAGGAGCATGAAACGGCCTGAAAAATTGGAGGAGCATGAAGTGGTGTTGAAAAAGATGAAGAGCCTGAAAAGTTGTGAAAAATATGAAGAGCTTCAAAAGGAGTCAAAAATATGAGGAGCATGAAAAGGTCTGAAAAATAGGAGGAGCATGAAGCGGTGTTGAAAAACATGAAGAGCCTGAAAAGCTGTGAAAAATATGAAGAGCTTCAAAAGGTGTCAGAAATAAGAGGAGCATGAAACAGTCTGAAAAATAGGAGGAGCATGAAGCGGTGGAAAAAAACATGAAAAGCCTGAAAAAGTGTGAAAAATATGAACAGCTTCAAAAGGTGTGAAAAATATGAAGACATTCAAAGGTGTCAAAATTATGAGGAGCAAGAAACGGTCTGAAAATAGGAGGAGCATGAAACGGTGTTGAAAAACATGAAGAGCCTGAAAAGGTGTGAAAAATATGAAGAGCTACAAAAGCTGTCAAAAATATGAGGAGCATGAAACGGTCTGAAAAATAGGAGGAGCATGAAACGGTGTTCAAAAACATGAAGAGCAGGAAAATGTGTGAAACATATGAAGAGCTTCAAAAGATTTCAGAAATGAGAGGAGCATGAAACGGTCTGAAAAATAGGAGGAGCATAAAGCGGTGTTGAAAAACATGAAGAGCCTGAAAAAGTGTGAAATATATGAAGAGCTTCAAAAGGTGTAAAGTACATGAGGAGAATGAAACCGTCTGAAAAATAGGAGGAGCATGAAGCGGTGTTCCAATACATGAAGAGCCTGAAAAGGAGTGAAATATATGAAGAGATTCAAAAGGTGTCAAAAATATGAGGAGCATGAAACGGTCTGAAAAAAAGGAGGAGCAGGAAACCGTGTTCAAAAGTATGAAGAGCCTGAAAAGGTGTGAAAAATTTGAGGTGCTTCAAAAGGTGTGAAAATTAGGAGGAGCATGAAGCGGTGTTCAAAACATGAAAAGCCTGAAAAGGTGTGTAAAATATGAAGAGCTTCAAAACGTGTCAAAAATATGAGGAGCATGAAATGGTCTGAAAAATAGGAGGATCAAGAAGCGGTGTTGAAAAACATGAAGATCGGAAAACTTGTGAAAAATATGAAGAGCTTCAAAAGGTGTGAAAAATTTGAAGAGCTTCAAAAGGTGTCAAAAATGAGATGAGCATGAAACGGTCTGAAAAATAGGTGGAGCATGAAGTGGTGTTGAAAAACATGAAGAGCCTGAAAAGGTGTGAAATATATGAAGAGATTCAAAAAATGTCAAAAATATGAGGAGCATGTAACGGTTTGGAAAATAGGACGAGCATGAAGTGGTGTTGAAAAACATGAAGAGTCTGAAAAGATGTGAAAAATATGAAGAGCTTCAAAAGGTGTCCACAATATGAGGAGCATGAAACTGTCTGAGAAATAGGAGGAGCATGAAGTGGTGCTTAAAAACATGAAGAGCCTAAAAGGTGTGAAAAATAAGAAAAGCTTCAAAAGATATCACAAATATGAGGAGCATGAAACGCTCTGAAAAATTGGAGGATCATGTAACGGTGTTGAAAAACAGGAAGAGCCTGAAAAGGTGTGAAAAATATGAATAGTTTCAAAAGATGTGAAAAATATGAAGAACTCCAAAAGCTGTCAAAAATGAGATGAGCATGAAACGGTCTGAGAAATAGGAGAAGCATGAAGTGGTGTTGAAAAACATGAAGAGCTTGAAAAAGTGTGAAATATATGAAGAGCTTCAAAAGATGTGAAAAATATGAAGAGCTTCAAAAGATGTCAAAAATATGAGGAGCATGAAACGGTCTGAAAAATAGGAGGAGCATTGTAACATTGCTGAAAAAATTGAAGAGCCTGAAAAGGTGTGAAAAATATGAAGAGCTTCAAAAGGTGTCAAAAATATGAGGAGCATGAAAAGGTCTGAAAAATAGGAGGAGCTTGAAGCGGTGTTGAAAAACATGAAGAGCCTGATAAGGTGTGAAAAATATGAAGAGCTTCAAAAGGTGTGAAAAATATGAGGAGCATGAAATGGTCTGAAAAACAGGAGGAGCATTGTAACATTGTTGAAAAAATTGAAGAGCCTGAAAAGGTGTGAAAAATATGAAGAGCTTCAAAAGGTGTCAAAAATATGAGGAGCATGAAAAGGTCTGAAAAATAGGAGGAGCATGAAGCGGTGTTGAAAAACATGAAGAGCCTGAAAAGGTGTGAAAAATATAAAGAGCTTCAAAAAGTGTCAACAATATGAGCAGCATGAAACGGTCTGAAAAATAGGAGGAGCATTAAACGGTGTTCATAAACATGAAGAGCCTGAAAAGGTGTGAAAAATATGAAGAGCTTCAAAAGCTGTCAATAATATGAGGAGCATGAAACGTTCTGAAAAACGACGATCATGAAGCGGTGTTGAAAAATATGAAGAGCCTGAAAAGTTGTGAAAAATATGAAGAGCTTCAAAAGGTGTGAAAAATATGAAGAGCTTCCAGAGGTGTCAATTATGAGATGAGCATGAAACGGTCTGAAAAATAGGAGGATCAAGAAGCTGTGTTGAAAAACATGAAGAGCCTGAAAAGGTGTGAAAAATGTGAAAAGCTTCCAAAGGTGTAAAAATATGAGGAGCATGAAACGTTCTGAAAAATAAGAGGAGCATGAAACCGTGTTCAAAAATATGAAGAGTCTGAAAAGGTCTGAAAAATATGAAGAGCTTCAAAAGGTGTGAAATACATGCGGAGCATAAAACGGTCTAAAAAATACGAGGATCATGAAGCGGGGTTGAAAAATATGAAGAGTCTGAAAACGTGTGAAAAATATGAAGATCTGCAAAAAGTGTCAAGAATGAGATGAGCATGAAATGGTCTGAAAAATAGGAGGAGCATGAAGCGGTGTAGAAAAACATGAAGAGCCTGAAAAGGTGTGAAAAATATGAAGAGCTTCATAAGGTGTCATAAATATGAGGAGCATGAAACGGTCTGAAAAATAAGAGGAGCATGAAGCGGTGTAGAAAAACATGAAGAGGCTGAAAAGGTGTGAAAAATATGAAGAGCTTCAAAAGGTGTCAGAAATATGAGGAGCATGAAACGGTCTGAAAAATAGGAGGAGCATGAAGCGGTGTTCAAAAACATGAAGATCCTGAAAAGGTGTGAAATATATGAAGAGCTTCAAAAGGTGTCAAAAATAAGAGGAGCATGAAACAGTCTGAAAAATAGGAGGAGCATGATGCGGTGTAGGAAAACATGAAGAGCCTGAAAAGGTGTGAAAAATATGAACAGCTTCAAAAGGTGTGAAAAATATGAAGACATTCAAAGGTGTCAAAATTATGAGGAGCAAGAAACTGTCTGAAAATAGGAGGAGCATGAAACGGTGTTGAAAAACATGAAGAGCCTGAAAAGGTGTGAAAAATATGAAGAGCTTCAAAAGGTGTGAAAAATATTAGGAGCTTCCAAAGAGGTCAAAAATATGAGGAGCATGAAACGGTCTGAAAAATAGGAGGAGCATGAAACGGTTTTGAAAAACACGAAGGGCCTGAAAAGGTGTGAAAAATATGAAGAGATTCAAAAGGTGTGAAATACATAGGGGCATGAAACGGTCTGAAAAATAGAAGAAGCATGAAGCTGTGTTGAAAAACATGAAGAGCCTGAAAAGATGTGAAAAATATGAAGAGCTTCAAAAGGTGTCAAAAATATGAGGAAAATGAAACGGTCTGAAAAATGGGTGGAGCATGAAGCAGTGTTTAAAAACGTGAAGAGCCTTAAAAGGTGTGAAAAATATGAAGAGCTTCAAAAGGTGTGAAATACATGAGGAGGATGAAACCGTCTGAAAAATAGGAGGAGCATGAAGCGTTGTTCAAATATATGAAGAGCCTGAAAAGGTGTGAAATATATGAAGAGATTCAAAAGGTGTCAAAAATATTAGGAGCATGAAACGGTCTGAAATAAAGGAGGAGCAGGAAACCGTGTTCAAAAACATGAAGAGCCTGAAAAGGTGTGAAAAATATGAAGAGCTCCAAAAGGTGTTAAAAATAGGAGGAGCATGTAGCGGTGTTCAAAAACATGAAGAGCCTGAAAATGTGTGTAAAATATGAAGAGCTTCAAAACGTGTCAAAAATATGTGGAGCATGAAACGGTCTGAAAAATAGGTGGATCAGGAATCCGTCTTGAAAAACATGAAGAGCGTGAAAACGTGTGAAAAATATGAAGAGCTTCAAAAGGTGTGAAAAATATGAAAATCTTAAAATGGTGTCAAAAATGAGATGAGCATGAAACGGTCTGAAAAATAGGTGGAGCATGATGTGGTGTTGAAAAACATGAAAAGCCTGAAAAGTTGCGAAAAATATGAAGACCTTCAAAAGGTGTCAAAAATATGAGGAGCATGAAAGTGTCTGAAAAGTAGGAGGAGCATGAAACGGTGTTCAAAAATATGAAGAGCCTAAAAAGTTGTGAAAAATATAAAGAGCCTCAAGGTGTGAAATACTTTAGGAGCATGAATCGGTCTGAAAAATAGGAGGAGTATGACGCGGTGTTGAAAAACATGAAGAGCCTGAAAAGGTGTGAAAAATATGAAGAGCTTCAAAAGTTGTCAAAAATATGAGGAGTATGAAACGGTCGGAAAAATAGGAGCAGCATGAAATGGTGTTCAAAAACATGAAGAGCCTGAAATGGTGTCAAAAACATGAAGAGCCTAAAAGGTGTGAAAAATATGAAAAGCTTGAAAAGATGTCACAAATATGAGGAGCATGAAACGGTATGTAAAATTGAAGGATCATGAAGCGGGGTTCAAAAACATGAAGAGCCTGAAAACGTTTGAAATATATGAAGAGCTTCAAAGGTGTGAAAAACATGATGAGCTTCAAAAGCTGTCAAAAATGAGATGAGCTTGAAACGGTCTGAAAAATAGGAGGAGAATGAAGTGGTGTTGAAAAACATGAAGAGCCTGAATAAATGTGAAATATATGAAGAGATTCAAAAGTTGTGAAAAATATGAAGAGCTTCAAAAGGTGACAACAATATGAGGAGAATGAAACGGTCTGAAAAATAGGAGGATCATGAAACGTTGTTTAAAAACATGAAGAGCCTGTAAAGGTGTGAAAAATATGAAGAGCTTGAAAATGTGTCAAAAATATGAGGAGCCTGAAACGGTCTGAAAAATAGGAGGAGATTGAAATGGTGATCAAAAAAATGAAGAGTCTGAAAAGGTGTGAAAAATATGAAGAGCTTCAAAAGGTGTGAAATACAATAGGAGCATGAAAAGGTCTGAAAAATAGGTGGAGCATGAAGCGGTGTTGAAAAACATGAAGAGCCTGAAAAGGTGTTAAATATATGAAGAGCTTCAAAAGGTGTGAAAAATATGAGGAGCATGAAACGGTCTGAGGAATAGGAGGAGGATTGTAGCGGTGTTCAAAAATATGAAGAGCATGAAAAGTTGTGAAAAATATGAAGGGCTTCAAAAGGTGTGAAACACATGAGGAGCATGAAACTGTCTGACAAATAGGAGGATCATGAAGCGGTGTTGAAAAACATGAAGAGCATGAAAAGCTGTGAAAAATATTAAGAGCTTCAAAACGTGTCAAAAATATGAGAAGCATGAAACGGTCTGAAAAATAGGAGCAGCATGAAATGGTGTTCAAAAACATGAAGAGCCTGAAAAAGAGTGAAAAATATGAAGTGCCTCAAAAGGTGTGAAAAATATGAAGAGCTTCAAAAGGTGTGAAAAATATGAAGAGCTTCAAAAGGTGTGAAAAATATGAAGAGCTTCAAAAGGTGTGAAAAATATGAAGAGCTTCAAAAGGTGTGAAAAATATGAAGAGCTTCAAAAGGTGTGAAAAATATGAAGAGCTTCAAAAGATGTGAAATACATGAGGAGCATGAAACGGTCTGAAAAATAGGAGGAGCATGAAGCGGTGTTGAAAAATATGAAAACCTGAAAAGGTGTGAAAAATTTGAGGTGCTTCAAAAGGTGTGAAAATTAGGAGGAGCATGAAGCGGTGTTGAAAAACATGAAGATCGGAAAACTTGTGAAAAATATGAAGAGCTTCAAAAGGTGTGAAAAATATGAAGAGCTTCAAAAGGTGTCAAAAATGAGATGAGCATGCAACGGTCTGAAAAATAGGTGGAGCATGAAGTGGTGTTGAAAAACATGAAGAGCCTCAAAAGTTGTGAAATACTTGAGGAGCATGAATCGGTCTGAAAAATAGGAGGAACATGAAGCGGTGTTGAAAAACATGAAGAGCCTCAAAAGGTGTGAAAAATATGAAGAGCTTCAAAAAGTGTCAATAATGAGATGAGCATGAAATGGTCTGAAAAGAAGGAGGAGCATGAAGTGGTGTTGAAAAACATGAAGAGCCTGAAAAGGTGTGAAATATATGAAGAGATTCAAAAGCTGTCAAAAATATGAGGAGCACGTAACGGTTTGGAAAATAAGAAGAGCATGAAGTGGTGTTGAAAAACATGAAGAGCCTGAAAAGATGTGAAAAATATGAAGAGCTTCAAAAGGTGTCCACAATATGAGGAGCATGAAACTGTCTGAGAAATAGGAGGAGCATGAAGTGGTGCTGAAAAACATGAAGAGACTAAAAGGTGTGAAAAATATGAAAAGCTTCAAAAGATGTCATAAATATGAGGAGCATGAAACGGTCTGAAAAAATGGATGATCATGAAGCGGTGTTGAAAAACATGCAGAGCCTGAAAAGTTGTGAAAAATATGAAGAGCTTCAAAAGGTGTCAAAAATGTGAGGAGCATGAAACGGTCTGAAAAATAGGAGGAGCATGAAACCGTGTCAAAAACATGAAGAGCCTGAAAAGGTGTGAAAAATGAAGAGCTTCAAAAGGTGTGAAATACATGAGAAGCATGAAACGGTCTGAAAAATAGGAGGAGCATGAAGCGGTGTTTAAAACCATGAAGAGCCTGAAAACGTGTGAAAAACATGAAGAGCTTCAAAAGGTGTCAAAACTATGAGGAGTATGAAACGGTCTGAAAAATAGGAGCAGCATGAAACGGTGTTCAAAAACATGAAGAGCCTGAAAAGGTGTGAAAAACAAGAAGAGCTTCAAAAGGTGTCAAAAATTAGATTAGCATGAAACGGTCTGAAAAACAGGAGGAGCATGAAGTGGTGTGAAAAACATGAAGAGCCTGAAAAAGTGTAAAATATATGAAGAGCTTCAAAAGTTGTGAAAAATCTTAGGAGCTTCAAAAGAGGTCAAAAATATGAGGAGCATGAAACGGTCTGAAAAATGGGAGGAGCATGAAACGGTTTTGAAAAATACGAAGGGCCTGAAAGGTTTGAAAAATATGAAGAGCTTCAAAAGTTGTGAAATACCTAGGGGCAAGAAACGGTCTGAAAAACAGAAGAAGCATGAAGCTGTGTTGAAAAACATGAAGAGCCTGAAAAGGTGTGAAAAATAGGAAGAGCTTCAAAAGGTGTGAAATACATGAGGAGGATGAAACGGTCTGAAAAATAGGAGGAGCATGAAGCGTTGTTCAAATATATGAAGAGCCTGAAAATGTGTGAAATATATGAAGAGATTCAAAAGGTGTCAAAAATACTAGGAGCATGAAACGGTCTGAAAAAAAGGAGGAGCAGGAAGCCGTGTTCAAAAACATGAAGAGCCTGAAAAGGTGTGAAAAATATGAAGAGCTTCAAAAGGTGTTAAAAATAGGAGGAGCATGAAGCGGTGTTCAAAACATGAAGAGCCTGAAAATGTGTGTAAAATATGAAGAGCTTCAAAACGTGTCAAAAATATGAGGAGCATGAAACGGTCTGAAAAATAGGTGGATCAAGAAGCGTTGTTGAAAAATATGAAGAGCGTGAAAACGTGTGAAAAATATGAAGAGCTTCAAAAGGTGTGAAAAATATGAAGAGCTTCAAAAGGTGTCAAAAATATGAGGAGCATGAAAAGGTCTGAAAAATAGGAGGAGCCTAAAGCGGTGTTGAAAAACATGAAGAACTGGAAAAGGTGTGAAAAATATGAAGAGCTTCAAAAGGTGTGAAAATTATGAGGAGCATGAAACGGTCTGAATAATAGGAGGAGCATGAAGCGGTGTTCAAAAACATGAAGAGCCTGAAAAGGTGTGAAAAATATGTAGAGCTTCAAAAGGTGTCAAAAATATGAGGATCATGAAACGGTCTGAAAAATAGGAGGAGCATGAAGCGGTGTTGAAAAACATGAAGAGTCTGAAAAGGTGTGAAAATTATGAAGAGCTTCAAAAGATTTCAAAAATATGAGGATCATGAAAAGTTCTGAAGAATAGGAGGAGCATGAAGCGGTGTTGACAAACATGAAGAGCCTGAAATGGTGTGAAAAATATGAAGAGCTTCAAAAGGTGTGAAAATTATGAGGAGCATGAAACGGTCTGAATAATAGGAGGAGCATGAAACTGTGTTCAAAAACATGAAGAACCTGAAAAGGTGTGAAAAATATGAAGAGCTTCAAAGGGTTGGAAATACATGGAGAGCATGAAACGGTCTGAAAAATAAGAGGAGCATGAAGCGGTGTTTAAAAACATGAAGAGCCTGAAAAGGTGGGTAAAATATGAAGAGCTTCAAAAGGTGTCAAAAATATGAGGAGCATGAAACGGTTTGAAAAATAGGAGGAGCATTAAACGGTGTTCAAAAACATGAAGAGCCTGAAATGGTGTGAAAAATATGAAGAGCTTCAAAAGGTGTCAAAAATAGGAGGAGCATGAAACGGTCTGAAAAATAGGAGGAGCATGAAGCGGTGTAAAAAACATGAAGACCCTGAAAAGGTGTGAAAAATACGAAGAGCTTCAAAAGGTTTCAAAAATAGGAGGAGCATGAAACGTTCTGAAAAATAGAAGGAACATGAAGCGGAGTTCAAAAGCATGAAGAGCCTGAAAAGGTGTGAAATATATGAAGAGCTTCAAAAGATGTCAAAAATAATAGGAGCATGTAACGTTCTGAAAAATAGAAGGAACATGAAGCGGTGGTCAAAAGCATGAAGAGCCTGAAAAGGTGTGACAAATATGAAGAGCTTCAAAAGATGTCAAAAATATGAGGAGCATGAAACGGTCTGAAAAATAGGAGGAGCATGAAGTGGTGTTGAAAAACATGAAGAGCCTGAAAATGTGTGAAATATATAAACAGCTTCAAAAGGTGTCATAAATATGAGGTGCATGAAACGGTCTGAAAAATAGGAGGAGCATGAAGCGGATTTCACAAAAATGAAGAGCCTGAAAAGGTGGAAAAAATATGAAGAGCTTCAAAAGGTGTCAAATATTTGAGGACATTGAAACGGTCTGAAAAATATGAGGAGAATGAAACGGTCTGAAAAATGGGAGGACTATGAAGTGGTGTTGAAAAACTTGAAGAGCCTGAAAACGTGTGAAAAACATGAAGAGCTTAAAAGTTGTGAGAAATATGAAGAGCTTCAAAAGGTGTCAAAATGAGACGAGCATGAAACGGTCTGGAAAGTAGGATGAGCACGAAGCGGTGTGAAAAACATGAAGAGCCTGAAAAGGTGTGAAAAATATGAAGAGCTTCAAAAGGTGTCAAATATATGGGGAGTATGAAACGGTCTGAAAAATAGGAGGAGCATGAAGTGGTGTTGAAAAACATGAAGAGCCTGAAAAGGTGTGAAAAATATGAAGAGCTTCGAAAGGTACCAAAAATATGAGGAGCATGAAACGGTCTGCAAATAGGACGAGCATGAAGCGGTGTTCAAAAACATAAAGGGCCTGAAAAGGTGTGAAAAATATGAAGAGCTTCAAAAGGTGTAAAAAATATGAAGAGCTTCAAAATGTGTCAAAAATGAGATGAGCATGAAACGGTCTAAAAAATAGGAGGAGCATGAAGTGGTGTTCAAAAAAGTGCAGAGACTGAAAAATTGTGAAAAATATGAAGAGCTTCAAAAGGTGTAAAAAATAGGAGGAGCGTGAAAAGGGTTGAAAAATAGGAGGAGCATGAACCGGTGTTCAAAAACATAAAGAGCAAGAAAAGGTGTGAAAAATATTAAGAGCTTCATAAGGTGTCAAAATTAGTTTAGAATGAAAGGGTCTGAAAAATAAGATGAGCATGAAGTGGTGTTGAAAACATGAAGCGCCTGAAAAGGTGTGAAATATACGAAGAGCTTCAAAAGGTGTGAAAAATATGAAGTGCATCAAAAGGTGTCAAAAATGAGATGAGCATGAAACGGTCTGAAAAATAGGAGGAGCATGAAGTGGTATTGAAAAACATGAAGAGCCTGAAAACGTGTGAAATATATGAAGAGCTTCAAAAATATGAAAAATATGAAGAGATTCAAAAGGTGTGAAAAATATGAAGAGCTTCAAGAGATGTCAAAAATGAGATGAGCATGAAATGGTCTGAAGAAAAGGAGGAGCATGAAGCGGAGTTCACAAAAATGAAGAGCCTGAAAAGGTGGAAAATATATGAAGAGCTTCAAAAGGTGTCAAAAATTTGAGGAGCATGAAACAGTCTGAAAAATAGGAGGAGCATGAATTGGTTTTGAAAAACATGAAGAGACTGAAAACATGCGAAATATATGAAGCACTTCAAAAGGTGTGAAATACATGAGGAGCATGAAACAGTTGAAAAAAAGGAGGAGCATGAAGCAGTGTTCAAAAACATGAAGAGCATGAAAAGGTGTGAAAAATATGAAGAGATTCAAAAGGTGTCAAAAATATGAGAAGCATGAAACGATCTCCAAAAATTAAGGAGCAAGAAGTGATGTTCAAAAACATGAAGAGCCTGAAAAGGTGTGAAAAATATGAAGAGCTTCCAAAGGAGTGAAAAATATGAGGAGCATGAAACGGTCTGAAAAATAGGTGGAGCATGAGACGGTGTTGAAAAACATGAAGAACCTGAAAAGGTTGGAAAATCATGAAGAGCTTCAAAGGTGTCAAAAATATGAGGAGCATGAAAAGGTCTGAAAAATAGGAGGAGCATGAAACGATGTTGAAAAACATGAAGAACCTGAAAAGGTGTGAAAAATATGAAGAGCTGCAAAAGGTGTCAAAAATATGAGAAGCATGAAACGGTCTGAAATAATGAGGACAGTGAAACGGTCTGAAAAATAGGACAAGCATGAAACGGTGTTGAAAAATATGAAGAGCTTCAAAAAGTGTCAAAAATACGAGGAGCATGAAACGGTCTGAAGAATAGGCAGAGCAAGAAGTGGTGTTGAAAAACATCACAAGCCTGAAAAAGTGTGAAATATATGAAGAGCTTCAAAAGGTGTTAAAATTTGAGGAGCATGATATGGTCTGAAAAATAGGAGGAGCATGAAGCGGTGTTGAAAAACATGAAGAGCCAGAAAAGGTGTTAAAAATATTAGGAGCATGAAACGGTCTTAAAAATAGGTGGAGCATGAAGCGGTTGTGAAAAACATGAAGAGCCTGAAAAGGTGTGAAATATATGAAGAGCTTCAAAAAGTGTCAAAAATATGAGGAGCATGAAATTGTCTGAAAAATAGGAGGAGCATGAAACGGTGTTGAAAAACATGAAGAGCCTGAAAAGAGTGAAATATATGAAGAGCTTCAATAGGTGTCAAAAAGATGAGCAACATGAAACGGTCTGAAAAATAGGAGGAGCATGAAGTGAGGTTGAAAAACATGAAGAGCCTGAAAAGGTGTGAAAAATATGAAGAGATTCAAAAGGTGTCTAATATTTGAGGAGCATGAAACGGTCTGAAAAATAGGAGGAGCATGAAGCGGTGTTGAAAAACATGAAGAGCCTGAAAAGGTGTGAAATATATGAAGAGCTTTAAAAGGCGTGAAATGTATAAGGAACCTGAAACGCTCTGAAAAACAGGAGGAGAAAGAAGCGGTGTTGAAAAATATGAAGAGCCTGAACAGTTGTGAAATATATGAAGAGCTTCAAAAGGTGTCAAAAATTTTAGGAGCATGAAACGGTCTGAAACATTGGAGGAGCATGAAGCGGTGATGAAAAATATGAAGAGCCTGAAAAGGTGTGAAATATATGAAGAGCTTAAAAAGGCGGGAAATATATGAGGAACCTGAAACGCTCTGAGAAACAGGAGGAGAATGAATCGGTGATGAAAAATATGAAGAGCCTGAAAAAGGTGTTAACAATATTTGGAGCCTGAAACTGTCTGAAATATAGGAGGCACATGAAGCGTTGTTGAAAAACTTGAAAAGCCTGAAAAGGTGTGAAAAACATGTAGAGCTTCAAAAAGTTTCAAAAATATGAGGAGTATGAAACGGTCTGAAAAATAGGAGGAGCATGAAACGGCCTGAAAAATAGGAGGAGCATGTATCCGTGTTGAAAACTTGAAAAGCCTGAAAAGGTATGAAAAATATGAAGAGCTTCAAAAGGTGTCAAAAATATGAGGAGCATGAAATGGTCTGAAGAATAGGAGGAGCATCAAACGGTGTTCAAAAACATCAAGAGCATGAAAAGCTGTGAAAAATATGAAGAGCTTCAAAATGTGTCAAAAATATGAGGAGCATGAAGCGATCTGAAAAATAGGAGGAGCATGAAACGGTGTTGAAAACATGAAGAGCCTGTAAATGTGTGAAAAATATGAACCGCTTCAGAAGGTGTGAAAAATATGAGGAGCATGAAACGGTCTGAAAAACAAGAGGAGCATGAAGCAGTGTTGAAAAACATGAAGAGCCTGAAAAGTTGTGAAAAATATGAAGAGCGTCAAAAGGTGTCAAAATTATGAGGAGCATGAAACGGTCTGAAAAATAGGAGGAGCAAGAAGCGGTGTTGAAAAACCTGAAGAGCCTGAAACTGTGTGAAATATATGAAGAGCTTCAAAAGGTGTCAAAAATATGAGGAGCATGAAACGATCTGAAAAATAGGAGGAGCATGAAGCGTTGTTCAAAAACAAGAATTGCCTAAAAAGGTGTGAAAAATATGAAGAAATTCAAAAGGTGTCTAATATTTGAGGAGCATGAAACGGTCTGAAAAATAGGAGGAGCATGAAGCGATGTTGAAAAACATGAAGAGCCTGAAAAGGTGTGAAATATATGAAGAGCTTAAAAAGGCGTGAAATGTATAAGGAACCTGAAACGCTCTGAAAAACAGGAGGAGAAAGAAGCGGTGTTGAAAAATATGAAGAGCCTGAAAAGTTGTGAAATATATGAAGGGCTTCAAAAGGTGTCAAAAATTTTAGGAGCATGAAACGGTCTGAAAAATTGGAGGAGCATGAAGCGGTGATGAAAAATATGAAGAGCCTGAAAAGGTGTGAAATATATGAAGAGCTTAAAAAGGCGGGAAATATATGAGGAACCTGAAACGCTCTGAGAAACAGGAGGAGAATGAATCGGTGTTGAAAAATATGAAGAGCCTGAAAAGGTGTTAACAATATTAGGAGCCTGAAACTGTCTGAAAAATAGGAAGCACATGAAGCGGTGTTGAAAAACTTGAAAAGCCTGAAAAGGTGTGAAAAACATGTAGAGCTTCAAAAAGTGTCAAAAATATGAGGAGCATGAAACGGTCTGAAAAATAGGAGGAGCATGAAACGGTGTTGAAAAACATGAAGAGCCTGAAAAGAGTTAAATATATGAAGAGCTTCAAAAGGTGTCAAAAATATGAGGAACATGAAACGGTCTGAAGAATAGGAGGAGCATGAAGCGGGGTTGAAAAAGATGAAGAGCCTGAAAAGTTGTGTAATATATGAAGAGCTTCAAAAGGTGTCAAAAATATGAGGAGCATGAAACGGTCTGAACAATAGGAGGAGCATGAAGCAATGTTGAAAAACATGAAGAGCCTGAAAATGTGTGAAAAATATGAGGAGCATGAAACGGCCTGAAAAATAGGAGGAGCATGTATCCGTGTTGAAAACTTGAAGAGCCTGAAAAGGTATGAAAAATATGAAGAGCTTCAAAAGGTGTCAAAAATATGAGGAGCATGAAATGGTCTGAAGAATAGGAGGAGCATCAAACGGTGTTCAAAAACATGAAGAGCATGAAAAGCTGTGAAAAATATGAAGAGCTTCAAAATGTGTCAAAAATATGAGGAGCATGAAGCGATCTGAAAAATAGGAGGAGCATGAAACGGTGTTGAAAACATGAAGAGCCTGTAAATGTGTGAAAAATATGAACCGCTTCAGAAGGTGTGAAAAATATGAGGAGCATGAAACGGTCTGAAAAACAAGAGGAGCATGAAGCAGTGTTGAAAAACATGAAGAGCCTGAAAAGGTGTGAAAAATATGAAGAGCTTCAAAAAGTGTCAAAAATATGAGAAGCATGAAAAAGTCTGAAAAATAGGAGGAGCATCAAATGGTGTTGAAGAACATGAAGATCCTTAAAAGTTGTGAAAAATATGAAGAGCGTCAAAAGGTGTCAAAATTATGAGGAGCATGAAACGGTCTGAAAAATAGGAGGAGCAAGAAGCGGTGTTGAAAAACCTGAAGAGCCTGAAACGGTGTGAAATATATGAAGAGCTTCAAAAGGTGTCAAAAATATGAGGAGCATGAAACGATCTGAAAAATAGGAGGAGCATGAAGCGTTGTTCAAAAACAAGAATTGCCTAAAAAGGTGTGAAAAATATGAAGAGATTCAAAAGGTGTCTAATATTTGAGGAGCATGAAACGGTCTGAAAAATAGGAGGAGCATGAAGCGGTGTTGAAAAACATGAAGAGCCTGAAAAGGTGTGAAATACATGAAGAGCTTAAAAAGGCGTGAAATGTATAAGGAACCTGAAACGCTCTGAAAAACAGGAGGAGAAAGAAGCGGTGTTGAAAAATATGAAGAGCCTGAAAAGTTGTGAAATATATGAAGAGCTTCAAAAGGTGTCAAAAATTTTAGGAGCATGAAACGGTCTGAAAAATTGGAGGAGCATGAAGCGGTGATGAAAAATATGAAGAGCCTGAAAAGGTGTGAAATATATGAAGAGCTTAATAAGGCGGGAAATATATGAGGAACCTGAAACGCTCTGAGAAACAGGAGGAGAATAAATCGGTCTTGAAAAATATGAAGAGCCTGAAAAGGTGTTAACAATATTAGGAGCCTGAAACTGTCTGAAAAATAGGAGGCACATGAAGCGGTGTTGAAAAACTTGAAAAGCCTGAAAAGGTGTGAAAAACATGTAGAGCTTCAAAAAGTGTCAAAAATATGAGGAGCATGAAACGGTCTGAAAAATAGGAGGAGCATGAAACGGTGTTGAAAAACATGAAGAGCCTGAAAAGAGTTAAATATATGAAGAGCTTCAAAAGGTGTCAAAAATATGAGGAACATGAAACGGTCTGAAGAATAGGAGGAGCATGAAGCGGGGTTGAAAAAGATGAAGAGCCTGAAAAGTTGTGTAATATATGAAGAGCTTCAAAAGGTGTCAAAAATATGAGGAGCATGAAACGGTCTGAACAATAGGAGGAGCATGAAGCAATGTTGAAAAACATGAAGAGCCTGAAAATGTGTGAAAAATATGAGGAGCATGAAACGGCCTGAAAAATAGGAGGAGCATGTATCCGTGTTGAAAACTTGAAGAGCCTGAAAAGGTATGAAAAATATGAAGAGCTTCAAAAGGTGTCAAAAATATGAGGAGCATGAAATGGTCTGAAGAATAGGAGGAGCATCAAACGGTGTTCAAAAACATGAAGAGCATGAAAAGCTGTGAAAAATATGAAGAGCTTCAAAATGTGTCAAAAATATGAGGAGCATGAAGCGATCTGAAAAATAGGAGGAGCATGAAACGGTGTTGAAAACATGAAGAGCCTGTAAATGTGTGAAAAATATGAACCGCTTCAGAATGTGTGAAAAATATGAGGAGCATGAAACGGTCTGAAAAACAAGAGGAGCATGAAGCAGTGTTGAAAAACATGAAGAGCCTGAAAAGGTGTGAAAAATATGAAGAGCTTCAAAAAGTGTCAAAAATATGAGAAGCATGAAAAAGTCTGAAAAATAGGAGGAGCATGAAACGGTGTTGAAAAACATGAAGAGCCAGAAAAGGTGTGTAAAATATGAACAGCTTCAAAAGGTGTCAAAAAAATGAGGAGCATGACAGTCTGAAAAATAGGAGGAGCATGAAGCGGTGTTGAAAAACATGAAGAGCCTGAGAAGGTGTGAAAATTATGGAGAGCTTCAAAAGGTGTCAAAAATTTGAAGAGAATGAAACAGTCTGATAAATAGGAGCAGCATGAAGCAGTGTTGAAAAACATGAAGAGCCTGAAAAGGTGTTAAAAATATTAGGAGCATGAAACGGTCTTAAAAATAGGTGGAGTATGAAGCGGTTGTGAAAAACATGAAGAGCCTGAAAAGGTGTGAAATATATGAAGAGCTTCAAAACATGTAAAAAATATGAGGAGCATGAAACGGTATTCAAAAACATGAAGAGCCTGAAAAGATGTGAAAAATATGAAGAGCTACAAAAGGTGTCAAAAAGATGAGGAGCATGAAACGGTCTGAAAAATAGGAGGAGCATCAAATGGTGTTGAAGAACATGAAGATCCTGAAAAGTTGTGAAAAATATGAAGAGCGTCAAAAGGTGTCAAAATTATGAGGAGCATGAAACGGTCTGAAAAATAGGAGGAGCATCAAATGGTGTTGAAAAACATGAAGATCCTGAAAAGTTGTGAAAAATATGAAGAGCGTCAAAAGGTGTCAAAATTATGAGGAGCATGAAACGGTCTGAAAAATAGGAGGAGCAAGAAGCGGTGTTGAAAAACATGAAGAGCCTGAAAAGGTGTGAAAAATATGAAGAGCTTCAAAAAGTGTCAAAAATATGAGAAGCATGAAAAAGTCTGAAAAATAGGAGGAGCATGAAACGGTGTTGAAAAACATGAAAAGCCAGAAAAGGTGTGTAAAATATGAACAGCTTCAAAAGGGGTCAAAAAAATGAAGAGCATGACAGTCTGAAAAATAGGAGGAGCATGAAGCGGTGTTGAAAAACATGAAAAGCCAGAAAAGGTGTGTAAAATATGAACAGCTTCAAAAGGTGTCAAAAAAATGAAGAGCATGACAGTCTGAAAAATAGGAGGAGCATGAAGCGGTGTTGAAAAACATGAAGAGCCTGAGAAGGTGTGAAAATTATGGAGAGCTTCAAAAGGTGTCAAAAATTTGAAGAGAATGAAACTGTCTGATAAATAGGAGCAGCATGAAGCAGTGTTGAAAAACATGAAGAGCCTGAAAAGGTGTTAAAAATATTAGGAGCATGAAACGGTCTTAAAAATAGGTGGAGTATGAAGCGGTTGTGAAAAACATGAAGAGCCTGAAAAGGTGTGAAATATATGAAGAGCTTCAAAACGTGTAAAAAATATGAGGAGCATGAAACGGTATTCAAAAACATGAAGAGCCTGAAAAGATGTGAAAAATATGAAGAGCTACAAAAGGTGTCAAAAAGATGAGGAGCATGAAACGGTCTGAAAAATAGGAGGAGCATCAAATGGTGTTGAAGAACATGAAGATCCTGAAAAGTTGTGAAAAATATGAAGAGCGTCAAAAGGTGTCAAAATTATGAGGAGCATGAAACGGTCTGAAAAATAGGAGGAGCATCAAATGGTGTTGAAAAACATGAAGAGCCTGAAAAGTTGTGAAATATATGAAGAGTTCAAAAGGTGTCAAAAATTTTAGGAGCATGAAACGGTCTGAAACATTGGAGTAGCATGAAGCGGTGTTGAAAAATATGCAGAGCCTGA